>NW_020955341.1:1566369-1668869 GCF_003031625.1 Empidonax traillii | reverse complement strand
TCAGGTTCCAGCTGATGTGGCTGTCCTGAAGACAAACTCTTCTTGGTTAATTCACTGCAATCAGATATTTCTCTGCCACAGAGTGCTCCAGAAATCTTAAGTACCTCAAACCTAAGTACGAGGAATAACAAGAAAACGCAAAGAGAAAGAACTTACTAACCTTGTCAATGACATTTGTAGGATCATCCAGCAGATTTCTCCCCTCCTCGTGCTGTAGAGCTTAAGTCGATCTCCATTCCTATGCACTTTCCTGTTCATATGTAAAGCAAAAAAAAAAAAAAAAAAAAAAAAAAATCACTAATGCAGCTAATTCTCAGTATCTTGAAGCAATTGACACAAGTACATTAATTAACTCATCACTTCATATCATATACTTGAGGCAAATGTGCTACTTGGAGTACCTCTTGGTAAGAATAAGCAATTTAACAACCATTAGTATTTGGAATATTCTGTTTCATTAAAACCACAGCCATCCATCCCTAAACATAGAGGAGAGAAGAAGCTATCAACCTCTTGGTTGTACTAGATAAACTTTAAACCTGTTCATATTACTGGGTATTGTGAAAAGGTTTTAATGTAAATATGAGAGAGGCCTTAGTTTTTCAAAAGACAGTTCTCCTGCCTTGCATTGAAGTTTCTCATAGCTTTTATATGTTTGAAAATTATAATGTGAATTAAGGGGGAGAAAGCGGTTCTGGTGTACATATTTTAAGCTTTCAATATAATTCCAGAGCAGTTTTACAAAGCAGTGTTTCTGTGTTCCATATTCTCCTGCTTGCATACGAAAACCATTCTCCTTTATAATGGCTTCAGTACCGGAGATTATGGGAGAGCTAGAATTATTTTTTTAAAATAATAATATCTATCCTCTATTTTCATTCAAAATTTCCAAATTATTCAAGGCTTCTTTACCCTGGGCTAGACCAGAAGAATTTACTTCAAATCACTTTAATTTATGATACTGTGTTCTTTTATTGTGAGTATTATAAATAACATAAAAGCAGTGGCTTCAGATTTTAATTAGACTTGCAACACATCTATAGCACACTAAACAAAATATATATTACAATGATTTGTTCAATTTTTACCATAAAAGAACAAGGAAAGAATCCTGAAAAACTTCTTGAAAAAAGAATGTTCTTTTTCTCCTCAGTTCAGTCATATTCAACCTTCAAGAAGTTCCTCAACTTAAAAAAGCTATTTTTGTCTAAGCAGTAAAGGTAGAAATGTTACAGAAGTCACAGGAATTTCTGGAAAAACTAAATCCTTTCAGTGTGCTGCCTAATTTAGTCTTAAGTCTTTCCCAAGTGTTGAAATACACTTTCAGGGCCACAGGCCTTACAATTCATACAAAGCTGGAATGTCTACAGGTAATGGCTGTCGACTGAATGAGAGATGGGCATTATTTCACTGCTGAGGAATGAACAGTTGGATCCTGGCTAACACAGAGTATAACCTGCCTTCAACTCTTCACCGAGGGGCCAGTCCAACTTTCCCAGAAGGCACTGATTTAGGTGAAACTGCTGTCCAGCAGAGTAACTGATCAACTCACTGAGGTACAAAAGCGTGTTTGTGTTGACAATATGATGCTAGTGGAAGGAATGCAGTAGGAGACTGTTGCTGCAGAATGTTCTTCCCTTGGAAGAAAAATTCCTTCCTGCTTTGCAAAATTCACACACATGATGAGACCTCATATCCTATTTAAAAGCAACATAGTGCTGAAGTCACTGTTACACTGGCTGATAGGCTCATAGAGAGGTATGTCCAAAAGAAGAGGCGTCCTGACTAGGCAAATTAAGAGCATAAAATGTTTTCCATGACTACTGTATGTCCACCATATGGCTTAGGTCAGGGTTAGATTAACACAGAAGGATCCAAAAAATAATTTCTATAACCAAACAAAGGCACTGGATTCGGGTGAACCAGGATCAGTGTTCTGCAGCTGTAGGGAAGATACTTTATAATTAAGCCTGCACCCTCCAGCAGATCTCAGTTGGAAGTAGCAGCAGTCTTAGGCAAAAACTGGTTTGAAATCAGCCTAGCTTCCGGCTGAATAGCTCTGCTGGTGAGAAAGAAAAGTCTGTATGTTTCTATGTCTTCAACACAGCAAAAGCTCACTTGGAACGTCTGAAAAAGTGGACCTAATACATCTTTATTTTCTTACTTTTCATTTCTCTGCAAGATTTATAATTCTGTAAAAAAAGAATGAAACTATTTACAAGAATAGTTGCAAAGCTACCCATTGATTTCCTGCTCAAGTGCATGGACACAGTGCAAAATGATCCTTAAATAACAGAGCAGAAGTCAGGTTAAATCTGAAATTCCTATGCTTTTCACTTTTCTGGCTTACCAGTCTGTGTATAGGTGCAATAGCAGGGTAGACTCCCACATCAGAAACAAGACTTGTCCTGGCTGTATTGCAAGAAGAGAGTTGCAAAGACCGCTGGCCTAAAGTTTGAGGCAAGCAAAGTACAATCTTTTACCTGACTCATAGTTATTCCACATCAATATCTCTGATAAATGTCCAAAGTGTTTGAACATAGAAATGACATCAAGGGTACTTCCCTCATAGCTGAGTCAAGCTGTGACAACAGGTCCTGAAAGTGAATTTTTTTGTAATACTTTATCTTGTCATCATTCTAATGTCTACTTGTGCAGGGAAGAATAGCAAAGCCCTTTCATGTTGAACAGGTTGAAGAGCAGTTGGTTGTTTATTTCCCTGAAGCTACGTAGTGCCTTGTGTCTCCACATCAGGGTGAGACTCAGGTTTGTGCCAGGCAAATTCCACAGTAATGTTATTTTTAAAATCACATCTAATGTTAGTTTATCCTGGTTGATAGAAACGTCCGCCTTTCCCGTCTCCACATTCCCACACAATCTGGCCAGTAATAGCTCAAATTTAATAGCACACACAGGTATAAATTTAGTCAACTGTTGGCAAAGACTGACACGTTACTGTGTCCTTGAGGTGACCCACTTCCACAAGCCTCCACTTTGGCAAACATGGGTCAGAAACACCCAGAACCACAGAGGAAGAGGGAGCTCCTGATTAGCACCCATGCCTTTTTGCTACCAGTGTTGCATTTCCATGGGCCTCCACTTTCCCGCCTTGCAAACTGGCACATAGCTCCAATCCTGAAATCTGTGCTGCTGTTAAGATGTGTTGTAGGGAAAAGCTGCTGGGCCGTTGCAGGCAGCTCCCAGCCAGGAAGGATGCACTGCTGTCAGTGCCACCTGTCAGAGTAACACAGGCAGAGGAGCACGTTTGTCTGTGCTGTGTGGGACACAACCTCTCACACCACCTGGTTTCGGACTCTTTCCTCACCTCCCACCACACCACCATTTTCTGTACCAGGCACATTCTTGTGGCAAATTCCAGAGGAAAACATCTCTTCTCTTGGATTTTGGCAGTTTTTTTGCCACAACCTGTAGAGTCCACATGCCCGAAATGAGACAGCTTGCAATCCTTAGAGCTCTTATTTTAGACTCTCTCCAAACTCAAGTGCACCTTCTTACCTCATTGCTTCACACTTGGTTCAGATTTGAAAGAGATCCTGGCAACTCTGAGAGCCATGAAACATTTTAAAATTACTAATAAGACTGCATACTTACAGCAAAGGATGACTCCTGCAGGACTCTGCCTACATTTCATGTTAACGTCAGCTAACAATTCAGCCAAGTAAAGAAGAAAACCAGTAGATTTTTCCTATGCGTCCATAACAAAGTCTAAACAGCAGGAATAACTAGAAAGTGTTTAACACACAATATTTTCAGAACAAAACAGATTAAAAAAACACTCCCTTAAACAAAACAAACCTATTAATAGTATAAGTCCCCACCCAGCTCTCCAAATCACACTTTTACCTGTCTAAATACATACAACATTAAACTCTCTTTTAATTTTCCTGTAATCTCTTCATCTGCCTTGGTGACAGGTACCTTTCCCACTTGCTCTCATACTGGACATCTCGGTGCCACTGACACATGAGACTGTGCTTCTTCAGGCAGCCTCCCAGGGCTCTGGTTATCAAGGTATCACAGCCAAATATCACCATTGCCTCTGGTGCTGTATCCCTGTCACCCTGGAGCTGACTCCGTGCCAGCCTGTGGTCCAGCAGAGTCCCTGGGTGGTGCTGCTGCCCAGGCACAGGAGGGGGATCCTGTTCTCTCACAGATGGCCCGTGTTTGCTGTGTGCAGCCAAGGGACATGTACCACTAAAAGGCAGGATGTTTGGCTGGAGGCTTGCAGGCTGGTACAACCTAATCAGGCTGGGTACTGCCACACATCTGTACACTGTTCCCAGGGATCACAACGGTGGTCCTCAGAAAGAGGCCAGCTACCACTGCTGTGACCAGTTACAGCTGTGCTGACACGTTGCCTTTTCTACTTTTATGTTGTCAGCATCTTTAATGAGAAAACCCCACTGCTGCTTTCCATGCCACCTGTGTAATTTATAATTTTTTTCCTTTTCTAATGCAAAGGATATACATTTCTTTGTTGAAATTTTAGATAAATTTTCTCCTTTGCTTATCTATGTTTTTTTCAGCACCACAGTGTCAAGAAAGTCTCTAGCCACTGGTAACACAAGTGGGAAAGTTGCCCTTGTTTCCTTAGAGCAGAAAGCTGCCTGTGCTCACACTGGAAAAGATTATATGCTAAGAAATCCACTGCTGCTTTTGTGCCCCATATAGAATTTCTCTTTCTTCCCTTTGGGATCAGCAGTCACAATTGGCAGTTTCTTGGCCACAAACCTATGCAGTCCATGGATCTGAAATGAGACTAATAGAGCAGCGTGCAATTCCTAGAGCTCTTATTTTAGACTCTCTCCAAATTCAAGTGTACCTTCTTACTTTGTTGCTTCACTCTCAGTTTAGATCTGAAAGAGATCTTGGCAAGAGGTCTTGCAGTCCCCTTATTCACTGTTAGGAAGTGGAATTGCTTACTATGATAGTAGCACTGCCATTCCCAAAAGACAAGGAAATCTGAGCTAGTCAAATTAGTGAGGTTGAAATAGATTTATAACAAAATCTATATTTTTTTATTTGTGTATACATTTCTCATCCTTTTTTTCCCCCCTCTGGTAACCTGCAAGTCTATTCCTTCATTGCATTTTTGCTTTACTTCCTGTCAAATGATGTCATTTTATTTAGCTTCACCTATCAAAATACATGAGCTAATTCTCTTTGTGATGACCTGCCACTGCTTCTCAGTCTCCAGTGACAGGATGCAGCAACTGCACACCTCCAAAGCCTGTGCCATGGAAATCACCTGGGCACCTTCACATATGCATAAGCAGAGAAGACAGACCCAGACTGAAACGTCTTGACCGGCTTAGCTCTGCTCTCAAGTGCTGCCAAACAAGAAACACCCTCTGCTCACAAACATGGCCCTTTCCTACCTTTCATCTCTGTGCTGTCAAATGTTCAGTGTGCAGAGTCTAACGCAACAGGCACCACCATCTCTCCAAATTTATCCCTCAACTTAAACTTTCTCCACAGGAACTTACATAGGGGTTTTGGGGGGAGCTACACAACCCTCTGGTATAACGTATGTTCTCAAATAATTTCTTATTCTGTGAAATGACTGCATACTACCTGACTAAAGGCAGCTGCAAAGGAAGGAACTCTGTAATACCATGGTATTTATTTTTGTCATTTTTCTGCTGTGATACTGGTTGTTATAATTTATCCGACTTCTAACCCGTGCAGAGCTACAGTAGCTCCACGCCACCTTTCAGCAGAGGAAGTCCTTGTCTGGCTAGTCTGATGGTTGTCCAGCAAGTCATTACTTGCACTGGGAGTGGTGAAATGCAAAGCCAGAGTATCCTGGGTAAACAGATACCTCTTTCATCTCCTCTGCAGAAGTGAGTGAGTGAGAATTGGTGTTACCCAAGACTGTGTTGATGCTGTTCAAAGTGATGAGTTTTACCCTTAATGTTATACTGAGGGAGCCCATGTGGTGGCCAGTGATTGATTACCTTCACAAAGCTCATTTTCGCCCAGCAGTGGTGAGTTTCAGAAGGGTGATAATAACAGATATCATTGCCTAAGTTCTCTCTCACATGTTTTCCACTGTCCCATGGAAATCAAACAGTGCTTAATTCTTCTAACAGCTTTTGTGGTACTCCGGAAATATTGGCATTAACTGGCAGGTACTGCATATTTACCTGTAGAAGCTGAAGTCAGTAATGGGTCCTCTTCAACAATGGAAACAGAGGACAATACATCAGAAAACAACTGGAAGAACGTTTGTAAGGAAATAAGAGTAGTCATAGAAACAAAGCTCTAAGCAGGGATTCAGGACCTCCACAGGACCAGGAATGAACAGGAATGCTATGTCTACCTGTGAGCTTGTGTTCTTGAAGAAACAGAATCAGAGCTGGAGGTTTTGGAAGGATGTCTGTCTGACCTTGGAGGTGCAGGTTACGCAACCCGAATAAGGAAAAAGTAGATGGCTCATGTCACCTGTTAAAATAAGGAAATACTCCTCTTTGGGAGATTGGAGCTGAGATGCTTCCAAGCATGAACCCTTCTTAAAAAGGAAAAAACGTACTGATTCTCAGAGATCCAAGAGGGGTGAAGGGAATACCTGCCGGTGGCAGTTTCTCAGGAGTGCACCATCCTCTATGGCAAAAGGCCCAGCAGAGGAGCTGCCTGTGCTGGCTGAGGAAGGTGCATCCCCCTATCTAAGGGGGTCAAATTAGCAACCTGCTCCTCCTCACGAGCGGTACCAACCGCAGAGGCAGCAGTGCTGGGTTAGGGCACTGTTATCGCTCATCCTCTCCCGCTTCCATGTAAGGAGCGGCAGCTGCTCAACCCCCTGCCCCTGACACATGCCTGAGCAGCACCTCACAGGGTGCACAGTGTCAGTAGGAAATGGAAGTAATGAGGCTCAATTAAGCAGCTCCCCATACAGTCGTGGATGAACTTGTCCCAGCAAGAGTACCCAGACCCAGTGGCTCTGCAGGGTGGTTTTGTGATTTGCAGCTGGTTCAAAGCCATTTGCAGAACACTGAATATTCCTCCTCCCTGTGGGACACTCTTGCCCTTTTGAGTACCACACACAGAGGGTGTAGCCGGGGGGGGGCCACAAAACAGAAGATTTTAATGCCATCCTTTATATACAGGCCTGTTTTTATACAGGCCTGTTTACCAATAAGGATAGACAAAGGGAGAAAAGGTCTTCATCTTCACAAAAATCATGAAGGCTTTGGCTGACATAACACTGGTTTGTTTATGCAACAAAATTTGGGCATCATTTAGCTTTGTTCTCATTACTGTTTATGTAGGATGATACTTACCTCCACTTATAGAACCAGCACAACATTCTGTGTCTTTTCTTCTTCCCAAGTGAGTCTTCAGTGTGGGATTTAGTAGGTTGCCAGAACTTTTGCAGCCTTTTCCCAAAGGTATGTTTGTTCAGCAGTATACAGATCTGAAAAGATAAACCATTTATTCCCGTTAAGAGTGCTTAGGGAGAAAAAAAAAGCAGTCCTGTTAAATTTAGTATAAATACAGTTTGTGTGTTTTTTGCCACCAGGCCTTTTTTCTTCAGCTGTTTTCCTATGAACTGAGCTCCTAAACTTCCAACCATGATGGAAATGGGACATCAGCCTCTGATGTCTGTGAGGTTAGGCCACAGCAACAGTACTTCCTTCCTTCAGGTAAGCAATGCTGCTTGTGATAGATTTCACACTTTTTGCAACATGTGAGTCACTGAGCTAAAAGTTTGCAGAACTGTACATACATAAGCTTGCACTCAGAGGAGCAACAGTGTTCACTGCAGAACACCATTTGGCTGGACAACTGCATGATAAAATGACCTGACAGAGGGGATTTTTTGGCATGGGTTCGGGCAGGAGGTGGCCCCTCACAAGGTGGATTCAAAGGAAGACATGGGAAGTTTAATTAATTCAAGGGTCCAGGTATTTTGGGAAAGGTTTTTACTGACTGACAGTAAGACGATGTTTGCATAATTGCCCAAACATGTAGCTTTGGAATAATAATAATATTGCTGTTCTCTGAGATACACGTCATTTTCAGAAGTGACCCGATATCAGCAGAAGCAAAAAGACTCAATTTCACAGTTACATAGAAACAAAAATAATTACAGAACACATGCAGAAATTAAAATCCATTTCTGGCAGTTTGTGTTGAGAAACTAAACATCCCCTAAAGCTAGACAACTTCAACCATTTCAGTTTGTTTTTGCTGCAATTGGTTATCCTCTCTGTATCACTATTTAGGCCTGAGATCTTTTCTTCATCTGCCCTAATCCCATTCTTTTTCTGTCTTCCATCATGCTAAAGATATTCTATGTCCTAGACAATGTGTATATTCAATAAATGTAATTAAAATGTAGCTACAACTCTTTTTCATTTTTCTTATCACAAAAAAAAAAATACACAATGAACCCTAACAAACTTTATGGGTGTGTTTTTCATTTTGAGTCTTATGCATTATCCACTGAAGACAAATGGGATAATTTCCCATGAATCCAGCAAACAAATAATATAGTAACATAAAAAAGCCCTTGTGAAAATTATACAAGTGCAAGAATCTCCTTGACTGAGGATGTGCAACACTGAAAGTCTCAGAAACCTACTCATCAGCTTTCAACCTTCCTGATAACACCACCCAAAGAAAAAGAAGCTTCTTTTTTTCTTTCTAACTGTATTTTGAGATGCCCAGAAAATCATAACTACAGCTCATCTTTCCATACACTTGTTCCCTCCAACAAGAGCAACACAGCAAAAGACCAGACAATAGCCAGTTAGCCATTTGGCTGTTAGCTTTTAGGCCATTTTTGGGGAATCACCTTCAGAGGCTCCTGAGATATTTTTGTTTGCCCTATTTGGCAAAGGTTCATCAGCAAAGTGTTTCTGAAAGAACAACAGAGCATTTTTCCTGGTTCTATAAGTGGGAAAGCAAACGTGGGTACCAGTGTGCTGTGTCTGTCCTCTTTCCTTTAGTGAGTACTTCGAGCACCACGGCAGCACTACCAAATCCTGACAGACTTGGAGAGTGGCACCAAGCTGTCCATCAGCCACCGCAGAAAGATCTAACAGTGAGTTAGAACCAAAGGGAGTGAGGCAGGACATTTGACTCTAGCACTGAGCAATCAGGAAAGATAAGTACTGTAATCTGTAGCTCTGCACAGCGACCTTCTTGGCTACATTCAGTTCTCACTGACACTGAAGTGGCCCCAGCTAATGGGCTTCCACCACTGTGACCTAGGGTGAAATGCGCTCCTCCTGTGTTCCTATTCTGTGCCTATAAAGAACTACAGGCTGTTGTCTGCCTCGTGGCTGAGGGCCACTCTGAAAGTTCCACTTATGCCATCAACACCATAAAGGAGGAAAATGTAATAGGTCTGATCTAGTGGTTATTATGAGGTACACTGTGAGTCAGCTGCTTGACTTGGTTCCATTCCCAATCATCTAGTAGGAAACGAGGAACAAAAAGAAAGTATTTGGCAATTAATCTTAGCATTTTTTCTCTCCTCTGCATTCCTCACCCACCTTCATTTCACAGCTTTGTTGCAAAAGGCTGAGGAAGATAAAGAAATGGTACAAGCCTAGAAAACCATTTTTGATAACGAGTTTTAGGACCCAATCCATGCTTTTGCAGGTGGCATGTTTTTATCACTCACTCTATAACCTAGAAGTATCCTACAGTTTCTGTCCTGACAGGTTGGATGTTTAAATGAATAACCATTTGTACTTTCAAGAATTCAAATCTGCAATTTCAAATGGGAATTATGCCAATCAAAAAGGCCATCTGGCTAAATTTGCCATTGTGAAGTCATAAATAAGGATGACATGGGGTCACTTAACGGAAAGACACTGACAT
The DNA here is from genome assembly GCF_003031625.1 of Empidonax traillii. Classification (NCBI taxonomy): domain Eukaryota; kingdom Metazoa; phylum Chordata; class Aves; order Passeriformes; family Tyrannidae; genus Empidonax; species Empidonax traillii. Next base: position 1,659,017 of record NW_020955341.1, on the reverse strand, counting down.
TTTCTCCATAGTTGATTACTATCCTCCAGTCCAAACTGAAGTGAGCTTATAGTCTCAGCTAAGTTTCAAGTGGACAAACTGTCTCTGTCACAACTTCCCTCCCCCAGGTGTAAAGAATCCATGTGCTGCAGAAAGCATTTTATGGACTCAGTTCCATGGCCTGTACCATAGCAGCTCACAGACTTCACCAGCACATTTCCCATGACTGGAAAGGCACCACCAAAATTATTTCTGCACAAGTGCAATGGTCAAGGAGAGAGCACATACAAACCCTTGCCCTTTCACTTACAGAATCATAAGATTCAATAGTAAGTTAAAGAAAAAGAACTCGCATCCCAAAAGCAAGATTAGGTCTCAGGGATGTGACACACTAGAACTCTGCAACACTGCCCTGCTCATACACATGTGCACACAAAGTCTTTATTTTCAATTGCCTCTTGGCATAAAGAGTAGTTTTGCTTTAGAAAAAGACTCAGAAGTTGTATGAGGATCTCAGTCATTTATTTCTCCTAGGAAATGTGTTTTCTTTTGGTCTCCTCGGAGAGATGTGTCTTTGCAGACAGGTTCAGCACTGCCAGGGGAGGAGGAACCCAGTTATTTCCAGATTCATGATCATGGTTTTAAGAATCATCTTGGTTGGGCACTAGTGTTAGTCTCTTTGTGTATGTGTCTGGGGGAGGATAGGGTTTCAAATTAAGTAAATAAGGCAAATTCAAGAAAGAGAGTAATCTCTTCTGTGTCCTTAGGGAGTAGGACAAGAAATGGGTTTACCTGTAGGTAAAGGTGATAAGACATAGCAAAGTTAGAGAAGCCCTACTGGTGGAGGTTCTTGACCGGGACTGTTCCTGGGGAGATGCAGATATTGTTAAGGACAAAATAAATAACCTCTTGACAGACATTCCAGCCCCGATACTGACAAAAAACATTTTACTTCCACCAGTTTGCTGGTTTGTGAGATCTTCCAGCCTGCTGCAGTGAGAGCAGTGACACAATAACTTGGTTTTTCCTATGTGATATCACTTAAGAGTTCACCAAAAGCAGCAAGGAAAACAGACAGGGAAAACATAGCCTCAAAGCATGAAACATGTAAAATAAGGTTATACCGATGGCATGTGAACCATCTTTCAGTCTCCAGATGAAATCCTGGGGCTTGGCAGGCATGCAGACAGCCTGGGTGTGCGGGTGTGTGTGTCTGCCTGGCACTGGAAGAGCCTCCCGGTCCTGTAAACTTCATGAGCAATTATTCAGCAACATCCAATACTTAAAAGCAAACATGCTGCAGGTAACATGGAGAACAGCTGACAGAGACCAGGTGTAAAGACACCACATAAAAAAATTAACACAAGAGACTGCCATTAAAAAATAAGACAGACTCCACATCAGCCGATGGCTTCCACAGTTGTGTTCGTATGCCTAGAACTTTTCTTTTTAGTGCCCTTCTAAAGAAGCTGAAAATATCCACTAACCCTGAGAACAAACATATCATTTTAAAGCAGAATAGGCCTGTAAGACTTTTTAACACTTGTTCGTTGATTATATTAATGCCAGAATATATTAAAGAAGTGCAATATAAATTTGATTTTAATTGTTTTGTACACACGCCAGTGAAAAGGAACTGATTGGATACAGTTCACAGGCAGTATGTTAATACGTTATTTTCATATGATGATAGCTTTGCATAATCTTTCTTTTTCCAAGATTTAGAAGAACCTGTTGTTAACCAAAGCACAGGAGAGAGGAAGAATACAATTTACATAAAATCGGCTACCCTACACATTAATTAGTAATGTGGCTGAGCGGAAGGTGTGTTCACTTAGTAGAAAGTACACTTTATAATTTATACACCAGCTGTTTCAGTGCTTTCTAGTCCATTTTCCTCCCTGCCTGCCTCTAATGAAATCGTGTTACTGGAGAATTGACTGGGGTGAATTGAGATTTTAATCCCATTGACGCTTCTCTATGGAAAGGCACACTGGTGGGAACTTTTAATGGAAGGTCTGTAATCAGAAGACACTTGTATTCAGTCCCCCACTATAATGACTCTCATCAAATGTTAAAGCCCAGGCAGTGTGCAGAAGGCTAGAATTTCAAGGTTTTTGACCAACCCCATTTGAGGCATTCCTCTGGGAGTGTGTGATTACTCAAGTTTAGCAGTTTATTGCCTCATCTTTCAATATCCAGTGAAGCACAAAATTCTCATCTAGGTTGCTCTTTTTACTTAAAGAACAGGCCAAAATAGACTGCAGAGCTACTAGCACTGTCATTGAGGTTAATTCTTGCTTCTCAGTTAACAGGAGATCGATGGAAAAGCTTTAAAATATTAGAACACAAATGCTGCTCAGTCTCTAAAAATGCTCAGCAGCCTTTGTAGAAATTCTGGTTTGCATCACACTTTTCCAACACACACACGCTCACATTTATTTTTTACCAATTGCTTTTTTAAGGCTAAGAGTAACATTAATTGAGAGGTGGTGCTGTTCTGCAAAGAAGGATGTAAACATGTATTAAAATCCAGCAGAGCGAACAGTATTCCTACTCCCCAAACTTTGCAGTCAAGAAAAGTACAGTCATTAAAAGAGAGGTGGTCAAAAAGCAAGCTGAATTGGGAGTTAATGGGACTCATTATGTTGGCTGCATGTTAGTAATGTCTCCTTCTCTACCAGAAAAACAAGCAGAAATAGACACAGAAAAGCAAACCCCACTTAAACAAATGCCTGTTAAAATCCCTGCGAGGAGAATGCATTTGCTCTGAACAGACACAAACACATCAATTAATACAGTGGAAGCCACTTATACAGATACATGTTAAGAAATAAACTGGAAAAATGAAGGAACTTCTGACAAAAGGTGTCAAAAGCTGTTGAAAGGAATAAATCTATTTAAAAGACAACATATTTTTCAAATGCAGTAAGTCAAAATAGAAGGAATAATAGGAAGAATACCTCTGAAGAATTAGTGTTAAATAAAAAAAAAAAAAAGTCTTTCCCTTCCTTCTTCTTTTTCTTCCTCCCCCAAAAAAGGAAGCAAGATGAGGGTTTCTTTAATAAGCATTTCTCTGGCAACTTAATGAATACGTTTGAATGACTTTCCTTATTCCCTGTTCCTTTCTTATTGAATTGGTCAGACAAAGGTCTAATTTGGGAGTTTTTTTACTTAAAGGAGCTCTTTCTTTCTGATACTTCTTTCGGGCCAGCATGGGTTCAGGATTTTCCGCTCCTTATGCATTTCACTCCCTCTGGTCTCTTTCTTATTTTAGTTATTTCAAAAAATGTAAGGATCCACTTGTTATTAGAAGTTCCTTTTTTTATGGCTTCCAATCTGAATAGGTACCTACATTCTCACATTCCCTGCAGAATTCATGGCATTTATTGTATATGTACTATAATTCATGGAGGAAGGATTACAATGTGGCTTTTGATTAGATTATGTTTCTGTGCAATTTTTCAGGGCTTGTTTAGTGCTTATTTAATTTCAGGGCTTAAATGAACCTATATATGTATAGATTTTTCTATGTGCCTCAGTGCCTTTCATGAGGTCTTTCTTTAGACTTCCCACTCAAATTTGGTGGATTATTTCAGAGCTCTAAGTGTCCAACTTTGAAAGGAACATCCAAACTTTGAATTTCTTTAGAGTTTCCTTAACAAGTAATGAATGCCTTTTTGTTATACCAGCCCTAATTTTTTTAGGCTCTCTCCTACTTCCTGGTACCAGCCTCCTGTCCACTTCTTTGACAGTTTTCTCACTCTCCAGCCTGGTAAGCCAACTTCTGTTCCCCAGAAGCTTTATGCTGGTGTCTCTCAGAAGAACTGATCCGTACATCAGTGATCTGCATGCTTCACAGGCATTCATTAATTTATTTCCTCAGCACCTATATTAGGCATGTAATATTACATCAGCCTGGCAGAGACTGAGCTGAAACAAAGACAAGCAACTGACTCACCCAAGGGCACTCAGAGAATCGGCTTTACGGCCAGAAATCTTATCCAAGCTCCCATTTCTTAGACACAGATATTACTGAGTAAGCTTTATGTGGTCCTAATCCACCAAAAAGAGCAAGATACAAATTCAGACATTCTGAAGTTGTGCCTAACCATAGAATACTCACATCTTACTATGTGAGCTATCTTTTCTAGCTCGCCAGAAGAAAGCAGCTTAGCAACTTAAAACTAATAAATAAGGCCATTAAAAGCTGACTAAATTTGAGGAAATGTGATTCTTTCTCTAAGGGGCAAAGAGGTTCCTAAGCATAGAGTAGCACTCCGCATTCACCTTTCTTATTGAAGCTGACCTAGTTCTGAACTCTTGATTTTGAAAGGACACGCCAAAGTAAACGTGGAGATTGTTGTGAGGTAAGAGCTGGTCAGAGGGGAAATAAGGTGCATCAACACAATAAAATAATTGGCCAGGCAATAGCATTGCTGGAAAGGACTGAAAGGAGCCATGGACCATAAATGCATCAAGGTTTCAGCAATACTGTTACCAAAGCTAAAGACTGAGAAGTTTGTCATGTGTAAATAGAGTAGTCATGTAAGAAAGGAAGGAGAGAAGGAAAATATGTTCCAATAAAACCCACAGGGATAGAAGGCGTATCTAATCTTTCAGACCTCCCCAGCACCATCATCTAGAATGCTTATAGTGCCTTTTTGCCCTTAGGTATGTGTTGATTAGGGGCAATCTGTATCATTAGACTAGAACTACAGAAAGAGTAAAGGACTCCATTTGCTGATCAGAATACAATTATAGGCACCTGCCAATTCCACTATTTCTGTAGTGCCTTCTAAATGAATCAGTCACAGGTTAATCTAACCATGCACTTACTATAAAAGATCAAAAGCTATAGATCCAAATATTTTGTTTTGAAAATAAGGCAACTTCAGATTTTTCTTTCAACCTGTTTAGGCTTCTGTTTAGGTGAAGCAAACCACCTGTTTGCTTCAGGTGGTTACTTTTTGAAAATATGAAGAGTGGTAAATTACCCTTGGAATAAAGACAGCAAAACTCCACATATGGTCAAGACAGGAGATATAAAGAAGTATTCACATGACAGAAATGTGTCAGTATTAAGTTGGTTCTTCTGACTGTTACTAAGGCATGACTGCCCATGTGCTATTTGCGCTGCAAAATAGGGCAAAGAGAGTCATAGGAATAACAAGACCTTCTGCTTCTAACAAAAATATTGCTGTTTATAGCAGCCTCTAAAACACATTTGCACAGCATTTAGCATGGTGAGCCCTGGTCTTCAGTGATACAACAGTAATAACTGTCAATAACACTGTTTAAGGACATTTTCTCTTTTCAACAACGTAAGGGTGCTTTTCTAATCCACAAAGGCTATAAACTTGAACTATTGCACTATTTCTAAGGGCAGAAGTGAGACCAGAGATCAGGCAGATGAAGCGTGTCTTTTGTGATTTATCTGCTCACTGCCACCACCACCTTCTCTCTGCAGTGAAACCATAAGGAGGGGATGATCAGTGCTTAACTCAAATGTAAATAAGTATAACATCTTCTGAGGCCAAAGCAATAATCCCATTCAGACAGACATAAAAATTGATATGACTGGGAAGTGTAAGCCACCTACACTTCCTGTATAAAGGTAATTTAAAAGAAAAGTACAGCCTTTGTTCTGTGAAAAATCCACATCAGACAGACTAGGCAAAACCACAGACATCTACAATAGGAGACAATCCGACAAGTCCCAGGGTAGACCAGCCAGCCTGATATGACACAAGCCTTTCCCCTCCCCAGACTAGAGCTATAGAATCCATAGCATTCTTTAATTTCTTGGCCTCTGTTAATCTCTACTAGCTTAACGCACTGTATGTTTTTTTTGCCAGGACAGAATGCCTTCCACAGCATGGTCTTAAGGAAAGGAATTTAAAAAAAAAATCCAAACTTAGTACTGCCATTCAGAGAGAAAAGGCAAGTCAACAGTCACAGAAAAAAAGAAATGTCATTGAAATTTTGTTGTGTTGAATCACTTAAATGAGATCATAAGCTACTATAATAGATTGATTTTTTACATTTCCTGGAAGGGTGCCATTTGAAAGAGACAAGGTGCTTTCTATTTGCTTTTAGGCATTATTTAACAGCAAGCTTTACTCCTCTATGTAAAGATTCAGTTGTGTGCCAGTGACTTGATGGGCATACTTTTCTCATATCCAGAGGGTTATAACATGGTCATACAGCTCTGAGCTCTATAATATGCAGCAAGTTCTTTTATAAATTCCTGTGACCTACAAAAACCACTTTTGTATCTATCTTCGATGGATTGATCTAATTTCCCTTAATATTTTATGACCATGCATGTTTAACAGGGAAGATACTTATAAGTGACAGTATTTTATATCCTTTAATTACATGGTAAATATTCAAAATGCAGCTCTATGGTTTCTTGCAGGAAACAGTAATGGCTGTGGTAGTCACACAAGTGAGTGAAGCAAGGAATAAGTCAATCATTCCCTGCACAGAACAGAAGACAGAGCACAGAAAGAGACAGGTTTCTTTGAACTTTCAATAATAAAGATGCACATGCAAGTCCAATACATAACAGAGCAAGTTTCTGCTGTTCAGGGTGTATCAGACTTTTTCCTAGGAGTCTCAGAACTACAAATATCCCTTTTCTGCAACAGTGTTAGTCCAGACCTTATGATTTGATTTGATTTCAGCAAAGGGTAGCCCTTTACCTGAGCAACAGAATCAAAAGAGGATGAAATGCACGTGTTGTTGTTTTACACAAGAATCACTGACTTGGTGACTTAATTTTCAAAGAGAATGGAAAAACAACACTATGGAATCTAGCAAGCTGGACAAAGGAATATGAATTTGCAAAGACCTAATGAGTAGCTCTTCTGCCGAGAGTGACTAAGCGCAGGAAATATCTCCCGGCTGATGTTTTGGACCAAATGATTGGCAATCGAGAATTCTCAGTATTACATGCTCTGGAGATTTTTACAGCACTCAGCTGGTAGAATAGGATAGATAACTCGAAAGGTGTATTTGTCCCACCAATACTCAGTACTCCAAAATACATTCTATTTCTTGCTGATTTGGGGAAAACAACAACTGAAATATTTTGCCTGTTTTGAGAACTTCAGCCAAGCTGTAAGCAGAACTCACTGTCTCAAAGGTAAATGCAATCTAAGTAACATGGAATTTAAAAAAATTAAAAATACACATAATCTGTTAGCCCAAAGGTGATATATAGCCTTTGCCAAATAAAAATGGAGGGAAGGAGGGTTGTATAGAATAGGCCAAATTATGACCTAGTACAAAGACCCCAAGGTTTTTAAAGGTACCTGTCCTCAACTGATCTCAGTGCCATCTGGGGAATAACCCAACTGACAGAAGAGTATTTTAGGTTTCAGCTCCACATTCTTGTGTTTGCTGCATGAGACCCCCTTACAGATGGCAGTGGCAGTGACTGGTAGAAAATCTTTGCCCATGCCTCTGTAAATGCTCTCTGTGCCTCTCACATCTGCCCAGTGGCTGTGTCCAGAGAGTCTGCCTGAGCTGACAGACAAGAAGCACCAGCCTTGTGTTTTCTATAGGAAGCTGTTCTCTGTGCACAAAGAGTTTCTGCTGGGCTCAGCCTTCTTGTAGCCCCTTCCAGAAGGTGATGGGCTAATGAAGCCGGCTCCTGGGAGAGGGACTAGGTGCAGACCATTTTCCTTGGGGGAGAAGAAGTCCAAGGTGCCACGGCATGAATGACTCCCAGTAAAGGCCCAAGTGCCACTGAGCTTGCATGCTCTGTGCAGCCCAAAGCGTGTGCTTGCAAACAGGGCCACGACCACAGCTCGGGAACCAAGCTACTGTTACATGTTTACACTGAATAGACAGTGGATCCACGAAGCAGCACATATGTTTGTCTGATAGTCGTTAAACAGGGATTTGACTGCAGATCTTCTGGGAAAAATCTAGCAGGAAAGAGCTGAGTATCTGCCTCAGTCTTGGCATGCAATAGTGCGGCTCCATTACCGTTAGGGAATTGGCATATGTCTGGAATTAGGCACACTGGCAATCAAGCCACTTCTTTACAAATAACTAAAAAAAAGTGAACAAACTGTTTGTTATCAAATTGATTCAGGCATCTGGGACACAGTGGGTGAATACTATTGATTATTTTCATTGAGGTTTTAAAGTGAATTTACTTTGGCCGACTGCTCTCCTTTCATATTTATTTGCCATGAACATTCGAGTGATCAAGTTTTACTTACACAGATGTGACCTTGACCAAATCCTTTTACCTCTTTGTGCTTCCATTTCCTCCTTTTCTCTTACCTGTCTCAATAGTAAACTTAAATAGATTGTATCTATCAAGGTCTATATTACAGTCTATACCTTAATTAAGAACACTTGGCTCTGTCTTGTCTATCACTCTGCACAACCCTAATACAAATCAAAATAGCAATAAATTGTGCAAAATGCATTTCCAAGTCTCATATATGGATAGTGTTAGCAGAAGAGGAATTTGAAATTCAGGGGTGAAATCTGAGCCAGATGCACTTGCTTCCTTGTTCATCCAAACACATAACCCATCTGTCCAGTTGTGGTGAGGCCACACTGCTCATTGTGGGCTACTTGCATCAAATTGCTTCCCAGTGGGATTGAAAAAAACAGAAGAAAAAAATTTTGCAAACAGTTGTTGAACAAAAAGGCAGCACAGAACAACATTATGATCTGCTCAGAGAAATTTCAAGAGCAGAAAAAAAACAACTACTTTTGTCTAATACATTACTTGCAAGTTACATGTTCTGTTGCACCTCAGTGCTTTTTTAAGCTGCTTGAATTGCCTGGTAAGCAGATAGTTTATAAATAGAAGCAAAAAATTATAATAAAAAGCTTTTTTTTTCCCCATTTCTCTAGGATCAGACATGTATGTGGCCTCTAAGTTCCTTACCTACAAAGAGAGTTTGGTGAGTAGGTATGACTTTTACCTCCTTTCATCTTTGGCTCCATATTTTTCCACACATCTCTAGGAATTAAACAGCTTTGAGACCTCTCCCTCATCCAGTTCTGCTGAGGTTCTACAATGGGTTCAAGAAGGAGCAGAGAAAAATCCACAGAGGACATACCTGTAGAATCCATATTTCCATAGGAACTCTGGCTGTGGCCTTATAGAAGCTGTTCTGCCCAGGGCTCACGGACAGCGCCAGCACTAAGCACATTAACTTATGCCTCTTACAGAACAGTGGAAAAAAACGTGCTTTTGGGTAACCCAAGGGGTAAAAGCCCTTCTGAGCAGCAGCTGCTCAGCAAAGAAGTACCTGAGCACCCATTCCTTGCATCTTATCACATCAGCTAGGCAGCCATTTCAGCCTTCTAGACCACAAATCTCAGTGTCAGAGGTTGCACACAGTCCTGAAGGCTAGTTGATCCTGTATTATTTAAGCCCTTTACTAATGAGGGCCAGATTCTCAGCTGCTGTAAATTGAGACATTTCGACTGAACTCACTCAAGGTAGGTAAACCTAAACCAGCTGAGGATCTGGTTTAACTAATACAACCTCTGACTGCATTTACTCAATAACGACAAAGAGAGAAGAACATGCATGGGTTTGGGGGGATATTCGGTTTGTATTTCTGAGTTTTGGGTTGGCTTTTCTTGGAGTTTTATTTTTATAGGAAGGAGGAGTGAGGTGAGAGGAATTGTGTTTGGCCTGCTTGGGATTTTCAGAGCTGAAGCTGGGAAGCAATGCAAAAGAGCACTTTAATAAGCAGGGAGTGCCAAATGAAACACTGGTTTTTCTTCTGTGGATGGAGAAAGCTAAATACAATATTCATATTACCTCAGTTTCTTCCATCACTCCAGACAAAACCATTGCCAAGACAAAATAACCCCCTCTGCTATTGCATAAACTCTTCATGTGCAATTATTTATACTAACCAAACAGAAAGAAATTAATCCCATTTTGAGCGCTGAATGTGTGGCCAAAGATTTCATTATATTGTTACCATTTGGGACAAATATGCAGGAAGAAAAGAAAACTCTGCCAGGATTTCAAACTGAAATGTACATTTAAAACTTAGCTCATGATTTCCCAGTGCCATTGTGAGGTTTTTTTCCGATGTTTCACCCCGGAGGAATCATGTTGTGAGTTCAGCAGGCAAGATGTTGCCATGACATATACCTCATCAGATCAAAGGCATCGCATGGAGAGCCAGGGACGGATATGATTCTTAGGACTAATTTTATTATTGTAACTCCACTGACTTCAGGGCGTTACACCAATGATGAATTTGGCTCATCATACAGCAAATGAAGCTTAACATCTTTTGTTCCAAGTCTTCCTTTCTATCCACCTCCTCTGCTACCACCTGCTATTACTCTTTGAGCATGTTTACACCACATATTGCAAACAGCCATGAGCAAGCTCTGCCCACGCTCCAATCTGACAGGAGCCATGTGATTGGATTGGCACCAAGCCTGAGCTAATAATCCCTCATGAGAAGGATTTTTTCCAGTGAATAGCTTGGGCACGATGACTGTACATCTATCTATACAGTGTCAACATGCCCAAAGAGTAATCTATGCTGCAAATCTCTTTACAGGTCTGGAATCTTCTCCTTCCATCTTTCTTTTCCCACACAGCTTTTCCCCATGCCCTGTAAAGAGGTCTTGTACCTACACTCATAATCCCTACAGTCAGCAAAATGCCTCTGAGTGGTACAGAGAATTACTGTTTTCACTTGTTGGTACAGAGTGTTTCAGTACTGCTCAGTCCTAGATGCTGAGCTTTCTTCTCTACCAGTTTAAACATGTTTTTCACCCAAAGAGTTGACAAAATGATCCCATCTTTGAAATCATGCCACATCTGCCTCCCTTTCTTTCTACTTTCCTTTGTTATCTGCACCATCATCACTTTAGCTTGTTGATGGTGTCTTTCCTGCATATAGCTCATCACCTTCTTTGCAGTAATACCTGTTATATTTCCTGGGTTCTTATGTGGCAGCTTCATCTGCTGTCTTTGAAGAGGTGGCAGAGCATTCTCTTGGGGTCTCACTGCTTCCCCATATCCACAGACTGCACTATGGTAAAGACAAACCCAAAAATACTGGGCCTCCATGCTGGGAAGGGAACAGCGAGATCCAAGGCCTTGTGCTGTCTGTGAGGAAGTATCACCTAATTTGCATCTCTCAACCTTTATTTTCTCTTAGGTAGGGAGAAGCTGGACAATTCAAAGCTACCTAAATTCAGTGGGTTTTGCTTTGCTTTTGCTACCAGTTTAAATGATAATTCAAGTAGTTATCCCACTCCTTGATGGTTTTCTACACAATCTTCAGTCACACCCTCCTGTACTTTGGAGCTGCTCAGCAGGTACACAGAAGCAGAATCACAGCATGCTCATGGCTTCAGTACACTCATAAACACATTCCTATTTCTCTGCATGTGCATAATGAGGAAGGAGGCCCGTTGCTATGAAATTCCCTCCTCCACACCAAGTACAGGGTAGAACCAGGAGCAGTTTCAGGGCAAGAGGTACTAATTTTAACATCAATTATTTGCATACCCATGCAGTATTTTTGCATTAATGGAAGCCAAAAGAGAAGCCATCCCTGGTTTTCCATGAGCTTTACTAATAGCTTTGCAAAAAATTAGCCTGTAAATAAAAGATTCCAAATTAAACAGAAGCAGCAAAGGAACATGGCTCAAAAAAGAAGAGACAAGTAAAGTCTGTGGAAGCACATCAGGAAGATAGAAACAAGATAAACATTTTACCTTCCTCAAAACCAGCAGTGAAAATACTCTGAAAATTAACATTTTTTGGTGCATCTTTATGGCCACATTTACAATACTTGTCAACATCTTCATCAATACTAGAAGGTTTTAAGTTCAGAAGATGCAGTATCACTTCATCTTTCTTCAGATCTGAGTCTGCTAATGAAAGACCTCGTAAAAGTTATGAGGAGTTTGTACTGGAAAAGGATTACAGAGATACCTTTCCAAAGCTTAGGAGTAGCTCATGAGTTGTCTATTGATGCAGGCAAAGGAAGTCAGGGAATCCATTCTACAACTTTTTTTTTTTTTCCCTGTGGGCTGCTATGTCAAGTGAACAGCTCTACTGCACAGTGATAAAGGAAAATGATTTAAAAGCCACTTGATCTGTGTTGTCTCCATTCAAAAAGAATCTAACCTGATTTATAGTTCCTCAAATGGCTGAAACACTACTTTGCTTAATGTCATTAAAAACCTGGTATCGCCACCCAGCCCTAATAAAAGTATCAGGAAAGTGGTAGTAATCTACCCATAGAAGGCAAATGAAGCTGTCATTTTTCAATATAATTAAAGCTGGTTTCAAAAATCCAAAGGTCTGTAATATGAATTACACTAATTACTTCTTGTGGTTTAAACATTGATTTCAATGTTAAATTTAATGGACTTAATGGATGTTGCTTTTCCCATCAGACTGGTGGCCGATGTTTGTCTTGTTTCTTGACCACTTATAGATTTCTGTTGACCCTTTAAACATATTACAATCGGCAGCCTGCTCATTCTTCGTGCATGAGAGTACCACTATTACTTTCCATAGATAATCCCAGCTTCCATGTAACCTGTCTCTCGGAGTTATTTTTGGCAGCCAAAAGCATACATGCTCCAGGAAATAGAAAAAGAGATCATTGGACTAAATTTTCAGAAATGTGCAAGCAATTAATCTTGCCTGGGCAGTATGTGAAATCCAAACAAACATTAGGAAATAGCAAAACGTGCAAAAATTCACAGTCCAATAGTGCTGCTGTTTGCTGCACTCCAGTCTCTTTACTGCATTTCTTCATTGCTGAGCAGAGTCAAAACAGAGAAGCAAGGATGCTGAGCCTAGTTCTGAACTCCAACTGGAGTAAATCAGAAGCTGTTAGAATCCATGGAAAAAAAATGTGGGGACTGGAATCAGGTTCCCCCTTGAACTTTCTGCTTATCCAGAAAACAGCAAAAGGAGTGCTCGGGTTGAACAAATAAGAAATACATTACAAATAATAAACTGTGGGCTTACTGTTGACTTAATGACAGAACCCCCACAGACTTCAAGGAGAGTCAGATGAGGTACACTTCATATGCGATCCATGGAAGAAAAGGACCATCTCTGTACTTGGGCTCACACCCAAGAGACACTCTGAGAGGGCAATGTTTGCTAATGCTTTAATTCTCTTCAGGAGTTGGAATTAATCAGTGTTGTGTCCAGGCTGGACGATGTGGCTTGTTCCAGTGCTAAGAACACAAACAAAGCCCAAGTCCTTCAGATCACAGAGTGTGCCTTCATATGAGTCTACAAAGCCCTGCCTGGGAGAGGAGGCCTAATCCTGAAGGTCCAGGTAAAAATAATGAGGAGTGCTGGTTTCTTCATACTCTGGGAAACAAGGCCATTTACAAATAAGTCCGTAAATAAAGAACTTAAGAGACGATTCTCAAAGTACCTCATGTTGAAAATCTTTTTTCTCCTAATATATCACAGTTGCTGAAGGCATCCTAGGCTAGGACTGAAACAACACCAGAATGCCTGTTTTCTCACCAAACTGTTTTTGCATTTGTTTTCCACAGACAAGGGAACATTGATACTAAAAAGGAATCAATGCCTTGAAAATTTTTTTTTTTTTTTTTTTTAGCAGGAACTCTAGATGCTACATGAGAGGTAGTTTGGTAAGAATGGAAGAAAAAGACTACAAATATTTATAAATTCAGTCTATCAGGAAACCTACAACTGTAGTGAAGTTCGGCAGAAGAATATCCTGTGACCACAGAATTGCCATTTGTGGCTCAGGACAAGGGAATTATTACACATTTATCTATGGCAATCTTGTTACGGTGGTGATGCCAAGGGGGAAGTTATCATTCAGCAAAATGATCTTCCTCTTTCCCTCTGTTTGTGGTACATTCCCAAGAAAAGCTGTGCTACTGTATTTGTCACTGGCTATGCCTGAAACCATAACTGGTATGACTTTTAAAAGAATAACATTAGCACAGAGGAATTCTGCCAGCACCCAAATGACTGTTTCTATCCGGGGCCTAAAACATCTGTGCATAAGTAAAATATGTATATATGTTATCCATATGTGGATTGAAAGATTTAACAGAGTGAAAACACACAGCTCTAGGAAAATCTTGTTATGTTAAGGGCCAAGTAATCAGCATGTATAAACTAGCATGATTTCATTGACACCAGCGACGTTTTGCTGATTCACATCAGTTGAGGAGCCTCGTCTCATAAGTATGTTTTTCTTTCTGTATGGGAGTTCACCCAGCCCAGAATTACAGAGTATAACATAATCCTCAGAGAAAAGAGAGAAGATTTTGGAAAGGTAATTCTTTCAATTTAGGGATTCAAGTCAAATTAGAACACACTGAGGATTTCCGAACTGACTCCTACTCAATAGGGAAAACTTTTCTATCAGTTTAGAGAAACTTAAAAGCCTTTGGACTGAGCTGCCAGTACTGGCCTTCTAGCCAGGGTCTAATGAGAGGAGACAGAGCATGACCTATTATGTCTCAGAGTTTGACTGGAGACTTTTGGCAGATGTGTACTGGCATGCACGGCTTCTATATAAACTCTGAAGTTTTATGATTGCATAAAACCTTTTTATAGCTAGAAGATATCTGAGTTCATAACACGTGCCTTTCCAGACTAGATCATAATGGCATTCTTGATTATTTTCTATCTTACTATCAAGATGCAAAGATGACAGGTTAACAAACCGTTCTCCTTCCCAAGGTAACTCTGTAACAAAATAATTAAGCAATGGAAGTAATTGGAGAAAAGGGCTCTCCAGTCATCATTAATGGCCACAGTCCAAAGTCAAACTTATCCAGCCATCAAACCTCCATTCTGTTTTGACATTGGATGATGAAAATATGTTGGTCTCATTACTCACTCAGCTTTCCTCTCCTCCTCCTCTTTCTAGCAAGTATTGACTCCAGACATCATATAACTTTTTAGAGCTACTCAGGTAATTTCCTAAGCAAACGAGTGCAGTTCCATAGGTTTAATCTTCCTCCTTCCCACCCCAGAGCTGCACGTTTTAACCAGCCCATGGTCTTACCTGGGGCCTTGTCTCTGGGAAGACAGGAGACCCTCTTTCCTTCAAGGTTTCCCACAGAACCTGCTCAGGGCAGCAGTGCAGGTGATCATGACCACCTCCCCATGGGGGTATCCAATTTCCATATTATGTCCTCCCTATTAAAACAGGAAAGAGGTGCCCTAGAGAGAGATGTTTGAGCATTTACTTAAGCTCATCACTGAAGTAAAATAGCATCCATCCTATGGAATGCTATTTGCTTTGAGACTGCTTTGGAAGGACAGAAATTTTGTGTCCTTATAAATAATGAGTACAGTGCAGGCAGCTGAGCTGGAGCCCACGAGCTCTGAAATGCAGGACTCCTATCCCTGCCACTGGAAACTACTTGGAGTAAGAGCCGTTCCTTTCTCACTTTTGCCTTACTAAAACAAAGTAACTAATACCATGTTTTCTCATCTTGGCCAGGAGGGAGGACAGATTCTTTAAAATAATGATTTTAATTCACACTACTTAAAAATAGGCTCTTAACTCTATATGCTGGCATCTAAATAAAAGCAGCCTGACTTTGAGAGGTGCTAAGCATTTGCACCTCCTAGCAGTGTGTACACGAGCTGTTTTAAAGATCTCCGAAGATACAGATTTCCTTCCCTGCCAATACCATTTCTCTCTCCTTCAATATAATTTTATAGGCCATCCATTTTGACATTACATCAAATTAACACTAAAAACACACCTACCACTTTGGATGGAGCTTTTAAGAAGCCACTCTTCACAATGCACAAGGCAGGATGCCTGCTTTTTGTTAGAGACAAGTTCACATTTAACTTCAAACATTTGCGCAAGTCACGGAGAATTCATTTTGACTTCTGTGTTGTCCCGAACAATGACATTTTCCTGAATCAGGGACAAAGAAAGTCATTGGAAAAGCAGTGACAGCAGGATAGATCATGTTTATGCAGCTTAGCAGGGGCATCTGTTTCTCTAAATGAGACCCCAAAAGAAAAATAATAACCAAGAAAAAAAATTTTTTCAGTAAGGTTTGAAAAAAAACCAAACCCAAACCAAAAAAATTTCCTGGCTCCTTCAGATGAATCAGCCAATTGAGTCAGGAATGCTAAAGAAAAAAGAGAGTGCATTGCTGTGAACTTGTCTGAGCTTTTATATCTCTTCCATTAGGTAATTTTCAAGTAATGTTGATTTAGCAGTTTCAGTTTCATTCAGAAGAGGCTAAACAGTGTTAGATGTTAAAGTCTTCCTTTCAGGTTTGCTTTACAATTCACTATTACTCTTTCTACTCTTAAGCCTATGCTCCAATATATAACCAGTTATATATTCCTTATTAAAAATGTACAATGTTTCAGAAAATTGAAATAGTTTTCAAAATTGTCCCCCACTGGTAATTCTGCATTTGATTGTCAAAAATGTTAATCTTTTCTCAGGCCTGAAATTATGAGCCAGCTTTATTGGTCAAAGGCCATAATAATTTGAGCTCTTATTTTATAAACTCATTTCTGCCGAGTGATATCCTGATAGGAGCAAGAATAATAAATCACAAACATGTCCCCCAAGATTGCATTGTAAATGTCAAACTAGACAGGAAATTGTAATTAAAGAAAGGAAATTGCTACAAAGAAGCACTTGATTTTAAAATGAGCTAAGCACAGAATTTTCTAAGCATTTAATTATAGACCAATTTCAACTGACTGCTTTGCTTTTGCAGTCATATTTCTTATTATAACTGTTCTACATAATAACCAAATCTCCGTGCTTATGCTGGTCAGGAGTATTACTACATAACACTGCATTAGCACGAGGATTACTAACTTTACAGGAACTATTATCATGTTTTAGTGTGATGGACAGCAATATCAGAATTTTAAATCAGTGACAATCTGATTTTAACTCAGCAGCCGAGTGGGTATCTTTTCATAACAGCAACTGCACCTCTTGGCACCTCGCTCTTAAACAAGCAAGAGGACCAGTTCTGAAGCACCTGGACTGACAAACGCCTGGATGAGTGAATAATGTGGTCAGCGTCAGACACACTGCCATCACAAAAAAATTCCTGTTACCCACAAAGGCTGCTGTGGTTCCTATCAATCTAGACAGACCCTTTCAGTGCCGTAAAAAAAAGGGTGCTATTCACTTCCTCTCCAATGCATATAAGTCAGAAAAGAAAGGATTTAGGGAAGAAAACAATATGTTCTAGTAAAACTATGCTAGCAAACCACTTAAATATATGGGTTGTTGTGTGCTGAGCAACTCAGTACAGCCTTTTTGAGCCCTAAATTCTGCTATTGACCCTTTGTTTCTTACTGATCTTCTCATTCAAGAGAGTTAACAGGCCTTAAGAACCCTTCTTTCCATCTTCCCTGCCAGACTCAGGAGTTAATCCTCATCTTCCCAACCATCTTTTTCTGCTTCTTGTCAATACCACAGTGGTATAAGGGGTAGGACTGAAGCGCACAGTTCTCTTTTTCTTTAGCATAGCCTAAAACTTTATTGGAAGTAAAATATACTATATACCAGCTCACTGTATCTTTTTTGATTTGAAAAGACAGATATGCAGAAAAACTTTTCTACAAGACTGAAGCTGGAGAGAACCTTGTTACACTGAATCCTCATTAGGACCTAGCAAAATTCGCTGAATACTTGACACTGCATATTTCCAACTAGTAAGGAATAAATCAAGATGCAGATGCGATCATTTGCACCCATAAGCTGACTGCAATGGAAATATTATGCTGCTGCAGGAGCAAGATGGAATTGGATAAAGCCTAGTCAACTGGCAGATACTTACCAACCACAGAATTTACTTGTTGCCTCATGAATCAATGTAATGACCAAGAATTTAACTGCTCAAACATTTAGGAGAGCAAGGTTAATAGAAGCATTCTGATCTTTTACTTTCCTAGGGAATAAAAACCATTAGACTGGATGAAAACAGTGTCACAACAGAAACAGCATTTTCTTCAAAGTGTGGATATGTAATTGTAATGTAGTGTAGTCATTATTTGGCACAGGGTCTAAAGACCTCTTAAGTAGAATGGGGTTACATTCTTAAGCATAACATGCAAAAGAACACAGTCTAATATGTGTGCCTGATAAAAAAGGTGTCCTGGAGTCCAGCATAGTTTGCTTGCAGATTTCATCAGTAACCAGAGGTCAGGTGGAATGAATGGACACACAGAAACTGCTAATCTCAAAGGGAAAATTGCACTAGTTTTTTTGGAAGGAGGTGTAAAGAAAGAGGACCAGTCAAATAGATGTGTCCTGGCAAGAGAACATACACACAAAAAAAAAAAAAAACCCAACCAAAAAAAACCCCAAAAACCCAGTGTGAAAAAAGCAGCAAATGTTTTGAGGTTGCTTTCATTAGGAAGAACTGTTGAATTCAAACTAAATAAAGATGTTGTGGGTCAAGCACTGTGCATCACCTATGAGATATGATTGTACAGAAAGGAGAGAGTGGAGCATCTGTGAATAGGAGGTGCTAAAAGAATAGGATAAAAGAGGAACCAATAAATGAAGAGTAAAGCATTTGTGAGAATCTATGTGGTTGAGGACATAGATGGAGAAGACCAAAGGGTTCTATAATGAAGCAGAACCTTTGAAGAACAGATTCCATTGAGAGATGGAAAGCCTAAAAGGAAGAATGAAAGAGTGGATGTAAGGAAACAAAAAGAGAACAAGCGCTATCCTTTGGGGAGGTTTGCACAGAAAGGCCATATTTGCCCCCATGCCAACCAGCAGGGAATATGGCTGGGTCAGCACGAACAACACATTTGTGACTGAACAAAACTTTTCTTTGCTGGAGTCTCTACACTAGTCTCATGCTGAATCTGTTGGCATTACACACTGAACAACAGCAAGACGATACAGGTGCCACAAAACACACTTTTTTGGGTCAGGGTTAATAAATATGTATCTATTTCCATTGAGAAGTACGTGAAGTAACAGTGACTGCAGAGGAGCTGAGGAAAAGGAGGAGGGAGATGATGCTGGGATTGAATAAACAGCGCAGAAAATAATCATATCCAATAAAACATGCTCTTACAAGTGGACCTGGAGAATTCTTCCGCTTTACACAGTTTTCTTCATTATTTCCTATTTCTGTTTTCCTTCATGGTTATGGCTTCACCACAGAAGTGGCATTACTAACACTGCTTAAATCCTCTCAAGGTAGTTTGAAACCCAGAAGAGAGTGGCAATTTTTGCAAAATCATAAATTAAGCTTCCTAGAATGACCGAATTACTTGGTAGAGTATTTTATTTCCATCAGAGAGAGGCTTCCCTGGTCAAGCTGTACCCTGTGTCCAACAGAGTTCAGGCACACTATGGGATGGTGACAGCATTAAGGTCTGGGTGTTTATGAGATTAGGGCCAACAGTCAGATGTTGCTTCAGACAAGTCTTCCTTCAGCTAAACCCAGCAGTTTTGTCACTTCATCTAATTGTTATTACTTTATTTCTAGTGCATTTCTCATTTCCCCTCTACTTACATTTACTTTTTATATCTTCCTGTGGTAAATTCAACCTAAGTTTGACTTAATAATTTATTTTTTTTTTCAGAGATGTCATTAGCCATGCTTAATTCAAGCAACAACGTGAATAAAACCATTTCCCTGCTTACTAGCAGTGACAGCATGGATTGAAACAGGCACAAGCAGTGCTGGAGATGGCAGGAGATGGCTGGCACCTGGGGCTGATGGCACAGGGGATTGATTCTCAGTGCCCAAAAAGGGGCTTTTCAAAGGGCAGAAGCTGCCGCCTGCCCACCCTTGCCTCTCGTGCTCCAGCCCCGGCCACCCCATGCAGACATGCAGCACTGCCACCTGATAAGCATCTTGTCTCTCTGGAAAGCAATATTTCCTGATTACTGGTGAGCTTCTAGCGGCACGGACAAATTTATTTTGGGAAAAAGAAATACAGTGTGGCATCCCTCTCTTGAAAGGCTACTCACCTCACGCAAGGTTTCCATAACAGTGAGGTCAGGAAAGCAACACATCTCTTTGACAGGAAGATAGCACAATACATTTTCTGGCTCTATTACACCGTCTCCATGCAATCTGGACACAGCACTTCATGACTCGTTTGCCTCAGTTTCTCATTTGTAAAAATGAAGACAGAAATCCTTCTCTTCTGTTTTGGGCCCTAAGCTCCTGGGTACAAGCACAGTCTCAAATGAGGTTTTACAGCACACAGCCAAGCAGGAGCTCTGTCTTACTGAGGGCCTTGCTCCATTTTAATATAAACTTGAAACTTGTGTTACTGAAACTCAATTTATATTTGTCATAGTATTCATTAAGTTGTTAGAAATATCAGGTGATGCTACTAGTTATGAAATTTGCAACCAGCACCTTAATAACAATATATATCAAAAGGGGAAGATGTTTAAAATGTCTCCCATGCACTTCAGGAGGAACTCTGCTTCTGCTGCCCCTGTGTAGCGCTCTCACCCCCCACTGCCAGCGTGCTGAAATATGCTGGGATCATCACACAAACACATATTTATATTTCAGCTTAATAAAATGGCTTTTTTTATAACCTGCACTCTTAGGTACTTGCCATCAGGAAAGCACGCTCGCAGGGGAAGGATCCAGAATTACTTGGCAGGTATCGCTAACGCAGCACAGGGAGTTATTAGTAGCAGCAGATTGTTGTGAATGTGCAGAATCAAGTCAGAGAAACAGTAACATATAAAATGTATATGTACACACACACACAGGGTGAGGGCATTTAAAAAGCCAATGCAATGGCAAAACCTCTTCCAGTGAACAGTGAAGGGAATTGCTTTGTTTATTGCCATCAGTGCCTCTGTGAATCACAACCCGTATCATTGGAGCAGATCAAAGGCCACAGCTTTAATTCCTCAGCAAAGTCCCACATCAGAACAAACAGTCAAAATTTCAGGCTAAGGAAAAATTCCAACAAATGAAAATATCTAACTATATCAAAGTAACTTTTTAAGAGATAGTCCCAGTGCTTCCCTTCAACCAAACACTTTATATCCCATGAAAGCATGTCAGCCTTTTAAAAATCAAACATAACGATCATTTTACAAACCATTATCAAAATCAGCGTGTTCCCACAAATTTTTTGAGGCTGCTAAATCTCTCTTTTCCATCATGAAGGCTGTAGTACTCTGTCACTTCTCAAATGCTGCATCACAAAAATATTTTAAAACAAAACCCATTTTGTCTTTCCTGCACTCCTTTTCTTCCCTAATTAGTAACAGAAATAATCAAACTGGTGAGCAAGGCCTGGCCTTGTGTAATAGTTCCAGTATGTTCACACCAGAGGTAAAAGAAAGCAAAGCAAAATTTCGTGCTAAAGCATCAGTTCAAACCATAGAGCGATAAGACCCGGGATAGACACTTGGGATAGACAGATCCATAGATTTTGTAGACTAAATGCTGATATCACTCTGAAGGAAATGCTGCTCTATGAGAAGCTTGTAGGATTTAGATATCAGGAAGAAATTATTTATTGTGAGGGTGGTGACACACTGGCACAGGTTGCCCAGATAATTTGTGGATGCCCCACCCCTCCAAGTGTTCAAGGCCAGGTTGGATGGAACTCTGAGCAACCTGGTCTAATGGAAGGTGTCCCTGCCCAAGGCAGGGGATTGAACTACATGCTCTTTTAGGTCGCTTCTAACCCAAACAGTGCCATAATTCTATAATTTATCCAGGATCTCCTGGGAAGCTAGTGAAGCTGATGCATAACTGACTGGCTCATTAGCAACCACCTAAGTTACTCAATAGCTCTTACTGGTTCATTCTACTAGTTTTACCTTTAATTCTGTGAGTTATAGTCTCCAGATCCATAGGTTGGAAAGTCACTTCACTGTGGTCTAAGGGACACAGGCATAATTATCATCTGGGCCATTGTTGATGGGAAAGGTGTCATGTGTGTCTCTCTGCTTAGGGGGGGCATAATTTTAGACTTTGTGTTGTCTTACCTGAACATGAAATGGCAAGAAATCCAGAAGATCCCAAGTCTGTATGGAAAATTTACGGTCAGGGTACAGGAAAGCTAGCTCAGAACTTGAGAGTTCTTTTTCACAAAGCTACTGAGCTCAACTAGACATGAAAAAAAAAATCTTGGAGATGATGCTGCCTACATATGCCATAAACAGATGCAGAGTTGGATTATATCCACATAGCATGAACATTTAAAACTCAGTAGAGGCAGGATATGCAAACAAAGAGGGAAGCTTTGTGTATTCACTCATACATTGACTTATAAAACTCAAGCTGATGGGTCATAAAAATATTTGAAGATGTTTACATGAAAATTTCTCTTTGCTTGCAGCAGTTTCAGCAGCATATTCTCCCCATGTATTATTAAGTCAACCTTTTTCACAATAAGTTGCAAAATGACATTGCCCAGTTCCAGAAGCTCTGGGCTGGTAATACAGTGTGCTGAGTGAGAAGGCTTCAGAACTCCTTCTCACTGGTGCTTTCTGCAAACAGTGAAGAAGAACGTGGTACACTCTCTGGCCATAGGGATGCCCTCACCTGACTTAGAGAGTGGGAGGTGGTGCCCTGTGCTGAGCTTCTCCTGGGTGCTGCTGTGCCACTGCACAGCACAGAACAAACACCTCTTTGGCAGGTGCAAGTTCTGTACCACACTGCTTTGCATCAGGAAAAGGCAATTTGAAGAAATCACACCAAGAGTGAGGCCTGGTGAGGTGAGGCTGGTGAGGTGTACAGGGTGGCTTTGGAGGAGCGGGCAGAAGCAAAGGGGGCCCCACAATTCAGACAGAACCAGTGGCAACCTCAGGAGCCCCTGAGTAAAGGCACCTCAGTTTCTCAGAGAGGACAAAATTGGGCCGCTAAACCTGAACCAAAATGACCACTTTGAGAAAAATCTTAATTTCTAATTTTTTGTTCATTCCAAATGTGAATGAAGAATCAGAAATTTTCCCTGGGACAGCTATTTTCAGAAAATTCCCCTTTGGAGAACCCCACGGGGTGTGCATCACACACATCGACACAAACACCGTGAGCGTGTAGGGATCATGGCAGAGCACGGGGGGCAGCCCAGCCCTTGTGGGGGCTTGGAAGCCAAGGTAGCTCATAGCCCACCAGCTGCGTGAACAGGGGGAGCTTGGTGAGCCCAAGGATGTGTACAGCTCCACAACCCCAGCAGTGGGAAGGCAAAGTCTGGGGAGGCTGCTCAGGCAGCCTGGGGAGGTCAGCAAGCCTCCAGGCAGCCCTGTCAGTGATCCCAGGAGCTTGCCAGGGGCTGCCCGTTATGTCAGGCCTTGGCAAAGTGGGGTGGGCATGTTTACAGGCCAGGGCTTTTCTTCCCCAGAACTAGCCTTTTTCCTTCTCCAAACCAAAACTTCTCCACTGGCAAGCTGCCTGAGATTCAGGCCCACAAATGCCCCGCTGTAATCACCATTTTCTTGGCCATTCTGCATCATCTTCTGACCTTGCTCTCTGACCCTGGAAAGAGGAGCTTTTCAGAGGGGCTCGATAAGGGCCATACCAGCCATGGCACAGGGGCAGTATCCCTGCTCTCCCTCTGCCAGAGCTCCCAACAGAGTGGAGCTGCTGCTCCAGCAGAGTGCCCTGCTTTGGGCAACCTCAGTGTGAGTCCCATGGACTGCAAGGAACATCCCAGGTTCCACAGGCTGGCCCTCACCATGCAGCAGTACCTTCTGTCGGTTTAGCAGGCTCCAGAAAAAGCA
The DNA here is from genome assembly GCF_003031625.1 of Empidonax traillii. NCBI lineage: Eukaryota > Metazoa > Chordata > Aves > Passeriformes > Tyrannidae > Empidonax > Empidonax traillii. The sequence goes on along the minus strand of NW_020955341.1, from coordinate 1,635,312 downwards.
AACATTTCCCAAAATGCACCTCTCATTTACATATAAAAATCTAAAATCAAACCTCTAGGACGGCGGTGCCAGCAGCATCCATATCACTAGATACAGTCCAGACAATTCCTACAATTAATGAACTGGGAAAATTACAGGTAAAATAAAAATGAATGTGTGAAAAAGACCTTGAAAGGCATGAAACAGACAATGAGATTTTTCTACTTTTTATTTCTCTTTCCCTCCCTTTCCTAACTACAGTTTTATGCATAATTGTTTGGTCAGTTTGTTCTTCCCTGAAACTTTTACTGAAATGGATTAGGTAAACCATGCTCTGAAACAGATTGAAAATGGAAAATATGTAAATATATAGCATATAACTTATAAAACTGTATATATATGTGTGTGGGTGGGTGCTGGAATAAAAAAGCGACTGTTACTTGCTGGTAGAACAACATATCAACAACTGTTGGAGCTGACTTGAAGGTTAAATATTAGGAAAGAATCCAATTTCTCTTGTCTATTCAGCTCAGCGGTGTGTTAGATTGCGGTTGGAGTGTGCTTATGGAGTGTGGGATATGAAGTAGGCTAATCAATCCCTGCTGCTTCATTCTCAGGTTCTTCTTATATCAGGTCCCTGCCCTCAGGCAGCCTTCAGCTTTCCAAAAGCCAATTCCATACAAATAAAAATTGCGACCTGCAGCTAGAGGGTGAAGCTGAGTTTCCCCCTTGTGATTAATCTCTTCTTGGGTGGCTTTCAGGAAAAAAAAAAAAAAAAGAAAGGAAAAAAAAAGGAAAGGGAAAAAAAAAAAAGGAAAGAGAAAAACCATGCATGCTGCAGCCCTGTGAAAGAGTTTTCCTATTGAATGAGCCCAGTGCTCTGGAGCCAGCTTATCAAATGAAAGAATTCATTTTTTTTAACAGTGCCTCATGTTGACATTGAGAAAATGAGCTATCAAACACTATGATTAAACTTCAGCTGCCATAATTGTCGTCCGAACAACTGCATGGTGGAACTGAAAAGCATTTTTTTTAACCAGCTCTATATGGTTCACCAGCAATACTCAGTTTAAAAGGTTGTTGCTGCTAGCAAGAGAAACAAGGCTTGAAATTAACTTTTTCCAATCCATAGGCAAAATTAAACATAGGTATTTGAGTCACACAAACAACAGGTAAATCAGATGTGCTTTAAATTTCATTTTTAGTCATTTTATCTGCCAAGGGGTAGCTCCAGCATATTAAAATACCTGAACATTTTCTTGTTTCACTGCATCTGACTGGATTGGTCCTGCCTTTTATTTTGAGAAAGACAGACAGACAGACAAAAAGAAGTATAAGGAATAAATACTCTATTTGGTCCAAGTGGGGATAGATAGAGGAGAATCTAAGATTTGTGGAACATTTTCCCTGCAGTTTAAAGTTTTGATATGAGCAGGGGACAATCTAAACCACAATTGCCACCACACTGCATGCAATTCTTGCTCAGTCTCCTTTCTGGCCTGAACTAGTGCATTTGCTCAGTTGAGGCTTACAGGGATACTAAGTATTTTATATTAGTGAGTATTCTACATTAATTCCCAGCAACCTTATTACATACATCCTCAAGAGACTGTGGCTCATCAAGGAGGCTGGAGAAGTCCTTCAGGGAGGGTGGTTAGAGGCAGGATATCTCAGGAAGGTGACACCCCTGGTGACAGCAGTCCTCTGGTCAAATGTAATTCTTTGGGAAATGAGCTGTTGCACAATTAAATCTCTACTTATGATTATTAAAAAAAAAATCAAATACTACAGGACATACAGTGCAGTGAACATGAAAGAAATAATGATGGGGAATAACTGAGGGTCAGTTAGGAGAATATGAACAGTTTAATCTGGAATATTTCCCTGCCTCTTTCCTGAGCTTGCTTGGAGTGAGTCTCTGGGCTCCTTCCTGAAGGAAGGATGTGCAGCAAGAAGGGAAGGGGGACTGTAAACCAGGATTCCGATGAGACTGAGGCTGTGGCCGTCGCACGGAAGGAAGAGTTTGCTTCCCCAGACGGTGCTCCAGCCCCTGTAACCAGCGCTGCCCACCACTAGGTGTCCGCCCCGGCCCCGCTGGACCATCGCCGCCCTCAGCATCGCCCTCCAACTCGCTCCTCCTCCCATCAAATTAACGTCGCATTATTTTTAGAACAGAAATGCTTTTCCACACCCCCTCGCCCCCGTTTCCACCTTACTCTACCTACACAAGCAGGTATTGTTTGCGAAAGTCAATTATATAACCTGATCATCATTCTGTTTCCTGAACATATGGGAATAACATTTTGAAATAACAATAACATTTTCATCATTTTTAGAGTCTCGTGCACTCTGAGCTTTACTTTATCCCTTTCCAAGATAAAACTGATAATTTCTGGGGTTTGTTCAGGACACTCAGGGGTTGAGGTTATTGCTTGCAAACTGATTTCACGATCTGAGCAGAGCAGTTGGAGGAGCAGTGAGGTGCAAGATGACTTAGACATGGGTAAGAGTTAGGAGCTGAGCTGGAGAGATAGGGACAGCTTCCAGAAAAACAAGTTTAGCAACAGATTGGATGTTGTTGATGAAAAATAACACCGGTCTGCAAACTAGGGAATGGTATTTGCTCCATTAAAAAAAAAAAAAATAGAATTTGCACATGTAAAACTAAGAAAACTGAAGTCACTCAGATATGTTACTTCCATGACACCTTCAACAGCTCCTTTAGCAACCTAGTTCTGGGTTGTTCCCTCCTGCTGGACTGCACACACTAAGTTGTTATTGTAGGGTTGCTTATGCATGCTGAGCTGCATTTCCATGTTTGCTATTTGTAGGGTCACTCAGACATGCTGTCTGGATTATGACTATTTTCAAGCATCCTGAGCTGCTGGAAATGATTCATTTATCTGAAGCAACTGCAAAGATATTTGTCTGAGAAACAAAGATATGAGAAAGGTACTCTAAGCCAAATTTTGGGCCAAGCTACAGAGGCACTGGGCAACACATTATTCATTCATCATAAGCTTTGCTATATGAGAATGGCAAAGTTATAATCAATTAAGAAAACAGAGTCTGACACTGCAATACTCTTAGCTTAAGGAAACCAAATAAAATATCACAGCTTGTTCAAAACGCTTATTTTGAAATCACAGTATAAACAAGAGGTATAAACACACATCCTTTCAGCTAGGTTTTGGGTGAGCTGTCTGATCTATTTGCTGCTGTGCAGAAACCTAAATTAGCTTTTAAGATGAGTCTTTCATAAAAGGCCTTGGAATTCTCTCTTATTCCTCATTTCCTACATTTGAAATGCTTTGATTTAAAGAATCCAGTCTATAGTTCCTGTAATAAACTTAACATTTACAAAGAGATGAACCTAATATGGTCACCTTTAGAAAAGGACACATTTTTGTTCTTACTCTCAGGAAACCTTATTGAGTACCACTGCAAGTGAATTCCAGGCAGTACTGGAGATGGGGGTAAACACCGAGGCAGCGCACCTGCAGGTTGTTTTGGCTTTAGGTTGTTCTTTGACTAGAAAGAAAATGTGGAATTTGGACTAGCTGGGGAAGAGAAAGGGAACCCCTGGCTCCTCTGCACATAGAAACTCTTCCTGAAGACATCAGCTTGCAAGGCTTTGCTCTGGGTGACAGAGGTGCTGAGCTTTAACTCGCACACATTGTGCTAAAACAGCAATAAAACTGTGACAAACTGACAAAAGCAGGTCAATTCACAGCTCAGGCTGACACCACTTTTTCAGCCCATATTGGTCGATTACCAATCAAATTTCAGGTATGGGAGAGAGAGTGGAAGAAAGAGGCAGCGCTGAGACACACCAGGTTATGGCAACCGTGGCTCACTTGGGGTGCCAGGCAGATCCACCTCTTCTGCTCTGTTTCTTGGCAGCCCTTTCCACTGCAGGTATGTGTGTGATAATTGCTGGGAGAAACCCTTGGAGACAACTACAAACCAGGCTTCTTACAGACCCCCTAAACCAGACAGAAGGGAGCCTGCAGAGCAGATCCCAGGCAGATCATGTGAGACTGGGAATCCCAGGACCAGGTTTCTGAGATAATTGGGCTGTTGGGGGCCTCGTGCTCACAACCTCCCCAGGCACTGGTTAGACTAAGGGCTATTGAGGTATTCCCATGTACATCAGCACCTGAGGATCTCTCACATGTGGGGTTGCTTTTCTTTGCCATCCTTTCCCACAATCCCAAAGGAAAGAAACCATTCATACAAGACAAGTATCTCTCTGACTCTTCTTTTTTCACTGTGTTTAAACTTTGGTTATATTAATACTTTACAGTAAAAAACAGAGCTAATCATATCATTGCTGCATGAGAATAGCTATGACTGACAACCTTTCTGAAAACACAAGTCCATGACTCAGTGCACACAACACAACTTGTGAAGGGCAAAATGAAAACTGCCTGGAAAATAACGTCAGAGTAGAAGAGGAAAAATAATACACAGAATAAAAGTATAATAGACAGACTAAAAACTTGCTAAACCCTCAAACACCTTCTATTCTCCTGCTACAGGTTGTTCAGAGGAAAGAAGGATTCTGCACCCTTACATTCAGATTTAACTACATTTTCTATGCATTTTTACTTTTAATGCAATTTTGTTTTGCCCTGTTGCCTACAGTGAAATCACTTTTATTCATAAAATATCTTTTCTCCTTCTGCATTATCAGAATCAACTGTCTGTCATGGCCTTATGAGCTCCTCTTTCTCAGAAATGTAGGAGTGAGTGCTGGACCTTGGAATTCAGGACCAGCACTGGATCTCTGAGTCCAATCTGAGTACTGCAGGCTTAACATCACATACTATTCTCATAAATTTACTTTCTGATTGGGAACTGAGTCACACACTATGGCTGCTGCTGTGAGATAATAACAAATAAATCCAAGGAGTCTTTTGCCTTTTTAAGGATATTCCAAGTATCTGCACTTGAAGCAACGATGGTAAAAAAAACAGGGTTAACCTCCTTCCCACCAAGCTTTCAGTGGTGTTTATGCTGATGTTTCTATCACAACACCAAGCAAAAATCATCTCAGCTTACAAAGAAAAGCAATAATTAGCACTTACATTGTCTTTTGTCCCTGTCAGGAAAGCTGAACCAGGTGGAGTCACTGTCCTAATATGGCAGTCCAAGGTCTGGGAGACAGAGCCTGGGAAATACCTGAAATAAAATAGATGGAAAGTTCTCAGAAAGGCAGTTGAGGCTGTTGGTGCCACCAGAGACTTCTGGAGTTCCAGAGGCTGGGCACAGAGTGAGCAACCAACGGATGAATCCTTCAAGAGAAAGTGGAGACATGGATGAAGGCATCGAGAGCCAGACGTACAATTGGTTCGGTGATATTTACTCTCTGAGTTCTGGGAGTGAATTGTGATTACAAATAGTCCTTTAAATGCTACTCAGCAGGTACAAATGTAAGGTGAGTCAGATTTTAGCTCATAGCTGAACAAATAGCTGAAACAGAGAAAAGTACTAAAGACATAGGTCCAAGTGCCCTGACAGTGTATGTAATTGCACTTATACTGGTTTTAACAGAATTCCACCTATTTACATGAGCTGTGTGGAGCTTCTCTGGGTGGTTTTCCATGGTCAGGAGTCTATTAGGCTTTCATTTTAATTGCAGCTGGTAGCACTGCCAACTCTGAATGCTGCCTGACACTTCCCAGCAATTCCAGGTTGCTTTTAATATTTCCAAATATTACCAGTTCAGGCTGGAATTGGTATCCTGGATATGTACCACTGTGTTAAAATTGTCACCAAAGCCTAGTGCCATTTCCAAGAATGACATTAAAGAAAAATACACTACTTTACCTTTGTTCAATATATATATATATTTTCCCCCTCCCATTATATTTCTGTTTGGTTCTACTACCTAACTGCAGAGTTACACTCTTTCCACTATAGATATTTTCCAATTTAGCAGAAGGAGAAAAGGAGGGGATGCCCCACTGTCGGAAGTGTGGGCCTTGCTGCCCACTGAAGAGGATTATGTATTGATCTGCTCCTTATCAATTCTCCTCACACTGGAAGGAGTCTGTGTCTTATCTTTCCAGTTGGACTGGATTCCCTCTCATTTGATCACTGGAGGGAAACCTAAACGTGGCCAAGGGGTGGGAAAAGAGCATCTGGTCCAGGTTTGTCGAGGACTGTGCAGTGTCAGGTTAGGGCCCTTAAAAAACTATTCATCACCAGTGGTTCACTAAGCTGTGTTAACTGACAGAAATTACAACATATCTGTTAAAACACCCTTGTGATTGTTATGTTACTACGTACATATGTTACTACATTCTCTCAGCTTTGCAAAGATGTTCCACAGCTCCTGTATGTTTGGCTTCATTTTCAAGGGGAGTAGGTAAAAATAGGTAGTCTGCTAGAACAGATTTTATAATAAACTGTTATTCTATAAAGTAATTGGAGAGATTATTAGATATGATGATTACTTTGTGATTCTGTCTAGAGAAATTATACTCAAGGCCTGTCAGCCTGTTTGATGGGATTGTATCTGTAGCCCTTTTTGGGAACCCCCCAGTATAGTGGCTGTTTCAAGTCCAGAGGAAGGTAGGTACATGCCTTGTTAGGCTCAAAAATCTGACCACCTTTTTATTTTGGACCAGACCATCAATGATGTAAATCAACATAGCTCCACTGATGCAAAGTTTCAGGCAGATTTAAAAAAAGTGCTTGTTCCTGCCCCATCATACCAGTGGAGCTGTACTTACATCCACTGAGGATGCGGTGATTTGCTTTAAAGCATGTATGAAGCGTTATTTCCTGGAAATAGTTCCCTTTCACTTTGGGCATTAAAAAAAAAAAAAAAAAAAAAAGGTATCCAAACCCATCAAAAAGTAAAAGCAAACAGCAGGGTTACAGAAAAAAATTGCTTAATTCACTGATACTAGAGTTGGACATAGCTATAAAAGAAAACTTCAAACATGTTTGAATGGAATTTAAGATAAATACATTGACTGAGATACAGTTAACACGGTAATCTAAAATTTCCAGGAGACTTAATGAGTTTGAAGCCACTAAAGCTGCACCAAACACAGGAGACATAATCAGAATTAAAACTGACACGTAGCTCAAAATCATTTGAATTATCTCTTTCACTTACATTAGCTAGAAAAACAGTAAACAGTCAATGGGGTATAAGAAGCATAGTCAGGCAGCATCAATGGGCAGCAGACAAAGGCTGGGTCATACAGTATACAGAGAAGAGAGCTTGACCTTTGGAATTGAAATATAGGCATTTTAAGCTCCAGTGGAATGTATCAGAATGGTCTGTTTCAACTTAAATGCATAAAAGGTCAAGGGGAGGTCAGATTTGGCTTTGGGTTCATCAGCACAGAGCATATCCCAGCCCTTTCTTTATTCATTGTCATTTAAAAAAAAAAAAAAAAACAGGTTTTCAAACCTCTCTGGCATGGCATAAATATTCATTCTCCAGGGCCAGATTTTCAGTTGGTGTAAAACAGGATAGCTACATAGAAATAAGGAATCTCTGCCAATTTATACCATCTCAGAATCTGGCCATCCTGTTCACATTCTTTTAAGATTCAGAAATGGCAATTTTAAAACTTTTCCTGGAGCAAATGCTTCCAACAATAATGATGCATGTTGAAATTTGAGACTTTGACATTTAAATTGTCTGGGGTTTTCTTTGAAAGGCATGGCAGGAGGCATCCTCCAAAAGAGCCAAGGAGAGAGTAAATACTGCAACAATCTAGTTTACTGCTTCTCTATGTGTTCACCCTTCAATAGCAGTTTTATGTCTTTTTCAATATTCCCACAATTCTTTTTAGATGGGAAAGAACTTTTCTGTTCCCTTATAAATTGCTTTGAAAACGGAGAAAGACAAAAAATAAAAGGGCCACTCACAAATGGCACTGGCACTTAAACACAGCAAGGAGAGACCAAGTAGCTGCAACAGGACTCTGCATCCATAGCAGGGCACTATTCTGACTCTCCTACTACACCAATTAATCACACAGAAACTCGATGAATACAGGATGATCATCCAGAGCCAAATGAGTGGCAATCTTAAAGGAACAAGCATCCACAGTTACTTAATTTGAGTATCACTCTCCTTTCTAAAGGAGGTATTTCACATCCTACCTTCTTAGTGTAATAAGGTAATTTCTAACATATTGGTAAAGAAAAGGTACCTCTTTTTTAGGATAGAGAATATCCCTTTGAAGAAATAAAATAATATCAAACTTCTGCTTCCTTGAATAATTATTTTTATCCTAAAATAGATAATAAATAGTCTTTCTTTCTTTCTTTTTCTTTCTTTCTTTTTCTTTCTGTCTTTCTATTTTCATTCTGAAGCATTCAGATGACACTATTCAACAATTTTCAGAGACTCTTGGGAAAAACACAGCCCACCCCAGGTGGCATTGGTTTTCATGTGGCATTTCTTCTCTTTATCCAATTTCACTTCTGTCCCTCAGCATGCAGGACAATCAACACAAAACAGTCAATATTTCTCCATATTGAGACTAAATTCCAAGGGAGAGAATCTCATTTTATATTTTACTTTATTTGCCTGTAATATGCTTATCCTTAAATGAACATTTTAGACACAGATTCCAAATTATGCATTCATTGGAAAGATTAACTCTGATTAACAAATTCATGCTAAACAACTGTGTTTAATTGGATTTTTGTAAGTAGCTAAATGTGAATGCTTCTCAGTTCTTCTATGTGGAAAACAAAACAAAAACTAATTTTAAAATATTTAATGAGGAACAAACTCTGTGTTGCTGACCTATCTTCGCTGGTGATGAACCCTTCTTCCCTGCATTGCCCTGCATGCAAAGTTCCCCTAATCTAGTCCTAATAGTGGTTAAAGTTATCTGTCTAATCAAACTAATTAGCACTGGTGAACGGAGACATAATCATAATAGAAAGCAAATGCCAGTTTTACAAAATGAAAACGCCATATGTGCAGTAATTAGTGAACCACACGCACTTTTTATAAATCATATTTATTAGTTCGTAAACAAATCAAATCCTAAATGAAATGAACGTTACCATTAACAAACACCAGTGAATAAACAGATACAATGACTGGCCCTGCTGGGTGCATTGTGCAAGGATAGGGAAGGGTACCCCCCTTTTCTCAAAGTTCCCTTAGAGGTGCTCAAGGCTTTTTACAGAGTCCTGTGTTGTCTTCTCTAAGCCACAGCATGGATGTATTAGCTGATCTAGGGAAGCTGCATTTTGGTCATATGGGTTGTTCTTGACTGGAGACCAGATGGTCATAAATTAGGATTTTGAGGTTATACCCATGATGAAAAATGTAGTACTAATAAGTGCTCTAATAGTGTTCTACAGCAGACCAGCTTTCACCAGAAATCTAATGTGGGTTTTGTCAACTTGAATAAATGATGATATAGTACAAACTATATTTAATGGCAGTTCTTCCCCCCCCCACCCCCCAAAAAATTGCCAAAACCCAGGAACCTCTGCTTGGCTTTAAAACTCAAATATTCTTCCTTTACCTGACGGTGGTCAGGTCATTCCTTAAAGGTGATTATAAAGAAAGACAAAAAAAAAAAAGAAAGGATTTGAAACGAGAACATTTCTTGTAGGTGATAAATTCTCCTAAAAACTCAGCTTAAAGGAGTTTCAATTACACATCGATCGCTTCTTGCCCACTAAGCAGCTCAGTACCTGGCTGATAACACCTAGCCAGCAGAGGCACACTTTCAGACTCTAACATACAAAGGGCTATTTTACACCTCAGACACACAGCTTAAAGATATAGTATTGGAGAGGCTAAATATAAAGTACTGGAGGCCTGGTCTGAAAAACTTGATTCAATACTCACAGGAAGACTTACTTAAAATTAAGAAGGTTTGTAATAAATGCCACATTATCATTACATATCTGATCACATTTCACAGCTTTCCTCTCCCAGAGGAAGCATTTTTGGAGGTGCAAAAACCACTTCATTCCTCTAGCTGTTGAAGTAGTCTAATGGCTGAGACCTCTTTTTGACATTAAGTGCTCTTCATTTTAAAAGATCCTGCCTATTTCCAAGCTTTGGGCAGAAACCAACTTTACTTTCTACAGCTGGCAGAAACCAGCTTTCCTTTTTGCTTAAAACACTGCAGAACTTGGGGTTTTGGTTTCTTGAACCCTTTTGCTCTTGAGAAACTGAAACCTTCGACTTCACAGCTTCTGCAGACCAGTTCAGATCATGAATTTTCCTGTATCTGCAGATACCCAGATCTGAGTCTGAGCTTAGTTGCGTCTTTGTATTCAAGGTGATCATATAATCTGGTAGAGCAGTGTTTAGGAATGGGCTGTACACATTCTGCTCTGAGGTCATAGCACAATATATGCTCAAATCCTCACCTTCTGAGGTGAGAACACAGCGTGAACTTGGGAGGCAGAAGTACAAACCAACTTTGTCGTATGTGGTAAGTTGTACTGTTACTATTCCCTTTGGTGCTTATTTTGAAAACGTTAATTAGAGTGGGTATTTAATGTGACTCTCCTGTAGTTTGTACACGAATAGCTCCAACTAATCTCACCCCGCCCCAGCAATTCCAATGTACTCTTGTAACAATGTCTGAAACATTAACAGTGAATTAATTATAATTGTGCAGTGGCGCCTGGCCACTTTGCTTTCTGTCTAGTTTATCTTAATTTTAGGCTAAAGAAAACAACAATGAAAGAACAAACACGCAATAAAATCTGTGCGAGAGATAGAAAGCAGAGTATCCTCATTTTGGTTCCCCTCTTGGCCATACCACCCCCTATCTGGGTGGGAATCATGCTTTTTACATTTAAATTGCAATGCAGAGAAAACAGATTCAAAGTTTCAAGCGTGCTGTGCATTTAAATTTGATCCCTCCTTTGTTTGTTTATTTTCCTGTACTTCTTTGGATTGGACAGGAAGTTTAAGTATCGCAATACAGAAACAAAGGCCATTTGCATTGTATATTTGGCCTGGCCAAGACTAAGAGGTAATACCAATATTGTGAAAAAGCCTGAGCAGGAAGGTTTTTCCCATAGTAGCTGAAACAAATCCACACAATCATCTGAATAATTGTAGATTTTTCAAAATGGAGTATCACCAACCACGCATAGTCAAAAATAGTTACCCAAGATTCCATAAAACAATTCATGAAATTGCCTTCAAAATTCTTATATTTAAAAATAATAAAACCACAACAGCTTTCTTCCTTTAGTTTCTGTCTTCTGAGATCCTTGGGCACTCTTATTTATTCACATTTTGAAGCAAAGGCTTTCATGAAATCTCTTGTTTCCAAGACCTGGAGCTCTAGAACCCTTCCCCAAACTCCATTAAGGTCCTGGGATAAAAAACACTAAAGGTCGACCACTGCTAAGTGCACCAACACCTCCCAGCTCGAATTGACTGCTGTGGTTGACAGAAAGGCCGTATGAGACACCTGAAAGTCCTCACACTTCTTAAAAATCTGGGGTGGGGATTTTACACTCTGATACCAGCAGGACATAAGGCTAATCCTGGCTGCGTGGGAAGAACACACTTTAAAAAACACTTTTACTCTGTTAAATAGTTGTATTGAATCTTTTTGTCATGCAGCAGAGAGATAACAGGAGGGAAAGGGAGGAAGACCTATGATATGTCAGCGAAAAGGAGGTGTGGGGAACCTTTGTGAAGGAAGCAGAAACAAAGCCACTTATACAAGTACACATGAGTTTCAGTCTGTCAAGCCCCTCCACAGCATTCAAATTCTATCAGCCCTCTAATTTTACTGTTTCAGGGGAGTAGTTTCAGCCTCATCCCCATGCAGAAGGTCTAAACCAACTTGAACTCCCACTGTCAGTTCAATTTCAGAAAAAATGACAGGACACCCACCCAGCATTGTGAACTTTCAGCAGGACTGGTTCTGGTTCTGCTCCAGACCAGAAGGGATTGCTTAGTGACTAACCTGAGCTGGGGAGATACCTGACTCTACAACAGCCTGATGAGTGACTGCAAGAGGCACTGAAAAGACCCCTGTAGATTTAAATAGCCATTAACTAACTAAATGGGGTTTATTGCTGCTTTGCATTAAAGCTGGTAGATATCAGTGATCTGACCCCAGCCTTGTAAACAAGACGACAGAGCTTTAATTTGCTTATTCTTTGAAGACTGGCCTTTTAGCATTCTAATAAAGCAAGAGACTAATCTACACACAGGATAAACCACAGTATGTTTTAAGTAATTATACTACGTGGTTAAACAGCCATTACTATAGGAGGACAAAGACCAAAAAGATTAGTTGATACTAAATATTTCTGTAAAGTGATGTTGATTTCCCCTCCTAATTCGGTTTTCTTACAACAAACTTTGCCTTCACAATTATTCCCTTGGTTACTGTAAGAGTGCCAGCATAATTTAGTATTTGGGGCTGGTACACAGAGCCTGGCAAAAACCTGACTCAAGCAAGTTTTGCTGCAGATTGGAGATTCAGCTTATTGCACAGAAAGCAGTTTTCTATATGAAAACTATTAAACTATATGAAGAGTAATTAAAAGCATCAATTAAGAATGTGGAATACAAATAATTTTATATTAGCCAGAAAACTTATTCTGAAATACTAAAACGGATGCTTAAAAGAAACTGCAATGTGGGTTGCCACTTATTCAGAGCTGTAAAATACTGCCAAGTGGTTTCTAAATGTATCATTTGATGTGGTATTTATAGGAAAATAATTTATTCTCACAATTTAAATTAGTGTAATACACTGTTACTGCGTTCATTTGTATGAAGATCCCCAGAAGTGCCACTGCTATGATGACAGTTAAATTTAATTCTGCAAAAAAACTTGTCTCTTTATGTGTGTGGAAAGACACGTACTCCACAATCCAGCTTTCCCATGCCAGAAAAAAGGGCAACAACGCTATAAGTTGCCCCCATACTTTGTCACATTTTCCTGAAATAATTCATTTTTACTATGAAATAGTAACCACTTAACTGTATTTAATGGTTTTGGGACAGAAATTTCTTGTTTTACATGCAGCTACGTAGCTTTTTTTCTGTGGAGAGTCATTGCAGAAAGTTGGATTCCTTCATTCTGCAGAGCTACATTCAAAGAACAGCAGAGGCACTTTGCACTGCTCTTTGGCAGAACACCATCTCACATGCAACTCTTAAGAAGGTTATGAACGAGATTTTTATGGAAAACAAGAGTTAAATCAATATAATCTTGCTATTTCTTGGGAAGTTGCTGCTATTAATCTCTAAAATCTGATTCTACATGCTGTTATCTACTTGGCACGCTGTTGGCACCAACACACAGTCCTAGGGAGAAAGATGCATAAAAGAAAATTCTGGATCGCTTCATGCCAAAAGAAGAATAACCTCTCTTAGCATGTGTGTACACACACACATGCAGCACTGGGACACAAAGTGCTGCTGTTGGAAAAAGCAGGACATCAGCTGCCTTCTGGCACTCACCCTTTGCTAAGGTTCTGCTTGACAAAATAAGTTCTCTTTAGCTTGTCTTTGAAAACAAAAGAAACTCGCAAAACCAAAGAATTCACAGAATCAAGGAATTCATGAAAATAAAGAATTCTTTATGGCAATGAAGCAGAAGATGTTTTTTTTTGTAATACATTCCATCTGTACCAAAAGATGAAATAGCAATGGCCTGATACAACACACCAAAAGGGAAAGGTTACAGTACAAGGCACAGGTGTACTGAAGGGTTGGTCCTGCAATGTATGGCATCACATCCATGGAATAGTTTAAGGATTTATTTTCAACCCATACATAAAAGGGAAAAGGAAACTTTCTCTAAAGTTGTTCACAGTTGGTGTTTCTGAAGTTTTTGGAGCCTCACGTGAACTAAGAAATTACTTCGGGAGCAAATATATATACAAAGTATTCCCTCATCTTCATGCGGAAGGAAAAATGCTGGGGACTGTGCACAAGTCTAAGAAGACCTTGAGAACAGACTGAGCTTCAATAGGTATATTAATCTTCAGACTCTTTCTGGAAGGCATCAATAGACATTCCCACATCATGTCCTATGCTCTGCTCTCCGTCCACAGTGAACTCAGAAACCCCGGTCTTGCCCTAGAGCACAGCTTCTCCAGTGCTGGCTAAAACACAAGAAGCAGGAGAAGGCAGCTGGTAAACACTCATTGGTGACATGGTGAATTTGAGCAGGCATATGAAAAGAGGAATTAGGGGTAAGAATGGCCTGAGAAAAGGACTGTTGACTTTAGCAACTCCAGCAGAACTGAGGGGTACATCCGACTCAGAATATTGTATTTTGGGCACCAAGAGATTTTGTATATCTTCATCAAACAAAAGAAATATTCCATTGCATCCAGCCAGAGCAACAATTTCAGCTAACTGACAGCAAACACATGCTGAAAAGCCAGTTGGATAGTTTCAATTCCAAGATACTGGAAGACTCTTCTGTACAGCTCACTTTGCCTCTGCACCTACCTGTATTGGTGGGCACCTATACATTCCTTGTTTTTCCTACATGATCATGCTTGCTTTGAAAAGCCTTATTCTCACTTGCTGAGCGTAACCCTTTACAACTCCTGCTGTAGCTGTGTCGCATGACATTGTTGGAAGAAAATGGAACTATAAAGAGGATAAATCCCTTAACCAGCTCATCAAGGGAACAATTCAAATTGTGAACCCAGGTCCTAATCTACCCTTACTCAAAGCACGGTAGCAGAAGGCGAAATCCTCATCTACTTCCCCTGAAAATCACAATCAATTGTATTAAAATATAGTTTAGAAACACATATGCTTGATTAGCTGAAGAAAAGCAGCCCTAGCTCATTTGTATTTTTAAGCAAGATATGATGGTAAATCTTCCATCCAGAAGAGCAATGTGTTAGCCCACTCTGCCACCTAATCCCTAAGAGTCTCATTTTGATTTCACAAAAATAATTTAGGGAACCTAACAGTTTAAAACTGTCTTTTCTGGTGCCTAAGTGCTTCATTTTAATAGATATTAGCTGTTAAAGATACTCATTTTAACAATGACATTTACAGCTTTAACCAGTCTATCACAGAGCATAGTGCATCACTTAGCAGGATAGTACTGTTTAAAAAATAATCTACCTGCTTTAATGTATATTGGAGTGTATTATTTGATGTTGAATCAGGTCATTTTAACCCTTCAGCATTTTCCAGGAGCATGAGTACATTTCAGACCCTTTTAGTTCAACACTGAAAGATTCTTCCCCACAATCAGAATATTCACTTGCATCTCCCCTTCCATTTAAATTCCTTTCTATGAATTAATTTTAATTAATTAAATCTCACAACACTGGAAAGAGTTTAGAGGCCTCAGTTTGGGGTTGCAGACCATATCCATTTGAGATGGATGGAATAATTCCTGCGCTTTTGAAGTAGGCTAAAGAACTAGGCTTTTTCATATCACAGAGAATACTCCCATCAATTTTCAAGGGACTGGGTCGAGACACAGGTGACTACACCAAAGCCACACATTGACACACGACATCGTAAACCTTCTGAGAGATCTCAGATGTACAGATTCCTGTGTATCTGTAACCACAGCCCTACCCTTCTTTTGAAACAAAATCATGAGACAGCAGATGATGAAGAAAATGTCAATGGGCTGTATAAACATGCACTGGAAATCTAAGAAGCTGATTCCTTCTTTGTTGCTAAAGGCAGAAGAACTGCCATGCTAGATCAAACAGCAAATCCAATTAACACAGTATCCTCTCTCTCACAGTGGCCAGCTCTTAGGAAATGGTACAAGAATTTTGTTATGCCATCTCAGTTTCTTAAAACCAAAAATTTAAATACCTTTCTCAGCCAGACCTTGAATCCAGACCAAATCTCTTTAAACAACCCTGCAGCCTCTTCTGGTTTATCTCCATTACTGCTCAAAATGGAGAGCTAGGAAACGAAAAGAGGTCATGGCTCCCTGAGCGAGATGGAGCCTTGGCCCTCCTTGGAAGGAAGTACTGATGGGAAGTAAACTCCTGGCTCCGTGGTATCCCTAGGGATTGACGCTCTCTCTGGGAGCAACTGGTGGAAGGTACTGCGCTCCAGTGCAAGGCTATGCTTCTCCATTTCCCACTGAATTGTTGGCAGGCAGGGGAGCTGCTGCCATCCTCTGCGGCAGAAGTCCAGCCCAGTGGGAGACTCTGAGGAAGCTCGTGGAAGCTGGAAGGTTGTTCTCACACGAAAGCCCAGTGCCACCCACACACACTGAAGCAGGTTGCTGCTGAGCTGCTGGCTGGAGGCATCTCACATTACTCCAGAGCACCAGAGCCCACCACTGTTTGCAGGCACCATCGGGCAGCCATTTGGCAATAATGTGTCCCTATTGGTCCCTCTGAGACAAGGGAGAGGCAGGATGTGGGGCCGCACGCGCTCCACTGACTTCCCCTTTTGTCCCTTTGAGATGGGTGATGAAAACTAGAGTGCCCCTGAAACATGTGTGTGCCACCAATTTATACGGGGAAATAAATATTTTCTCTTCTGTTTTCTCCCTTTGCTTAATAATTCGGAAAATTCTCCTTGCTTTCCCAGCTGCTGCTGAGCAATAAGTAGCTATTTTTAGAGGGCTAATCACTGCGACTCCACAATATTTCTTCTGGGTTGTAAAAACTCATTTGCCCTTGCCTAATCTCATGCAGTTTCCTGCGTAGATATTGCCATTGCTCCTATTTTCCAGTGAGCATCACTCTGGCCATATTGCCATTGAATTTCTCTGCCATTTTAGGTTTCCAGTAATGGGAATGCCCAGTCTTTATATAATGGGACATCCTTCCCCAGCTTCTGATTGTCTATTTTATATTTGACTCTCTGGCTATATGATCATGTTCTATGGATTTGAATGGCCACGGTGTTCGGATTTCACTGCATTGCTTAGGATGTGGGAGAAAGACAGGTCTCTGGGTGGGGGACATTCCTTTTAGATATAAAGTGTAGTAAAGGTGCCTGCAATTTTTTAGTATCACATGTCATGGCTAAACTACCTTATGAGGAATGCAGCATAAACAGTGATTTAAATACAGGTGTCCGAAAACTATTAGATTAATAAGTAAAACCAGTGCTTTTTGTTGTTCCATTTCTTTAGGGGTTATCATACTTTTGCAGAAAAGCAACAGAGAGTAAGCAGGACCACAGAGCACATCAGATACATTATTCTTGAATAACCAGAGGTTAATAAGGCCATTTTTTGGTTACAGAATTAAGAAGAGATTAAAAAGTCATCTTCTTATCCTGAAAATGATGTAACTTTGGGTACAAAATTCAGGTTTGGTACATGGGTACAACAACACGTGAAAAGATAATTTGTCAGGCCCAGTTCAGGAAAAGATGTCTTGTTATAGGAGTACCTGCTTAATTTTATCACTTGGTAAATCATCTCTACTTTTCTTAACAGCAACAGATTTAAGTGTCTGACGTAGTCTCCTGAATTAGAAGTTCTAATGCCAATTAAGTTCAATTTATTTGGTCTAAGGCTACTTACCTGAAACAATATACTGCTACATTTGCATACAATAAAAGACAGTTTGATCATCTACAGAATAAAATGCTGGCCTGCTGACAGAATGCAATTAAGACAAAAAGAGCTTTTTGGGGGATACTTTTTTCTTTGGCAGACCATGCAAAACTAAATAGGAAATGGGCTTAGATTTCCATGAGAAAGCAAAGTACAGCACCAGCTAACACATCCATTAGTATTCACAGGGTTTCAGCAAGCTTAGAGCTCTCTGTAAGAGGTGCTGGACACCCACGGGTAGAGCTGGATCAAAGCAGTAGGTAGTATTCTTCTATGGAGTGCTCAAGAGTTGCTCACAGGAGCAACTATTCCCTTTGTGAACAGGAATAAATCACCTAAATGGGTCCTGCAGGACAGCAACAAAACATGGGCAAAAGAACTTGCAAACAGTTGGAAAATTAAAACACTCTATGCAATGTACCATCACAGTGCTTTTGTATGTGTGTTTGTGAAAATGTTATGTATGAAGTTCTGAGGAATAGATAGAAAATTTGTTAGATAAATAAAACTGGATCATAATTAAAAGAAGTTTCTACTGTCAAAAATAGCATTTTCTCCAAGAGTGTCTGGGACATCGCTCATTAAACCATTGACAAACTGCCAGATTTTGGGTTAATAACTTTGCATAGGCTTGTTTTAGGTAAAGGGTATAGTGACTGGGTTGTTGTCCTAAGTGACTGATACCAGACAACACACTGGTTTGAATGTTCCTGTACTTTATCAGGGCATGATGTTAAAAAAAAAGCCCATCTAAGACTGACATCTCAGCAGGTTTCTGACGTGTTTGCATTCAGACTACGTGATTTCCAGCCACGTATGAGAGGGAATGTCCAGAGTACGCAGCTGACAAATGTAACCCTCTTGACTGCTATAACATGTCACAAAACAGAAGACTTAAGGTTAATATGAGACGATGCAACTTCTGGTTTTGTTTCCCGTTTGGGTTTTTGCAAGAGAAAGAAAACCAAAGGAGCTGACAACTGACCACGAGGGATGCCCATGTATCTCTACTAACAGAGCAGCATGGGGACAGGCCGTTTCACCCATATGGCCAGCAGAGTTGAAATCCCAACCTTACAGACAGTGATTTGATCAATCACTCTGCTGTGTATCTTCTCGTCCCTTGTCTACTTAGGTAACAAGACACTAACACAACAAGTCCCCAAACTACTGATTTTTTTTTTTTTTTTTGATGATGAGCAGCATGAACAAATATAAACTGTGTGATTTTCTCCCAAAAATCAACTAATGACTTAGTGATTTCACTTCCTTTCATGGCGGCTTCTTTCATGGGAAGCAAGAGCCACTTGAGTCACTCAGCTATAGCAATGTAGCTCACTCTTGCTAGGACCACTTTGTACTGAAAACACAACAAAGCTCTTTTCTTTTTACATTATGACAGTGAGACTACCTTCCATCATAGTCCTTCAGCTGGTAAATGTTTTGGCACCAGGACCTTTTAACAGACTTTCAGTGAGCAGAAACCAGCATCAGGCAGGTATATGTGAATCTGCAGCTCAGATTTTCAAATTCCTCGACATTAGCATCCCCTGAACTGTTGATTTGTGTCCCTCCAGTTATGACACCAAGGTTGCTAATGTGGTCATTCCTGTAGAACTCATATCCGATTAGCTGAAAGAACAGATGTGCTGCTTCTAAAATTTGCATTACCCATTTCCACCTGTGAGAGTAATACCATCAGCTCGCCAATTACTCATGGAGATTTGAGTTTGAACTCCAGACCCAAATCTTTTTACAAGCAGTGCATTTAACAAATCAGCAGTGCACTCTGCAAAAATGCAACTAAACTGGAGTCGGAGAAAACATCTGTCTCTGATGTGCACCATTGTGATGCTTTATGTCAGTTTGGATCAGTCAAGCCTGCAGTTTAACTCTGTTTCAGGGTTTTTTTACATGCATCAAAAGGTTTGTCATTTTTCTGTGATTTAGGTAAAGGTAGGTTAGGTAATAAAATTCCGTGGGCTGGCAAGCACTGAAGCAAACCTCAGCTTTTAGCTTTATGTTCCCAGATGCCTACATTTCCAGTGGGTAGTCTGTCATATGTTTAAAGAAAATGAATGCTAATGAAATAGAAAGGGGTGAAAAGCTGCTATAATGGCAGAAAGTTGCTCAGCTAATAGAACAGGCTTCTGATGGAGGCAATTGATAGAGCTTTCCCAGAGCTCTAAAAAAGTAATTACTTAAATATTTATATGAGCAAAGAGTGGGAACTGGGGGTGGAAAGGGGGGATCCATTTGCAAGTCTGCTGTAGAAGAGATCTTCTGGAGGCTACGCTCTCACTGCCTTGAAAGTTCCAGAGGAAAACTCTTCCTCTATTCCCTAGCTCAGAAACAAGCTTGCTGCTGAGATACACTTCTGTATTACGTTAGGGACAGAGTAATGGATTTTGAACTATGTGTCTTCAATGGAAATCCTTCTTTCCCCGCAGCTGGAAGGCAGAAGTATTATGTCTGCTTCAGCCCAGAACTGTCATCACATAGGAACTGACCCCAGACTTTTCAGAAAATTCATAGATTCCATCAACTTTTTTTATTAAAATGTCACATTCTTCCACTCTTCAACATTTCACTAAACGCAAGAGCCACGGGGGGCAATATGTTGGCCTCTGCAAACCCAAGGCAGGATTAAAACACTAGAGCCCATTCAAATCAACAGAACTCTTTCCATTTCACTGAGGGGATGGCAATTGCAGCTGTTTTGCCAATGCTTTTCCTAATGATTTTTTTAAATTGAAAACTTGAAAATCTGACTCATTTTCATAACTGACATATACACGAGCATGTGGTTAAGAGACAGTCAACTTTCCAATCAACCCTGCAGGTCTCCAGAGGTCTACCACCTTCAGCCAGTAGTTTCTGGAGGATGATGTTTCATTAGTGGATCAAATCCAGACTTGAACTTCAATCCAGCTGGCACACGCGAGGCCCTCAAGCTGACAAGCTGTTCTTTGGAGCATTAGCAATTCTTTCCTCTCCTGCCCTAGCTTTAAAGCCACACATTGGCAGTGTGATGGACTGTTTCATCATGGTATTTCACAATGATGTTATAACACCCGCATTTCTGAATGGGAGCGCATGGAGCTCCAGGAAATTCTGCATCAAAGCTCAGCCTGAGAGGTTATTGATAAGCATCTTCATGAATTAGTCAGGCCCCTTGTCCTCTGAGAGCAGGGAGCTCAGATATACTGCCCTATCCTCCCCCGTTTTGCTCAGGGGCCTGGCTGAATCCCTCTCCCTTCCCCTGCAAACACCGGCTCTAACTCTTCTCTCGGCTCCTTGACCAGTTTCATTCTGAAAAGCCACTGTGATCTGGTGCCAAAGTTCACATGCAGATACTGCCCCAGGCTGCTAATAGCTGTAACCTTCCTCTCTTCTCACTCCTCAAGTGCCCATTTACGATTAAGCAGATCTTACATTCAAGGAGAAAGGCAGGTCCTACTTCATTGTCTGTGTATCTCCTCACCACTGCCTTCGGTGAGGAAGAAAACAGACTAAAGAAAAAACATTTTTTTTCCACACCCATTTAGTTTAAAACCCACAGAATTCCTCATTTTTAAGTACAACAATATATAAATTGTTATGTAAGGAAGCAGGCAGCCATAGCCTGTCCTCAAGCTGCAGCACTCGGTATGTGCCAATTACAAAGAAGGGCTCACTTTAACAGAAAGTGACCCCTTGAATGCTTGTAGCTTTTTTTACCTTAAAATGATGGCACTTCCTGCACACTGATAACTAAAATGCTGGACTAGAAATGAGATTCAGTTTCTGGTGATAATTGTCCACTGCCAACTGCCTTTTAGGTCAGCATCTGCCTTCACACTCAAAAAACAATTCACACAAATACTGGATTGCTCACTGGTAGTGAAGAAGCATTTCATGAACTTTGAAAGTAAAGACAGAGCTTCAGGGTTTCAGTCTGGGTCCAAAATTTATGATGTTTTCTGTGCATCACAGTGCAGGGGTGTGTAAGCCAGTCTTAATGGAAAAGCTTTGGTGGCATTCTAGTTAGCTTTGATTTAAAGCTTAATTTAGGTCCTGAAAAGGGTTAGTGCATCTTTACAGCCATCTTGTAATTCTCCAAGAGTCCTGCCACAAAGTTAGCCAAGCCCACATTTCAGCACGGCAGGGTCACTTTCAGATCAAAGAGGTACTCAGACAACTACCAAAATCCACTGAGGAAAGTCTTATACCTTGTCCAAAAATCTACCAAAAGGGAGGAAGAAAATTCACTACTCAAGTGCATTCAAAGGTGATGTTAATGAAATAACATATGTCATATATACGTACATATATATAGTCACTCATGATGTTAAATGAAAACTGAAATTCTAGGTTGAAAGTGGATCTAACTAAATATTTAAAACTCAATATTAGAGCTGAGAGAATAATTGGCAGCAAATAATTCACCCATGAATTTAGCTTTTTCTTCGGCTTGTGGAATGTCTGCATACAGATTGCCGTTTCCCCAGATTTGATCATTACTTTAAATGAGTCTCAATTTTATAGTGCGATTCTTTCCCTGTACAGGTCGATGGTGAGGAGTCTCCAGTGCTTTCCTGACACTCCGTATCTGAAGTCTGATCTGTGGTTGTTTGGCTCTGAGCAGCTGCACACACAGCACAGTATTGCTCTGACCCACAGTTTGGTGTGCATGTCCTGTTTGAAAATCTGACTGTGCCAGTGCCGCGCTTAGCTTTTACAAGCAGCAGCGTGGGTAAAAGCTGGCCACTAAAGTATAAGGAAAAAGCAAATAATAAGCAGAAAATATTGCAGAAAGATGCTCGCTTCAATATTAGCAGATCCTCAACAATAACAGAAAGGGCTGAAGAAGGCTTTTTGCCTCTCCTTAATATAAGCATTTCCAACAATAGCTCTTAATTTAGTTCCATGTAGAAGACACAGTTTACTGGAATCCCAAGTATTTCAGCAACTGGGATGGAGTACACCCATGTACCAGTACAGGCTGTGGGCCAAAGGGATAGAAATCCTCTTTGCAGAAAAAGCAGCCGATGGACAGCACACAGAGAGGAGTCAGCAGTGTCCCTGCACCCAACACAGGCAATTGCCCACAGGGCTGCACTTGCAGCCAGCCAGGTAGCCATACTCTGGGCTGTGTCTGCAGGGACACCAGTTACACCTCGGGAAAATTATAATTGGATATTAGGAAAAGCTTTGTCACCGTAAAGGTGAAAAACAGAGGAGAGGGTTGTGCAGATGTGCTGTGGAGCGTCTGTCCTCAGAGACAGTGAAAACCCAACTGGACATGGCTCTGATGAATTTGCTCTCATCAGACGTGTTCAGCTTAGGAGGGAAGACTCTATGACCTCTGGAGGACCCTTCCAACCTACATGCTTCTATGATTCCCTGATACCCTAATAATTATTTTTCCAGTCCTTGGAGCAAGTCCAAAATATCTTTACACTCCTGATCTGTATTTCTGTAAGAATATAAAGATTTTTATAGTGATTTCTGCCTATGAAGAGATTTGGAATGTTAAAATCCAACACACCAGAGCTAGATGAGTGGTAAAATGAAGGCAACAAAACCAAAGGTGCAAAATTCCTTAATGGTCGGGTTCTCTGTGAGCATATCTCAGCTCAACATGACTGACTTATGGCCACCCTGATTTCCAACAGCAGAGAGTTCTGCACTGAATCTTAAGGCTGCATAAATGAATGCGTTTCGCAGTTAACATAACCTCATATATGGTACAGCTGATTTAAAGACAGCCAAAAAGTGTTGTCTTTCTCACTGTTGTACCACGGTAAGAACTTATGTGTACCTCTTGTGATCTCTAACTTGCAGTACTGTTGTGCCTGATGCAGAATTATTAGGTACTGAAATAAACTTCAGCTTTTAATGACTAAATGTCATGCAAGAGGATGCTGGACTTGAAAGCCAGCAGAAAAGCCCTAGGCTGTTTGAGAATTCAGATTCAAATTATTCAGCTATCTGTACTCCTCTTAGATATCTATAAATATCTACACTCCACAGGGTGCTCATGCAATTTCTGATGGTTTACCAGACTGAAGCCACCTCCTCAACTGTAGGTTAGAGTTGTAACTCCTTGATATCAATGAAAAGGCAAGGGACTTAGTTATGAAGGTCATTTTTCAACTGAACAGTTAACTGGAGGGCACCATAGAATGAGTTTAGCTCTCTTTTGTCTCACAAATTTTGCAATCAAATAATATAAACATGAACAAAGCCATTAAAGAGACTTCCTCTTGCCCAGTGCTCTGGAAAAAAATTTAACTAACTTCATAAGGTAAAATATTAGAACATTTTCATTAACACAAAATGTTCTTTTTAATTAGGATTTTGCAAGCTAAGTCTCCTAATGAATGAAGGAATAGAACTTCAGAATTATTTGAATTGCCTTTTTTTTTTTTCTCACTGAGAAGAACAAATGGAACTTTTTGCAAAATATATTCAGTTTGTAACTGGAGACTTTCTAATTAACTATTGCATGGCTTAAGTTTTCATCAGCCTATAAAAATGCATTGGTCTGAAATGGCTGCTTTCCTGACTAATCCTCAAAATCTCTGAGTGCCTTAAGAACGCAGCCAGTGCAGGCCATGCTGCGACACACGTGATAGGCAGAGGTACAGGTAATTTACTCCTACACAAAGCAGGTACAAAACAGGTCCAGGGGATACCATCCCCTTGGTAAGGAAGCAGTTTCAGGCCACAGATGCTAATTTACTGAGAAGACCCATGTAAGCACAGCGCTCCCCTAGCACCACCATGTGTGCTGTGGCTTGAGGTACCTGACTTCGCTATGGTGTGGCTGCTTTGCCAGCATCAGTGCTGGCAGGTGCCAAGGAGAGGAAAGACAGCTTTTACAGGGATATGAAGGAAGGCTCCTGTGTTGTGAGAGATAGCAGCCACAGAGCCAACACACAGTGGCTGTGCCACACGATAGATACCTGCCCGATATCACAAGACTAGTAGTAGCATGGCAGACCATCAGCAAACTTGCAGTAAATTAATCCAGCTGAGCGTTTCACAGCTGGTAGGACCTGGCCACAGCAGAGGAAGGCTAGTGTCTCTGTGCCATCAGAGTCAGTGCCCACTTCTCCAAACACACAGCAACTGCAAAACTCTCTGCACTGGAGCCAGGATGAGCAGATCAATTCACAGGTGTGCCACAGCACTGCACCAGCCTGTCCTGCAGACAACGGAGTCATGTGCTCAGCGCCACCACCTGCCAAGGACCAGCTGATGTGAGAGCAACACCTTCCCCAGGACTTCCAACCCTAACGATCTCAAGCAAGTCTCTGCCCAGGACACACAAATGCCCAATGGGCTGACTCCCAAGAAACACGAGCCAACAGGCACTGCTAGGAAACATCACCATGAAATGTCAACAGAAAAACATAAAGCTATGGGCTCTCACTGAAAGGAAAGAAGAAGTAGTCTAAAGCTGGCAGACTTGGTGGATCCCTGTGCAACAGGAACGAGATGCTGCTTTTGACCTGGTCTGGCTGTCTTGTTGTAGCAGCTTCAGAAATCTTTTATATGGGCTAATATGACGACATTACTACATGCTATGCCAGAACAGGCTGTAAAACCAATTTCTAGATGACACCATTAATCAGAGAAACGCACTTGATCCACAGATTAGGAAGCTTGAGCAGGTGGACTAAGACAGAACACTGTGATATAAAAGACAGGTCAAAGCAAAGTTGCAGAAAGGGCTTGAACATTTGCAGAATTACTAATTTTTTTTTTTCCAAAAGAAAGCATTAGCAAGCAGTAAGAGAATGATGTGCAGCTAATTATAAATGTAATACGTGGCTAGTTGCTTGCTACTTCTGACTTCTGCCCAACTCTATACCCTCAGGCTTCTAACTCTTACTGTGTTTTTTTCTGTGCATTAAAATCTCAATGGTAGCCCTCTAGCTCAAGATATGGAGAAACCTGGGTTTGTAAGACTAGGGTGATATCTCCATTACTGCCCATCAAAACACATGTGAGGTCTGGTTTTTGTTCTTTGGTGAGAAATAAGAAGGTTTGTTTGCACTAAGGGTGGACGCACTCATGCACCCACATTTAGCAAAGGGATACAAGTGGTAAGAAGGCAGTGACCCTTTCCTAAATGAGTCATCCTCAGCACAATATATGAGGGGGAGACAGAAAATAATAATAAACAGGCTACGGGAAAGCAAAGGTATAGTGAAGGCAAAGGTTATGATAAAACAGATTTTGGTCAAATGTCTTAATCTATTTACACAGCAGGAGGTTTTCAACAACCTGCATTGCAAGATTAGAAATGAATTAGCACTTTCTGAAAACAGACACTGAAGTCCAGGAACAGAGTGCAAACACATACATCATTTGTACCAAGCACCCAGCACTAAAGGCAAAATCTAAATGTTATTTGATGTCATGGCGCTAACACACTAAGATAGGACAGAATAGAATAGTTCTAGTTAGAAAGCACCTAAAATGATCATCTAGTCCAACTGTCCCTATACAGCAGAGTAAGACATGAAGCTGTAGGATTGGAAGGCCCATATAAGGTTTGTCTGAAATAGAAAATGCAGATGTCTTAAAATTGTGTTAAAATTATCCAATAAACATAATTCAGTAGATATTAAAGAACTTCAGAAGATGTTTTGATAGATTAGAGTTATTTAAGGATATATTATACATATTCACATCCAGACAAAAATACATGCACATGTGTAAGAGTTAATTAGACAGTTAGAAAACATGTTAAATCTGAGCTTTCCTGGAAGATGAAGTCAGATCACATGCAGTGTTTGCAGATATCAACCTAAGTTAAGAATGCAATCACTTACTTAAGTGACTGAAGATTCAGATCTGCAAGATGGTAATGCTGGGTGCAGTTGCAGAAAAAACAATCACTCCAGTTTCCTGCAGACTAGAAGATTGGGCATATCCTGTTTTACATAATCAGCCTCAGAATAGAAAAAACTAAAACACTATCTCACCTGGAGCACTGTGGATGTGATCATGTTACACCAGATAAGAATTTTTACCTATTTGTCTCATGCCATTCTTGGGCCAGGGAAAAGTACATAGAGCAGACTTGGGAGAATTTTTGCCCCATTCCTTTTGCAACACTAAGATATATCTGTAGATATGATTATATGAATAGCTGGAACTGGCCTCAGTGGATCTTTACATCAGAAAATCTGCTCCAAGTACCCTCAGGTGAGTAGAATCTGCCCCCCACATGCAGGACTCGGGCAGCTCCGGAGAGCTGGAAAGCCAGCTGCAGGGAGCAGTGCACACTGTAGGTGCTCCTGCATGGCAGGGGGTATTTCTCTTTGTTTCCTCTCATTCTGTCCTTTGTTTACTTTTGTGCATGTCCTGGTAGCTGGGTGCTTTTCAAAAAACACAAACACCTCTCCCCAGAGAGCACACAACCCGTAGCACGGTACAGCACGGTGCTGGCTGCAGAACCCTTTTTGTATTCCCTGTGCACTGGGCAGGGAGTTTTTCATTTCATGCATCATCCATAACTTGCCGCAGCAATTCCAAAAATCTCTACCACGCTCACATGAATACGAATAATTTAAATTCACATTTTTGCTTTTGAAAATTTATCATCATAGAAGTTGGGCTCATAAAGCAACTGTATTTCTGAAATTTCTCACAGAATAATCAAGTGATGGCACTGCCCAACAAAACAGCCTAATCACATCTGTATCACACAGACACTTGGAACTATGACTCCCTCTCACAACAAGGTCAGGTACTGACATAAATCTGTCACCAGCATTAGTGTTCACTCCACTGGATTTTCTTTGATGCTTCTTTATTTAAACTAATTTAATAAGCAATTAAAAAAAAAAAGGGGCTGTTACTCAGAGCACAGGAAGGTGTTTTTTCTCTGCCAATGGGTGGTATTAAGGGTTTTGGAGGCACTTATATGAAATGTTGCTTAGGATATCTATCAAAGAGTTGGCCTGGAGTAGATGTTACTCCTTAGGCCCCGGTAGTGTCCTCTGGGTTTTGGCCAAAGAACAAGATATTGAATTTCTTAAACATAACTTTGAATACAGGTGTTTAGTCGTCCCTGACCTCAGAGAAACTATTAGCTTTCAGAAAAAGCAAAGCAAATTATAACTCTGCCATAAGCAATGAGTCCTACAGTTTCTCAATTTTAAATCTATTAGACTTTGAGAACCAAATATCCACCCATTTCCTACCACAGGGCCATGTCAAGGCTCTGCACCTGCCAGTGTCCCTACAACTGCCCCACAGCACAGGGATTGTGCAAGGAGAATTAGGTCTATGTTTTGCACAATTTTTTGTGACTAAGATGACTTCCCTTTCTGTATTACATTCAACTAAGTACTTTCACACTCAACAATGCTTACAGGAAAAAAGGGAGAAGCTAAAAACAGCAGAAGAGAAGAAATGAATTGTAGTGGTTTTCCTGTTGAGCTCATTCCTGGCAGAGAGCCTCATTGGGATTCCAGAAAATGGGCACAGTTCCTCTTCAAAAGATGCTAAAGAAGTCTGCCCAAACAGTTAAACCAATCTTGTAACTACACACAGAGCATTTAAGATAACCACCTTAAATTTTTCATCCAAGCAACAAAGTCTCCACTGGACAAAAAGATATGCACTTCTAAACATTTCAGGAAGACAGGTAACATTATTAGGACCTAACCAACTGAAAATGTAAACCAAGTTTGAACCCTGTTATTTCTTTCTTCAATGGTGTAATTAAAAAAAATCTGATAATGTTTTTCCTGATACCAACCTGCTGATGGAAGTGGTGGGATAACCTTGGGTACTGTTCCAGCTGCCCATAAGGTGTACCCCAAAGGGGTTTGTCACAAAACACACAGTAACTCCTGCCAGCCAGGCACCAATGCTGCCTGCTGCCTCAAGGAGTTTTATCTAAAAATAGAAGCCGCTTAAGAAAAATGACCACTTCTTTAGAAGAACAGTCAGTGTCTCTCTGAATCAATTTAAGCCCGAGCACATCAATGAGATAGAGCTTGACCTAAAGAGCTCCACAGAAATCAAGACCTAAGGTAAGGGTATGCCAGTAATGTGGAAGAAGATAAGGAGACTATGGGCCTGATCCAAAGGCCACTAGGTCAGTGGCAAGCTTTAATGTTGATGTAAATGGGCTTTGAACCAGGCCACACTAGTGAAAAGAGCACTCCTTATTATAAAAATAAGCAGCCATTAGAAATGGACTAGAAGTTACAGGAAATTTTTTGCAGGCAAAACTTCCTTCCTTTTTTTCAGCATCTCAGTGAAGGATTGGGCCATTTAACTCCATAAATGAGCAGACAGACACCAGGTTGCCACCTCATCCCAGTGGGTGCACAGAGGTCAGAACCACATGGGTACAGTTTGCCTTAACTGTTTCTGCAGCAAAACATGGTGGGACTCTCTGGCCCAGCTGAGTCCATGCCTCATTAGCGTAGCTGGGCATGCAGTCAGCAGCACTGCCCACCTGAATTGCTGCACACACCCATTTTGCCTGAGCATCTGCAGGAATCCATTCCTGGCTCACTGGGGAGCAGTGATGGTTCAAACGACGAGAGAGAAGCTGAGGCCTGGTAGCAAACACTAAACTTTTAGCCAGCCCAGCCCACCCCACAGTTGCTGTTTGCCAGTAGGTGAAAAGTCATTTTTTGACTCAGGTATAATCATCACAAAGCTGGGGAAAGAATGCAAATGTTTACTCCTTGGTGATAGGCGAAAAATGCAATCGTAATTCTCACTCTCTCCGGTCCATGCTGAATATTCCTCACTGAAGCAGTTAGACTGATAAGGTTATTCACTGACAAGATATGAGAGAGCAAATGTTCTGTAATTGAATACCATATGCCTCACCACAAAGAAAAATAACACAATTCTCTTGGAGATAAAATAAAGAATATACTAAGAGAGCGCTGTTAAACGAGCTCACTGCGCTAAAACAATGAGGAGAGAGGGAATATGCAAGTCACCCTGTTGGCTACAATATAATTGGCTCATTAGGGAAATGTGCACACACAGTGTGAAGGAAACAGGAGATCACAAAACCTGCAGCACAGCATGGACTTTGGGCACAGCTTACAGACACTGCTGTCAAAGCGAGGGAGCTGGTGACAGGACAGAAAGAATTTGTGAGCCTTGGTAAGGAGTGCACGTACCTGTATCCAACTCATCCTGCAGTTGGTAATTCAGGTTCTCCTGATTTCCCTGTGCCAGCCAAGGGGCACTATTCCTCTGTGACCCTGGCAGGAATCATGTTTAGCCGTGAGAAAGCTGTGCTGTGCTCTCTGACTTGGGAGCTACCAGTTTGCCTTAAAGTATTAGAGCAGCATTATATTGATTACTGCCTGATATTTGCAGGTCTACAAAATGTCTAAGGAGACACAGGAAAGTTTAGAGACTTTTAATTTGCTGTACCAAAGCTTTTCTGATGGTCCCAGAAGATTACGCATTTATGAACAAGGGCAGCAACTATAAAAGCTTATTGTTTGCACTCAGCCAAACTTCATGGATTTTTTAAGTATGACAAAAGAGAAAATGAGTTACACAGATTTTCAATAACTTGAACACCAATCTCTGCTGTCCAAAGGGAATTACTCCAGTGTTCTTTCTTTGTCTACCTTGGCCTGGCTTTAAGGGTTTATCCTTGTAAATGACATCAGTAGTTACAGTTAACAGGCCCAAATGAAGCTGTGGGGCTGAGATCCCTCTTGTCCTGATGTGCTAGATGCTCCAGGGAGAAGACTAAAGATAGCAAGAGAAACTTTGTCAAGGTAGACTCAGTGTGGAAGATAGGAGCAAGCAGTGTGCACAGCCCTTCCCTTCGCTTCAGTGACACATCACAGGTACCAAGAGGATTCTCTCATCAGAGGGCAATGGCATGAAGTGAGATTAAGGTAGCAACCCATTTTGCTTTTATGTGTTCAGCTAAAGAACAAGGTCAAAGACATAAGGTCTTAAAACTTTTAATTAAATGACAGTGGAATTATTCACTTGCTCCTGGATTACATTGATGCAATTCAGCATGAAAGTTGCTATTTGACGATTCCCTGGATTTCTGCTCCTCTTTGATGGGGGTACACAGCAAATTGTTTTCAGGTAAAAACTCTCCATAGCTAATTAGAGGGATGCAAGTCTCTCCTAAAATCTTACCCACTTTCTGTTTTACTGAAATGGCAGAAAGGCACTAAAGCCATAAAAAAGAAACATTCCTGCAATAAAAATTAGTGTGGCTACAGAAAAGTATGTTGCAAACTGGGGGAAGGGACAGATACAAGGCAAGTACAAGTATTTTCTTTGAGAATCATGCATGAAAAGTCTCATGTCACTGGAAAACAACAGGTCATAAACAGACACTGCACAGTCCCTATTCCACGGACAGTGAGTAGCACCTTTTTTGGCAACACTGATGCAGGCATGAGCATATCAGGTGTTTCTGAAGGGCCAGACTGGTCCATGGCATGCAGCCCTAGGAGTATACAGAATTTAAATGTATGTGGTGGAGCAGAAGCAGGCCCTACAGTCAAGAAACAGAGCACAAAATGCATGGCTGTGATAAGAACCAAACTAAGATGTGATTAAAAAAAAAAAAAAGAAAGAAAAAAAGAAAAAAAAGAAAAAGTACTGTTTTGGTTTCTGAGCTCTCTACTTTATTTTTGTTTGGTTTTATGCTCCTGTAAGTAAAATCAACAACTTCTTTTTCCCCAATAAACTGAAATTTTGCAGACCATTAATCCATAATATGGACAAAAGCCTTCGGGTGCATGTGAAGCAAAATGAAAAATGGTCAGTCTGGTTCTTCCAGGAAAAACTGATACTTCACATGAGCAGTAAAGATTTTCCAACAAGCAGCAGCACACACGTTTCAGTGCAGACCCACAGTGACTGCGTCAGCGTGGTAGAGGGTAATGGCTCTGAATATCATTTATGTGCATTTAACTACCATTTAGTTAATGTTTATGCAGCATTTTGAAAATGTAAAGTGCTGTAAAGATGCCAAGTGTTATTATTATTATTAATTCAAGTGATAAATATGACTGCAAATTCTATACTTTATCCTTGTCCTTCATGTCAAAGGGATGTTTGCACGTATAATAAGCACTGTGATTCAGCAAGACACTCACGGTGTATGCATTACTTAAAGTTCATGAGTTTTACACATAAGGGAATAGAGGACTAACTGGTTTCTCCCCAAGTTTACTGAGTGTTAAAAAACCCACAACAAATTAGGATGGCAGATTATGTTAAAATCCTGCTTTTAAGAATATTAGGTCAGAGCTCTGCTGCAACATTTAAAAGCCTATTTAGCAAGCAACATAGGTCAAGATGTCTTAATAAAATGTGTTTTCCTTTCAATGAATGTAGAAGAGGGCACAGAAAAGGACTTAAAGCCAGCAATGTGTGGGTATCTGCTGCCTGCTATGTTCCCACTGCACCCTCCACTACAGCAGCTGACTGTCCATATTTGGATCATCCAAGCCCCAAACCTACGCCTCCTTACATCTTCACTCAGTCCCTCAGAGGACTGAGGGATTGAGGCCACCAGCCACAGAGCCAGATGTCACAGAAAAAATTATTCCCTTGGTGGTTTTCGTATTTCCTTAAATCACTTCTCTTTTACTTGCACCTTCAGCACCACATCAAAAAGGCAGTAAGGAACTACTCCGCAAGTCACTAAGTTTCCAAGACACAGGTCCACCACGAGTGCTTGCCACCGCAGTGGATTGCTCTTACTGCACTAGACCTCAGCAGGGAAAATAATCTGTGAGCCAAGGCCTTTGGTCTCTCCTTTTATCTTCACAAATAAACCTTTCAGTGCTCTCAGAGAAGTGGCTGTTATTTCAAGGAGGTGATCAGTTTGTGAGGAAGTGCTAAGTAAGAGCAGGGAATTTTCGTACCATATGTTTTTCCCAGGTTTGGAGTGGCCTTTGCAGTTGCAGTGACTTCGCCACTGAGACTGAACATGAAGTCACTTGTCCGAGTGAAACACCTGCCGTTCCCCTTACTGGAAAACCAAAAGGACAAAAGAAATTTCTAAAAGAAGGTCTCTTAAATGTCTTCACTCACTTAAACAAACTGGATTTTCCAGAGTTCAACTCCCATTCCTGTGTTCTGTTGCAGTGGTTGGATGCTGAGCTCTTGGACGCTTGGTCCAGACCATGCGACGGGGGACAAAGGTAGGGAACGTGTGGCTGAATCCACCCTTTGAAGGCTTTCTCCAAGACTTAAAAAACTATCATAGTTTTAAAAAAAGGAAAATGAGAGGAAAAAATCCCACAGAGACAGCCTGATCTTCTACTTGCTCACAATGGTATAAATCAAGAATAACCCCATGGACTTTGTAGGACTTGCACAAGTATAAAACTGCTAGAAATGAAAGGTTCACTTTTTTTAACTTCAGCAGTTGGCTAGGTTTTCTTTAAATAGCTTCATTAATAAATACTTTAAAAAAAAAGGGGGGAAAAAGTGCTCTTCCTCCCTCAATACTAATTGCTAGTGCTCAGATTTAATCTTCAGCATTTATTGTGCTTCCCCAAATCCCTAATAATCACCCCAGAAGACTCCTTAACATTGTTGTATAATGGGAAACAAGAGCAGGGTATTACTTTTTCATGTACAAAGATGTTTCATCAGGAGGCCAGATTTCTTCTATGCAGCTAAAGTACATAGAGCCTGACACTTTTAATTTCTTCCGTAATTGTGTCACAAGAGGGGTTTATGTCACTGTGCCTCTTTGCTGAATTCCAAGAGGCTCAATGCTATTCCCATGGTCATTGCCTCCTGCCTCTACTTTAAAATAATGAAGATTTGGGCTGAAATAAATTTGAAGATATCAAATAAGGACCCCTTGAGTTCCAGGGAAAGAAAATAAAGCAGCTTTTATTAAACTTGTTATGAGACCTTTCATGACCACTATTCTCGCTGTTCTCTTTGCTCAAAGCCTTTAGAGAATGGTCTCACTTTAGCCTAAACTCAGCTCTTTCTCAGCTCTCTAAGCCTCTGTAAAATTGAAGGACATTCACTCCAACACACGTCTTTAATAACTCAGTATGATTTAAACTTTCAATCTGCATTCCTGATTTCTGTAATAATTGAAAGGAATGCATTAGCAGCAGAAAAAAACCCCCACTTTTGCTTCATAAACTTTACCTTCATTGCCTCAGATTTTCAGTAGTTCTCAATATGTAAGTTTAATGGCGTGACCCTAACAAGAAACGATCAGCAAATGAAACGAACCAGTGTGTAGCTGCTCCACACGGCTACAAGTGTCAGCTGTGGCCTGCCTGCCATTAATTTTATTGTAACTCATTTCTTCAGGTTGAGTACAGCACGATTTAATGTTCCCATTCTCCCATTCCTGTTCTGCATGACAAATTGTTTTAATAAACATAAACCGGGTAATAATAAAGTAATAATAAGCCCAGCACTCACCTTATATCACTGCAGTTAAATTCTCCCACAAGCCAGCGCTGGTTACAGTGACAATTACAGTCGGGCCAATCCGCAGCCAGGCAAGCACAATGGACAGATTTAATATCGTTTGTAAATATGATTAGTGTGCTGTCATGTTATTGCAGCCTGGTATTTACATTTCTCTCTGGGGTTATTCACTACACCAAATCAACATTAAATAGTGCTCCCTTCCCTTCCCCTTAAATCAAATATACCTTTCTTTGTGCTCCACTCAGAAGTTAATGAAGAAAATGGCATCGATTGTTAATATTCAGGGATCAATCAGTGCTTTACATACCTCTTTTTTTTAAACAGATGTACGTCTGTCTGTATAACCCAGGAAAATTTCTTTCGAAATTCATAATCTCCCCCCCTTCCTCCTCCCCCTCCACACACACCCTTTAACATCAACGCTCGTCTGCTGACTCTCTTATGAAAAATGTTCAAATAATGAATGGCTGTTGTTTACAGAAGTAATTTCATGCTACATTTCCATTATTGCCTGGATTTGTTTAGCTTCTCAAGCTTCTCCATTTCCCTGCAATGAACTTTTAAGGAAATATAACCAGCTTTCACTGTTTATGCCATTATGTTTATAATAGAAGCCGCTCTCATTTGTGACATATTGCAACACTTCATAACTGTGTGCAAATAAGCATTCTTAAACTTGTTAAGGTCAATTAATCACTGTACAAAAGCTTTTTTACCCAGGACTTCCACCAGCATAAATCCAGCCATGTAGCAGGGTAATGAAAGGGCTCTAGCATGGACTTGGGTCTTACGTGGCACAGTTGTGCGCTTCAGATGTTAATAAAACTGCCCACAGATGACACAGGTCTTTTCCTCCAAGTTATTTGGTTCCCATGGTCAGGCAGCACAGGCTGAATGCCTGCAGCCCAAGTCAAGAACAGAGACAATTTTATAATGACTTTAACGATGAATTCCCACCAACCTAAAACATTTTTAAGCCACCTTTTCTACAATGAAAGAAAGGAACTGAGCCATAGGACGTCCTACTGAGTTTGGACCCACAACACTTCACTGGACAGGAATTGGCACATGAAATACACCACAAAAAGTACCTATTTTGAGGCATCACAGATGACAGCATCAAAGGAGAGCGCTGCTGTCAGCAGCGAGGAGCCCTGGCTGCTCAGGCGCGTGGATCATTTGACAGCACGGAGCCCTGGCCTCCTCCCGCTGCTGTGTTAACTACTCTGGGAGGAAAGGGTCTCTGGGGGATGGCAGCGATGGTACCAACTGCCTAAGAGCTGCCTGGCACAAACACTGATGATGGAAAGGGCTCTTCTTAATTAGTACCAACCTTCTCCATACAGCCGTGGCACACACAGACTCACTCTTGCCCTTCGTGCGGCTAAGAAAGAGGAAATATCCATGTGGTTTATATTTACGCTTCCATTTTCCACAAAGAGGTTCTCATCTCCTGACCTTTTTGACTGAATCAAGACCTGTGTCTGAAATTTAAGACATGCCTTAATCAGACTCAATAGGTTTTCTGGATGCCCCAGGCTTACCGATGTCATGGTGCCTGGGTGTATGTGAAATAAGCCTGGTCTGTGTCATTGAACTTGGACTGATGTGCAAAAATAAAGACAATAAACCCTCACAGCAACCTCAAATAAACTGTAAAAGTAAAATTCCGTGAAATATTTAACACTAATGGAGAATTAAAATGTATGGGATACTTCAGTTTCTAAGGGTGCCCACGTGCAGGTTCATACATTATACATTTTGTAGCATTTTACTTGTTCTTTTACATGCAAATTGGAGTACAAACAGATGCCCTGTGTTAGAAATCTACCCTGATTGAGGCCAAAATGCATGGCAAAGACCAATACTAAGATACCTGTAATAATTACAAAGTTGACACACCTTTTGTTGTATACTGCCAGTTAACTTTCCCATACTACAAGTTCAAGTTAGGAGAAGGGAAAAGAAATATGATTTAAAGAAAGCATCACCAGTCAGCCAGCATAGCTATTTTCTGCGGGTTGTAGATAGTCTGGGGACCAAAGCAGGACTTTTTAAAGACCTATCTAGTTGTTACTTATTTTGAGAATCATAGATTTAAGAATGTGTTTCCTATGGTCACCCACGGGGCATGAATCTGACTTACTGTGACTTGCTGATATTATTTATTTAGAAAAGTCAAATGTCACAGCAAAATATTTCTGCTAAAGTGTGTATTTACTGAATTTTCCTTTCAAAGCTCAGCAAGGTGACAGCTGGAGAGGGGTGTCTGTGCATGTGTGGAAAAAAAAAAAAAAGGGGGAAGAACTGGGGTGTTACTAAACACAAGATCACAGTACTTGAAACATCCTACTGAGATCAGAAGAATTGTGAAGCATACCGAGGTGGTACTCTAGCTATTCATTAACTGCCTGTATCAGCCAGCCTGGAGATTAGAGCTTAATGCAACGGTGAAGTAAGTGTCCATATCACAGTAGCCATGGAGGAATAGCGAGATGTAATGAAACTGAATAGCTAGCCATTGAAAGTTGAAAAATATATTGATTTTTCAGTGCTTGATCACCCAGGAGGCTTTATCAGGTATGAATACTTGGGAACCATCTGCTAACTCTGTAATGGTATTTTAGGATTTGTGACAGATACTAGCAAAAATAAAACTGCGTGTTAGAAAATAACACAAAGTGAAGCCTGCTTCTCTGCAGTGCATTCCACTGCTCCACATCTGCTTTTCTCATTCCTGCCTTTTAATTGTTTTCGAATTAGCTATAGCTAATGTACGAATACAAATTAAAATTGGTACATGGGCTCAATTTCTCCCCACCTTTCATACCAAAGATAGCTCAGACATTTATAGCTGCATTTATCTCTACATCAGATTGCATTACATATGTGGTAAAGCCTTCTTTCCTTCCAAAAGGAAGTCAGCAGGACCCCAGTTATTGTATTTAGCTATTGAACCTCGTTGTCAACATTTCTTAGCATTCATTTGTGTAAGTCAAAGAACAAAACCGAACAGGAACAGGCTTGGAGGCACAATATCTACATATTGTCTGATGTAAATAACACTCCTAGACATGATTGGCATCCTCCAAACAACAATCATTGTTATTGAAATGTGCCTCTATTCCCCTTGTTTTAATACTGAGAATGATTATGAAATCTCTTTGGGTACGATAAATCAGCTGAAAGACGTAATAACATGTTTCAGCTGTTGGAATGGATGTTTGATTACAGCTCTGAGGGTTTTTTCCTCATCTTGTTCCTAGTTTAATTCTTAAACCATTCTCTGATTTAACAAAAAATATATTCCACACATCAACAGCAAATACGCATTCTTGTTTACAGTGTGGGTAACTGAGCAGGAATAGAATTGCATTTTAACAATGCAGGGAAAATATCCTTCTATTACAGCTTTGGTTAAAATAGTAAGTTAAACTGTCATTTGAAATTATCTTCAGTAAACTTTAGCACCTAAGTAAAAATAGAAAAGATAAAAGGTGGAGGGTGGGGAGGAAAGAGAGACAAGGAGATTTTGGTCAGACTGTGTTTGATTTCCAGACACACATACTAAAAATCCACCTCTTCTCTGTTTCCTCTCTCCATGATTTTGCAAGCATCTCTTCAAGTAAGTGGTATTGGAATTAATTTGCCCCAAAATGGTTAAGTGTAAGTGGAGAAAAATTATTTCCCCCTGATTTTACACTGTAGCTGCAGCACACAAAAGATGAAGGAAGTCAGACCGCACCACACAGCGGCAGCGAGAGCGAGGCAGCTGGACAGAGGCTTTTGAAGGATCTGAGAATCTGTGTACAGCAAAGGCAGCACAGATTCCCCAGCTCACTCTCCCAGAAAAGATTCTGGCAAATAATGCCTTTCCCTTAAGCGCATTTTGTGAAGGAGAAAAGGTGAAGGAAAAAAATAGCTATGGGAAACAAAAAGATTAGTACGTGGGTGGTTTCCTTCTCCAATCAACTTTCCTTCCTGTCCCACGAGGCTGCCCCTGTGCTGATGAGCACACTGTGGCTGCTGCAAGCACATACCTCGATGTTCTCCCAAAGTTTGCAAGGCCAAAGAGGCAACTACATTCAAGACTGGTGGTGGGAAAATTCTGAGAAATTTGGGGCTTCCTGAGGTCTTTAGAACTGCTCAGTGATGTCTTGCCAACATTTTAACAAGAGGCTCCTAGGAGAATTCCCCCCTTGGCCTGTGATAAACCCAGTGCCCCAGTAGTGTGTTTGCTTGCCAAGAGGAGGGGCAAGGGATGAGAAAACCATTCATGCATTTTCCTATTTAAATGAAAACACTTTCTCATCATGGCAATCAAGGAAAGAGGCTATCCTCCTGTGAGAGCAATCCTACGCCGCTCATTTGGGTAGAACCACATATACTCCATCTCCCTGCAGGAAAGAGAACAGGCATTTGTATTGGAGAAATCATATTCTGGACAGCAAGACATCTACCCAGGAAGGAGTACACAAGGTCCCTATCATTTCTCCCAGCGTGCAGGAAGCACTTGTGGTAACCTAGAAAACAGTCGGGGGTAGCTATTAAGGGCAACTCTAAGGTAATACTCCCAGGAGCAGAGCTCCCCAGGGTGGGCTACAATCAGACACGTGCTGACAACTCAGCTCCCACCTACATAGTGACAGAGGGAGGTTTCCTTTTCCTCTTGCCTCCTTTGTTTATTGTGTAACCTGCCTCTACTCTTGAAATAGGCAGGCTTTTAAATTAGGACACAGAGCTCACTCTTCCCTAGAGCCACCAGTGAAATGAAGAAAATATTTCTAATGTTCAATGGAATTACAGAATACCTTTAAAAAGGTATTCATTGGTTAATTCACTCCCCTCCTTTTGACCTTTATTCAAGGGGAAAACTGCCAACTGCACAAAATCCTGCCAACTCCAAGAAGCTTAATTGTGCAGATTAGGGTCTGTTTGTAACACAGATTATTAAAAGCACACTTGGACCCTTCACGTCCCCACGTTTGATTCAGTAATAGGTTCTGCATTAGATAAAGGAGATTTGTTTTGATCCTCTCCTCACAGATGCAGAGTGCCCTACACCTTTTGTCTTCCAGACTCCATCATCCATGACCTCTTTGCATAAGTGCCGAAGCCACCACAGGCTGCTCCATGCTCTAAGTCCCAGCTCCCCACTTTTGGGAGTGGAAGAAAGGAAAGAAGAGATTCACTTAATGGTTTATATAGTATTCTTAAAAAAGAAAAATAAATACATATCTTATTCTATAAAGAGCACGTTTCTCTGAGAGACCCTGGTACTGTGTGGCACAAAAGCTAAGCATGGTCATTTATGAAAGCATAGCACATCGTATTTTTAAAAAAAGAAAAAAGTGAAAATTGCCTTTCAAATTTCAGAGAATGAGGTGAAACACAGAGTCGGAATGGGAAACTTATCCTAGAAATACATGAGGTGAAATAATTTCCTTAGGCTCAATTTTTTTTCTCTATTTCTCAGGCTAAAAATTTAAGGAGAAAGTATTCTCCTCTCTCCCACACCCCCCAAAATTTCAAAGAAGTTATTGCATTTTATTTGCAACCTGCTACAAAAGCATAGAAACCACCTTGAATTTCTAGGTGTCGTATGGTACCTACAAATCAATCTTCCCTGCCCAAGAACTAAGGCCTGATCCACAGCCAGCCATCATCACTGCAGGGTCTCGGTGGGAAATGTCAGGCTTTTACTTTGCATCTCCGTTCTTCCATTTCCTGTGCTTCAACGTTTCTATGATTCTCAACGTTATTATAATTAACAATCAAGGAGATCTTCTTTAAATACTATCCAGCATGCATTTTGTGAGGCTGTTGCACACACTTCACTGCCCTTACAACACAAGGGAAGGTGAGGGGCGACACCAGAGCTCTGGCCATTTACGCCAGCCAAGGATTTGGGACTGACTTAAAGAACAGAGGGGAGTCACACCAGGCACAGCTCACACACAGTGACTCTGCTGTGGCTTCTCTCCCTGTTTGCTGTCTTGCAAAGAAAGTAGGAGGTGGTAACAGCTTTCACTGGCATTAATGTGCTTTTAGTTACTTGATAAAAATATTTTCCTTCCATAATCACCCTATAACTCAAGAATAAGAGCACTTTTAATTTGAACACACACTTGTAGCTGTGTGCTAATTCCTTGCTGCTGTACTGTTGACGAGCAGTTGTATGTGGAACAAATTGAAGAAAGCCGCAAACTAATTTCCTAAATGTGGGTTTTTTTTTCCTCCAATGGTAAGGAAATGATGAGTTTTAGATGAGAAGGAACATCTATCTGCAGCTCAATGAACTGAAAATTCAGAAAGAAAACTCCTGCAGTCTTCAGAAGTACTCGAGAGTGACACCAAAGTACTAACCTCTTCAAAATTTGTGATGAAACTAAATGGAGTCAGCAAATCAAGAGGATGACAAGGATGGAGGAAGACCAAAACACACCTGAAATACTGTGATAAGTGAAAACAACAACTTCTTGTTGTAACAAAATAGTGCTGGCCCTGTGATACATACCATAAGCTGTCATACTACTTTTATTATAGTTCAGCAAAAATTGGGCATAACTGGCAGCTCCCTACATGTCCAGTTCCTGGTGTCAGATGCTACTTCTCATATTCAGCACAGCTGTGCTTCTGTTACTTGAAAATCAAGAGGGCAGCAGAAGTAATTAATTCTCTGACTGCACTGCACCTTTCTGCTGTGGGACACAAACGAACTCACACTGGGCATGCAATTAAGAAAATTAATTTCTACAAATTTTATTTTCAGTCACAAAGAAAGGTACAGCCATCTGAAAGCCCAGAAAACTCTGCTTCTACAGAACCAGGATTGCCAACACTTATAAATTAGCTCCAGTGGGAAGAAGCTCACTGCTGTGCAGATAGGTAGAGAAACTCTGTAAGGTTATCTCATTTCTGGAGCTCTGTAAAGCCTTGATAGGATCATTTTAATGCTTAGGTTTTACTGCAAACCTGTAAACGTGGCTTTGGTGTAATAAAGTGTGTTTACTGAATGCTCATAGTATCTCAGTAATTTTATAACCGTGGAGCTGTGTAACCACATACCCTCAGTGACATGCAGATGTAGTTTGGCAGAGGAATTCTCACCTTAGCTCAGTGTTTTTAAATTTCAGTAGAACCTCAGCTTCACTTCTTTTGGTCAGCGGGTACCAACAGAGCAGACTGCTTTGCCCATCATGCTACTAATAGCTTCCTTATGGGATTTTCTTGCTTTTAGCCTCTCCTGCTGATCTACAGATCATTTAAGGGACATCTGTACTTAGTGGTGCAGGACACAGGGTACTGGTTTCTCCTCACTTCTGCCTAATAAGCTACTACAAAACACAGATGCAATGGCTTCAGCTCTTTTACTGTACAGGTAACTGCTCTCTTTGAGTACTTACACCACTGTAATACGAAAAAAGTAGCCAGTATGAACAGAAATTAAGAGGGCAGGGTGGGTAAGTTGCTCGAAAGTAAAGATGGAGTAACATTGTCCTTCAAGTAAAGATCAGGTCAATCAAATCTTGTCTGTTAAACTGTCTCTGGATATCAACAATACGCAGCCAAACTAGTCCCTGCTCTCTCTTAGTGCTGTGGCCACGGATAAATCAATTGAGTTTAGGCCTCCAAAAATATTATTTACCCCCTCAATCAGAAGCTGAAAGAGAAAGGAATGCCCTTGAAAGGATGAAGTACCCATTATCACTGCCACTGTTGTGGGAACCCTTTGTAGTGGGGCAGTGAATCTGACTTGAAAGTATTATGTTTCAAATGGGCACCAGCTAAAGATGTAAGAACTTTTAGGTAATGATTTATTTGTGATATTTGTGGGCAGTGGAGCCTCATGAAATTTCTAAAACTCTAAATACTCCTATGAACTCACACTGGTGTGATATGATCACTAGTGCAATGACCTACCACAAGGATGGTGGAAAAGATAATATTCATTGCACTATGAAATCAAAAATCAAGAATTTTAAGATAAAGTGCCTGGAATTCAAAAATCATCATCTGCAATAGAATATTTTTCCAAATTTTCTTGTAAGGTATCAGTATTAGGTAAGATACTTCAAAAAGCATATTTCAAAGTGGAAGGAGTGAGTGTTAATCCTTGCTGATAGTAGAACAGTAATTTTCACTGTGTAAGTGATATGCCAGTAGCAAAAAGGACTCCTAGAGACAGACTTTCAATGTGTGTCCATCTTTCAAATGTAAATAAACTTTTTTTTACATGCTCAATAGTGATAATTTTGATTTATTGTGAAAAATCTGTGTTAGGTGCCAGTTCATGAAAGTAATTTAGAATTACTTCTTTATAACCAAGAATATTAAGGATTCAAGTACAAGAGAAAGTATTTCTTATGTGAAACTAGATGATCATATGACTCCTACACAGTTAGATAAAAACAGAAGACTATTAAATATTGAAAAAGACATAAAAGCACTAGTTTTCTTTTTCCTTATTCCTTGTGAAATCATTGGGGTCCCAGTTCTACAAAATAGGTTCTGCATTCTTATCTTTATTTATAAGGTTGTGTTTACCTTATTGCTATGCAAAGTAGGTGTAAAATGCTACAAATTAGAATGGCAATATTTTATAAGCACTTTTTTGCGGTATAAATAATGAGAACTCAAACAGAAACTGTTTTTCTCCTTTAGAAATTTTTTAGGATTCTATACTTTTCCAAATTTGGATTAAAAACACAAAGAATCTTAAAAGTGTTCATAACTAAAAATTAGAAGGCTACTCAATTTGATAATTTTCATCAAATATATTCTTTCAATGACCTTGGAACATTTCACTCCCACTTGATCACGTAATTTTCCTTTTTTTCTAATCTTTCTTTGAACCTAAAATCAGAAGATTTTTGTGCCAGAATATATAAACATATGGCTAACATTTTAATAGCTTGAAACCATTTCAGTAGAATAATTTCTCAAAAATTAATCTACTCAAAAAAAAAAAAAAACAACAAAACAACTACTATATTGGACAAACCACAAGAGCTGGGAAAGCATACGAGGTCAGCTATAACAACAGGAGACGATGGAGAGCAACTAAGACTCAGGTAACATTCAAAGTAATTTGAAAATAAACCTCTCCTTTCGAATTGGGTCTCTCACTACAAGAAAACAGTGAGGTGCTGGAGAGTGTCTAAAAAAGAGCAGTGAAGTTGGTCTCGAGCACAAGTCCTGTGAGGAGCGGCTGCTGGAGCTGTGAGTGTTTAGCCTGGAGAAAAGGAGGCTCAGGGGAAACTTTATCACTCTCTACAACTACATGAAAGAAGGTTGTAGCCAGCTGGTGGTCAGTCTCTTCTCCCAGGTAATAAGCAACAGGATAAGAACAAATGGCCTCAATTTGCACCTGCGGAGGCTTAGATTGGACATTAGGAAAAAATTCTTCACCAAAAGAGTTCTCAAGAATTTGAACAGGCCACCCAGGGGAACGGTGGAGTCACCATCCCTGGATGCATTTAAAAGCTGGGTAGATGGGGCACTTGAGGACATGGGTTAGAGATATTGGGTTAACAGTTGGACTCAATAGTCTTCAAGATCTTTTCCAACACAAATGATTCCATGGTTCTATAATTCTATCCATGTGATGGACAATGGCAAAAACTGTCAGGGCTGCATCTTAAGCCAGCCCACTGCCCATGCTGCTTTGACAAAAGGCACACAGACTTCTAGCATAATGCAGTCTTTCCACTCCCTGCTGCTCTCTAGCTCCCGTTCACAGAATCATGGAACATCCTGAGTTGGAAGGGTCCCATAAGGATCACTGAGTCCAACTCCTGGCCCTGCACAAGAAAATTCCCAAGAGCCACACCATGGGCCTGAGAGTATCATCCAAACACTTCTTGAGCTCTGTCAGGCTTGGTGCTGTGACCATTTCTCTGGGGAGCCTGTTCCAGTGCCCAACCACCCTCTAGGTGAAGAACCTTTTGCTAATATTCAACCTATATCTCCCCTGACACAACTTCAGGCCATTCCCTTGAGTCCTGTCACTGGTCATCCCAGAGAAGAGATCGGTGCTTGCCCCTCCTCTTGCCCTCACAAGAAAGTTGTAAACAGCAGTTGCACTAGCCTGGCTCTCACCCTGCATCCCTACTGAGGGATGGGGAGCTCTCTGTCCTCTGTGTGCTTGTCTCAGCTAAGCTGAGCCATGGGGCTACAACCACAACTCCTAACTACTGACAAGGAGTCCTGAAAAGGTGGCTGTGAGCTGCCCAAGCATCAGAGGGCTTCATGCAGCAAGGTGAGGAAGACACGCAACAGCAACACCACAGTCAGCAGGTGGACATACCACAAAGCAAACCAATGCCATATGATGCAGCTTCATTTTCCTCAAAGAAAAACCAATCCATCCTGGCAACGGTCAT
Source organism: Empidonax traillii (assembly GCF_003031625.1). Taxonomy (NCBI): domain Eukaryota; kingdom Metazoa; phylum Chordata; class Aves; order Passeriformes; family Tyrannidae; genus Empidonax; species Empidonax traillii. Next base: position 1,590,992 of record NW_020955341.1, on the reverse strand, counting down.
GTTTAAACTCTGTTTGCAGCTAAGACACAACACCAAAACATTAACGATTTCTAAAAATGACACGATTTGGAAGATATTCTATATTCCAGAACTTAGTGCCTTCCCCCTTCTGATTATTGGCATCCCCAACATCACATTCTTTAAGTGACTTAGAAATGGCTTTCTATTGAATAAAACAGACACTACTCTACATAAATACAAACTGTCAGACTAAGGAACAAGCTTCTTGTCATACAGGTCAGCTATGTGAAATTTATTAGGAGACCTCAAAGTTTTTGTAGAACAAGGAAATGTTGTGAAAATTAACTCCCTAAGGTAAACAGCCTGTGTAAAACTGGGAGCAGTGTGTGCAAGAAATATACGTATATACTGTGTGATTAGGGGTTTTTTGACACTCATTCAAAAAAAAACCCCAAAATTATTCAGTGGTATTTTCTACCACTTTTGATCAGTTTTAGTTGCATGTTTTCATTATAATTCAGAAACAGAAACAAATTCATGTTGGTCCCTCTTACATTAGCGTTTCTCCTCCTTTTCTTTTACATTAAAATCACTTTTTTTTTTTTTTTTTTCCTAAAATGCATTCTCTATGTCTATGGGGAAAGTCCATATCCCCTAAGTATTTGTTATATAATCTGTGAACAAAGATTTAATTATCTGGAGGTTTTCAAGAAAATCCATTACATTACATTAAAAAGCTAGATTTGAAATTTTTCAGCATCTACCTCTTCTTTTGCATTTTTATTTTAATTTCTGGCTATATATCTGTTGCAAACCTGTTAAAACTATTTCCCTACGACCTTTTAAAAAACTGCTTAATAAAGAGCTGTTTCTCCAGTCTTACCCGTTAAAATCAATGTTTACCTCACTTACACGTATAATTTCCTATGTCTATAACTCAAAGGGGTTTGCCCCACAAGACTAATGCAGTTTGAGCCTCAGCATCCTCTAGCAAAGACAGCCGCTGTTTCCAATTGTGTCTAAATAAAATGGACTTCCTTCAATTAAAAAAAAACCCTCACCTAATTGTTTAATTAGAAAATGTCTCTAGATGACGGATGTGTGTTCTGGGAGCACTGGAAGATGAGGTTTGTTATGTGCATTCCCAGCATCTCTCTCCCTTACCCTGGTAGGCATGGCTCTGCAGTTAGTCACCACTGAGGTGCAGGTTTAGCTCAGTCAGGGGAGGTCAGAGTTGCAGTGCTGGATGCTATCTTCCTCGGATGGCCCAGACAAGGATCATTTCCCTTCCTGAGCATTGCTGTACCTCACTCAATAAGAGCAAGGGCTTATTGAGATCTTGTTTCTAAAGATGACAACACCTAACCTGGTAATGGAGAGAAAATCTAGAGGTGCAGAAAGTCACTGCGCCCCACTGCAGAGGCCACAGTGGGAAAAAAGAGCAGCCTCTTAACCTACCGCATCTACAGGTACCCAAAGTACTTCTCATTTCAATTAGCTGAGTCCACGCACAACTGAGAAAGTTGGAGTGTTATTGCTATAATTATTTTGTTCCTTTTCTTTCCCTTTTCCTGCCTTCCTCACCCCTGGGCTCTTTAAAGAAAGACTCCCAGGAGCTTCCATTCAAGTGGACTGAAAACAGTGCCAGTGGGGGCTAACTTCTGCAGCACAGGTTGTTGTCACTGATGACCTATTCATCAGCACCAGCACCAGCCTGGCTTTGTCTTCTGCTCCACTAAACAAACTGATGGCAGGCTCAGTTCTGCTGTAGAAATACTGAGAATTAAAGAAAGCACAAAGGGAGGCAGCAGGGTTGAAACATTTAGTGGAAATAGGGGAGCTGGTCAATAAAAGGGGACAGAGACTGGATCAAAAGGGGCTAACTTACAATGGGACCTGGGCTAAAAAGGGAATGTGCACTACCCCACGGGTCAAAAACGACAAAACCTTGAGCTCCTGAAGCTGTCACCTTCTGCACAGTAGGGAGAGTTCCAGGAGCAGGAAGAAATGCAAAGCTAGCAATGCAATATATAGGCAATGTACAAAGGAAAAAAAACATAAAGGGTGAAATTCTGGGGTGCTTGCAACAAGCTGAGACCACTGACCTCAACGAACCAAACAAAAGAAATGTTTAGAGAAGGTATTGGAAAGAAAGAGAAACAAAGTATGATAAGGAAGAGTGAGATTTAGGCTTAGGCATTCATCTTGGATTTGGGAGAACTGGTTCCATTTCAAGACTCTGCCATATGTTTCCTGTGGGACCAGAAGTGAGGCATTTAGTCTCTGCAATTCACTCTTTATCAGTGAATAAATACTTAGGGAGAGGATATGACATGTATTTTGTGTGTAGGGTCCCCTGAGTTCAGCTATATTCACGTAAAAGAAAAAAAGTGTTGAAGTGAGAAGATGCAAAAAAAATTCCGTATTTTGAATTTTTCCATTTTGAGGCATTTAAATGGATCACATTTACTCTTAAATAAGTTTTCAAAGCATTAAACTTCTATTCACACCTTTCTATCATTTTCTACCTTTGAGGTTCTGAATACAAATATCTGACTGGTGTCCAGTGAATACAGATATCTGAATTCTAGCCAGAGATTTTCTTCTCTTTCTATGTTTTCTATTTTACCTTTTGCTCTTGTGTCATGTTCCAAAATACCTTCTCTTCTGAGGAAGTTTAGTGTAGACGAGAAAGAGTAAAATTGTAATGCCCATGGCTTTCCAAAACTGGAGGGAAAATAAGCTAAAACATTAATGATATTTGAGAAAAGTAATTTTCTGACCTTAAAGGGGTTTGACACATTTTTAGTGGAAAGGGAGATTTTTTCATCCTTTCTTCCTTCATGTAATTTAATTTCATTCAAATATGTTTCCCTCCGTAACTTTTCACAGAAAGAAAGAAGCCCAGAAGAGCAAAATAGCTAGAGAAAACAGAATGTCTTTGGATATTAAAAGACCCAAACACGTTTTGGTAATGTTTTTTTTTTTCCTCAGAAATCTGAAATACAGGCCTGGTCCCATACACACATCATGACAAAATGCATCTGATTACACTCTGTTCTATGCAACCAACTTTGATTATCATAACAGAGACTTCCAGATCTCACAAATGGATTCCTCTACCTGTCGCTGGGGGGGACTGCAGCAAAAGGAGAATGCACCTTGTCTGCCTTGAGATAATAAACAAGGAAGAAACAGAAGGAAGAAAAGAAGGAAGAAAAGAAGGAAGGAAAGAAGGAAGGAAAGAAAGAAGAAAAGAAGGAAGAAAAGAAGGAAGAAAAGAAGGAAGAAAAGAAGGAAGAAAAGAAGGAAGAAAAGAAGGAAGAAAAGAAGGAAGAACAGAAGGAAGAAAAGAAGGAAGAAAAGAAGGAAGAAAAGAAGGAAGAAAAGAAGGAAGAAAAGAAGGAAGAAAAGAAGGGACAAAAGAAGGGAGAAAAGAAGGGAGAAAAGAAAGGAGAAAAGAAGGGAGAAAAGAAGGGAGAAAAGAAGGGAGAAAAGAAGGAAGAAAAGAAGGAAGAAAAGAAGGAAGAAAAGAAGGAAGAAAAGAAGGAAGAAAAGAAGGAAGAAAAGAAGGAAGAAAACAGGGAAGGCGGGTTCTTATGCCAAGGCATGTAGCACCAACGTATGTCCTGGACCATATGGAAGATCTGCCTGTGTCCTTCAAACCTCTGCATGAATGGCATGGAGATCACTGCCCCAGGGATGAGCTGCTATTTGTCAGGCAGAGCTGCCTAAGTGTGCCTAGAAAATGCCCGAACTGCCTAATCGTCGGCTGCTCTTAACTATGGTAGTTCCACAGAAATCAATCCCCAGATCTGTCCTCAGAGTTTAAATGCTGGCCACCTGGCTGACAGTCTCACAAGTAATAAAATAATTCAAACAGGTCAAGTTACCAACTCAGAAACAGTGAGGGGTTTTTTTTGCTTCGTGCCACGGGGAGGAAAATTTCCAGTCTCCGTTCAGAATTGGCCATCATTATTAAATGCACACATGGATGGGCTTTTTGGCCGTGATATAAATGACTTAAAGCTGTGATTCAAATAGGTCTATAAAGTGCTTCTATGATGTTCCTCTCCCTTCTTTTTTCCTTTTTTTTTTTTTTTTGAAACTGTCTCTGCTCCACTGTTCTTTGTAGAGATAAGCCCTTGAAAATCACCCTTCTTAAGGTGTAAACTTGGTGACTGTACATTATAGTAAAACATTTGATTTGTTATAGGCTAGAAAAATAGAGAAGTTGAAATCTCTTCATGGTGTATTAAAGGTCACACAATTATAATAAAATCTTGCTCCAGCAGCTCTAGTCACAGACAAAATCAGTCTCAAATTTCCAGTGAACAATGAAGTCCCTACAGAGTTTCAGCTTCCCCGGGAAATCAGGGTATCTCAGGCTGTGTTGATTTTAAGAATGTCCTGAATTCTCGTCGTAAAAAAAAAAAAACAACAAACACGTTCCTCAACATAGTCACAGCTCTTTCGAGGTCCTCTGATTGAAAATATGCTTTTTTTATTTCACAGCCGTTTGGGACATAGCACTTTTTTGATTCCAGAAACTTAAAAAGCAGCCAGCTCTACTTGTTCGGGTAAGACGCCACAAGCTTGAATGTCATTTCGTAGTATGCCACACATCAAAATAAAATAATAGTAATAGAGAACAAAAAACTACATCCTCACAATACAAACTAATCTTCCAGCTTCCCATCAAGCGAAACATATTGACAAGTGACAATAGGCAATTAATAGATTAATGAGCATAGCTCTTATCTGTCTACATTATGAGTTTATCTGGTTGTAACAGGATGAACACAACACGGGCCTGTGCTCGGAGGAGTGCTGTCCCAATAGAAATGAGATCATTGCAGCAAGATATGAATGCAGTATTTTGATTACCAGGTATCACTCAATGGAACAGACCCCCCCCCACACACACACACACACATTTATTCTATACATTTTAAAATTATTCAAGGGCAAAGAACAGAATATAATTTACTAGAGAGAGAATTAGAGGGAAAGGTTTTCTGAAAGCAGGAGAGATTAGGTTTTGATCCAGGGTTAAGACCACTGCCTCTGGCGCACACACACAGTCTGTCAAGATAGGTGGTGGAATGTAAAAAAACCCTTTTCCACCTAAAACTGAGCCTAAACTCAGTGATGTCCACAGTGGTTAATAACAAAATAGACTTCAGAAATCCTTTAATAACCCAAAGGAAAACATAAGGCATACAAGCTAGTTCTATCTCCAAAAAAATTGGGCTGTTTTTTCTGACAGTGGTAAGCTCATTCACACCATGGACGCATTTGATCTCTAGAAGTACAAAGGTGCACTGGAGGATGCTGTGCCTCGCATAAAACCTGCAGAAAAGCAGTCTTTCCAAATGACAGAGGTAGAAAGGTGAGCAAGGTATGAATTTGGGGAACCGGAGCACCATTATCTCAATAGTATCCTGACATTTTCTCCCCGAGTCCCTGGTGGTTCGCTTGCCAGTAACATACCTCTTCAGTTCTGTGCTTACTTGCTCCCTGTTTCCACCACAGAAGGAAGCCAGACTTGCTTCTCTCATGCCCAGAGACAAGTTCTGCCCGCTCTTCCTTGCACATGTAATCTAGGTTTTCTCAATGGGACTATTTGTACTGATAAAGTGAATTTGCCCTTGATAGCACTGTAAAGTTTCAAAACAAATATTGTGATGTTTTGTGGGTTGGCAAACACAATATGCAATTTGCGGTGTGGAAACTGTTGTCCTGCTCCAGAATTATGCAGGCTTTCATAATGACTAACAACGTGAGACAAATGCAGCATGACAGTTGCACGTTGATCATTCCACACAATTTTGCTCATAAGCTATTTATTGGGTTCATTTCAGAGCCCCGTGCAGCCAAAACAAAAACTCTGGTGGAATGAACTTTGGATCAAGCTTGATATTATTCCATTGCAATATGCTAGACAAGAAGAAATGAGGGATTTATCCTGACTTGAACAGAACCCTCCATATGAAAACAAAGCTGCAATCCTGATGATGACAGTCTCCTGGGAATGTGGCTGTGGAGGTCTCAGGCACTGCTGTCCCAACTACTCATTACCAGCCCATGCAGAGCAACACGTGCTTTTGCCTCCCCACGTCAGGGCACTGCATCAGAGGTGCTGGGGCAGCGCTACACAGGTCTCTGTCTGGCTGCTGGTAGTTAATTCCAGCAGCAGAGCAGGGGAATAGCTGCAGGCAGGAGCATTTAAACCACAGAAGCAAAAATCACCAGAGGGCATCTCAAAGCTTCATAACCCTCCTTACACCTGCACCTCTGCTGCTTTAAACAACTGTCATGTTGAAACGGTAGGACGGGGCTCAAAGGCTACTTCTGCATGTGTCTGTTTGGATGACAAAATGAGCTATAAAACCCCAGAGAAATACAGTATTATTATATATTGCATTGAAAAGAGAATTCAGTTTGTGTCTCATTTTTAAGAGCTAATATTCTTTTATCTGATCAAATGATAAACAGCATTGCTAAATCAAGTTTTGATGGCATATGTATTTGCAAACAAAACTTTGTATTCAACCTTTTCTAAGATGATCCCACAAATCTCTGTTGATATCCTCTGTGGTCACATTTTTAAGAGCCTGGAAAATAAAACAGCCTCCCATGCACTGCTTTAAACCATGTACACGCACTTCTACATTTCCTAGTTGAATGGGACCTTCTAGGCGTGCAGTGAAAAGCAGCTTCAGAAAATCAGTGTAGAGAGGGACAGAATGTTTTCCAAATGCAGATTTTATTCTGTTCTTGGGTATTCTATGCCACAGGAAATCAAACTGAAACTCTTCCACTGAGGACTGCAATGTGTCATTCAAACACATCCCTCAGTAAGGCACTCCACTTGGGGGATGACAAGTTCCTGGATGCCTCCCAGAGCACCCTGCTATACTGAGCTAAAGCTCCCGGGCCCTCTGAAGGGAGATACACAGACAGCATGGCACAACGACTGTGAGATACCACAGTTCTCTTAAACACATTCCTTCCTTTGCCACTGCCTGCCACCGTTTTAGATGGATGCCTCAGGACTAGTCTGGTATAACAGCCATGTCTTCCTGCTTTGTCATTCCTCTTTCCAGGGCTTGAGACACCAATTTTGTGTAAGGCACAAAATCTCCTGGTACTATCCCCCAGCAAAACCAAGCCATGAGTGTTTCATGCAGCTTGGTACATTTGCTCCCTATCTCCATGGTAAAAGTGCTAGAGAAGTCCCAGGTATTTGCCACCAGAGTTTCTGGGAAAATTCTTCAGTTTTATCGATGGATTCAGGATCTATCTTTTGCAGTTTCAGGAGAACACTGCTGACAGAACTATCAAAAGGCATCCCCTCACTGCTTTACTGGCAGATGCATCAAGGTTAGAGGATTGGAAACCAATTTGAGTAGAGCAGTTGTGACTCACTGGTTTCTTTGATGCTATAAATGTAGCATACTGGAGAGCTCACTGATGAACTTTGGTGCTCATGGAGAAAAAAAACCTGTGGCACTGAGGAGAGCAGCTCTTTGGTCACAGAAAATTACTTCAGTTCTTTAGGCAGATGATGCCCACTTGTTAAATTTTCCCTATGGAGAATTAAGAAAACAATTCCCCTGAACCTGTGTTTGAATGTGTGGACTAAAATTGCTTCAAAAGGGAGCAAGAGGAAGAAAAACTGTGATCAGGAGCAAACATCTCTGACTGCTAATAGACAACAGCTTCTGTTGGCATAAAATGGTGCTGGTCCACTGAGGTCAGGGGAAGCAGCAATGTTTTATCTTAGCTCAGAATTCCTGGACACAGCTGTTTCTCACTTTTATATTGTAATTAATACTTTAACATAAACATTTTCCTGTGAAGGAGTTAATGAAGCCTTGCTTAGATCTGTAGACACATTTACAGCCCAATATTTAGGATAGAGGAAAAAATAAGGTTCTTTAAGAAATCAGCGACATGAAGCAACAGGAGCCATTAACCAAAACAAAGAGATCACAAAACATTTTAAGCAGCAGTTGAACCAAATGATTACCTTCCAAACTGGTATTGCTATGCTGAAACAAGCAGAACAAAGGATTTCAGATACACTTAAGCTGGGAAATAAAAACAAACCCAAAAATATCAGACAGGAGCAGACAAGAGTGTTGGCTCAGGGATGTTTTAGATCTGATAGCAAATCCATTAACCACTGCAGAATCCTTCCTGTGTTCAGGAAAGACTATGGAACCTCCTATGTTATTTGCAAATAAACAGGACTGCGCAATGAGTAGAACCGAATTTGGTATTAATTCCCTCCTTTCACTATTGATCCCTGCTGCTCTCCCCAGTCTGGAAAACCAACCCGCAATTTGGCTCAAAAGGAGAGCACAACGCAAAAGAATCAAAAGCCATTTGAAGAAAGCTACACATACATTCTCCTCTCTCACCATCAAAGCACAGCTCTGTTCTCCCAACCTCTTTGGCCCTCTGTTTCGGTCTGTAAAACGGAAATAACATCGCAGAAGAGAGTGAGAGTCAGAGATCGTGAGCCCGCTTGCTGAACCCTGGAAGGAGCTCCCCTTCTGCCCTTCAGCATTTTTATGTCTGCAGTACCTCCCATGTGGCAAGTGCTACCTACATGGGGAATATCTGGTTTATTCCTATGCACAGAAGCTACATTTACTTAATATATTTGTGGAAAACCACCGGTTTCAGATGTGTGACTGACAAGCCTCAATTAAAACAGAGGATTTAGTACAAATATAAAGCTCTTTACAAATCTCAGACTTTGTGACATAATATTAGCCGTGAATGTAAAACAGCAGAGAGATGTGTTTTGCTGCAATAACAACAATTTAAAGATCAAATACCTTTTCCTATCAGATTCCCCACGCTGATTTCTCAGAACCTAGTGAAATACAAAAGGTGTTTGCAAAGTAGAACGCTTTGCATATGCTTCATTAATTAGTTTGGCAAGGCCTCCAATACCAAAGGTGCGTGTATTTTTACACAGGCTTGGGCAGTCTGCCTTGGATTTTTCAATATTCATGTTTCTGCACTAATTGTGCTCTGTATCATTTCATATATATATATATATATACACACACACACATATACACACATATTTAACAGAGCTTGGAATTTTTCATTCTGCTGGGATTTGTAAAAATATCCTTCCAGAAAAACTTGACTGGAATGGGAGAAGTGGTGCATACTTTTCTTTTTCTTGGAGCTCCACCTCAGTCCAACAGGAATGCTGTCCATGTAATCTTAGCATCACATTTCGCATTAAGCTTGTGATGAGCTGAATTTTCAGTAGAACTGTCTATGACATTTCAGATGAAACATCTCCTCATTGGAATACAACAGCTTGTTCAAACAGAATGTTTTGGGCTTTGAAAACCTCCCAACTCAACACAGACAGGAATGTCTTATAAAACAGCTTGGGGGGCTCCTAAATCAACATTCTTTGGCAAAGAGGTGATGGACTTCCTGGGCTGACTGTGGCACCCAAAGAGCTGCTTTATTCCATTTTGAACAGAAATGGGAATAAGAAGCAGTCATTTTTCTGAAGCCAGTGTTTCTGAATTACCTTTCCGTCTCCAATTCCCTTGTTTGCATTTTATCCCTCACCCAAACATACCAACAAAGGTCTTCTGGCAACACAGAAATGCTAAATACCATCATCTCTGGCCTGGTTACTGAGAGTAATAGGAGGGCTACAAGGAGGAAAGGGGAAGCACTGAGAGAAGTGGTGCAGCAGCAGACTCTAGAGCCTTCACACACATCTAGAGCCTACTGGCTGCCTAAGTCCTGGACCGGCTTGAGAGCTTTTTCTATCTAGGTCCAGTCCAGCTTTCACCTTGGGTTTTATTGTAGGAAAAAGCTATTCAAAGCCAGTCACTTGTTGCAGTACTTAGCCTTGCCTAACAGGTCACAAGACTACTCTAGAACACCTAAAAGAAACATATGGGAAAACCCACATATGTAACTATAATTCATGAAACTCCCAGAGCAAAGGGCACAGCCTCGTGCAGAATCTATCCTGCCTCTTCACAAAAAACATGACAGGCTGAAGAATCTTCCTACACTTCAGAAAAATAAAGAGGAGCAGGGAATATATTGGAAGGGAAGTGCAAAAAGTGAGAGGGTTGGGTAATTGCCTTCCTTATTTTTTGCCATCCTTTTATTTTCACCTTCTCACAAACACAGGTATGCATTCATGTATGTCTGTGTGGCCCTTCTCCCCCTAGTAAATGTCAAATACTCTGAAGTTAGGAGCAACTTATGGTTTATTTGCTCCCTCTAAGAACACCACATCATTTCAGTCAAGGCAGAAGCAGGGGCTGGACAATATGCTAAGACATAACATGGCCTACCTCATAAAATGCATTGTACCTACTGAAAACCAAGTACCCACTGGCCTCACTGGCCACAGTGCCCACTGTGCACTGTGAGCAGCCATTAAATAAAGCCCCCAGCATTTTACCAAGCTCGGACAATCACACTGGACAACATAGCAGGATCAATGCGGGAGATGAGGATAAAGACCAAACAGCTCTGGAGACGTCCTAGAGAAGACTAGTAAACACCAGGCCTCCATAGAGAAGGGTGATAGAAAACTGAAATCACACTGAAATTTACCAAAGCTTAAAGCTGCTTACAATAATGGCTCAGGGTGAACGATTAATTTCAAACCAGGCCAAATTGAGGAAAAGAACCTTGATGCACACACCAATTTTGTTTCTCAAAGTCAAGAATTGCCTAATCAATAGTAACGCTAAAAGGAGATGGGCGCTCTCAGGGGTACCATTACAAAGAATTGCACTGGATTTTAGCCACCTGGCTCCCAATTGCTTTAATAGCTGTCACATGGCTAAAACCCAGTCTGAAGCTTTAAAACCTTACCCCTCGGTCTTCCTGAGCATCCACTGCTGTCAGGTGGCAAATGTGAAACAGCAGGAGGGACTGCAAGATTTACTCCTGTATTGACCAGTACTAGAACATGCCCAAGAATTTTCACTGCTGATGCAAGTGTCAGTTACTGGGTGAAGAAGGCAAAGCAGGAGAGGGTAAAAGGGGTGAGTGAGAGAAAGTGAAAGAAACTGTACTTAAGCCTTCCCCTGTTGATGTGTTGATAGCAGTCTGCATCAGGTACTCACATTGCTGGCCTAATCAAATCAGCCCTCCTCATCCATTAGCTAAAAATAAACTGGCACTTTTTAGGTAATGCTCTGACTACTCCCTCCATTCCAAATTGTGCTCAAAATCTTAATGGAAAACCTTCAAGGAGTTTAAGGTTTTAAATCAAATAAAGAAACAGGCAAAAGGAGAAAAATCCAATCAGAGTAGAAAGGGTTTGCTTATACAGGAACTGATTTCTTTCCCTTTTCACCAGCGCTGAACTCCACAGGAGCATTAGCTGGAAAGACAGAAGAAAGCAGACAAAATGGAAGAGGAAGGAAGAGTTTCTCTCATGCTCCTGTTATACATAGTATAACACAAGGAGAGGTGGCATCATGTCAATGAGATCTTGACTTGGTTCCTTGGCCTACTAGTAATCAGCTAGCAGTTGGTGAGCACCCTGCTCCCTTTCTCCAACAGCTTCCACAGCTCCAAAGCCCTCCAGAGACGGGGCTGCCCTGGCATGCCTAGGGGAGAGCAAAGGAGTTGGCCTTTGCAGCAGCCCCCCTCCCAGGAGGTCACCTTGTGGTGGGGGCCTCATAGAACACATAAATAACCAACAACACCAACCACTTTTTGAAAGGAAGTGGGAAAGTATTCATAGAATGACTTGGGCTGGAAGGGACCTCAAAGATCACCAGACCAGGTTGCTCAGAGCCCCATCCTTGAACACTGCCAGGGGTGGGGCATCCACCACTTCTCTGGGCAACCTGGTCTAGTGCCTCACCACCCTCCCAATGAAGAATTTATTCCTAATATCTAATCTAAACCTACTCTCAGTTTGAAGCCATTCACCCTTCTCCTGTCATTACCTGCCCTGGGAAAGTTCCTCTCCAGACTTCTACTAAGCTCCCTTTAGGTACTGAAAGGTTGTTATTAGTTTTCCCCAAATATTGTCATGAAGAGCGACAGATATGTCTCTAAGTGGAAGTGGTTGGGCAAAGAGAATAGAGATATTAAGTAAACCAAGGAACTTGAAAAACCAAAGTAATTGAAAAAACCGCACCATCAGTCCTGTAACAAAACCTGAGCCTGTAACTTAAAATGATCTGGAAAAAAAATAAGTAAAAAAGAGGATTTGTGTACTATCAACCTTCCTGCCACCATCTAGAAGAGTGTACATCTAAACTTTAGGATGGTAATGGCTAGACAGTGGTTAGAAGAGAAGAAAGGAAATGGAAAAATATTCCTCAAAAGAGTAGATAATTGTTATGAGCATGTGAAACCCAGGAATTATTTTATATACATATATATATATATATGTATACAAGCCTGAACATATTTCATAGTATGGCCCTTTTTCATTGAACCCTACACACTTTATATGTACCTTAAAATAAATATTTAAAAACAAACTAACAAATAAAAAAATTACCATAGTCCCCTGAGCTAAAGCAAAACTGTATACTACAGGAAAATGAGAGCATTGAGATTTCTACTGAAATAAAGGACAGGAAGATGGTCCTTGCAGGTCTGATCCAGAACCCATTAATTTGGTAAGCTTTGAATCCAGCTATGAGTGTAGGGTCATGAACCAGGGAGTATTGGTGAGTGTTACTGTTACGCTGGCTTTTGCAGTATCTCTCTTCATAGACATCAGAGCCAAACCACATCAGTTCCCCTTAGTTGAGCTGGATTGGCACTTTGGAAATCCTAGTGCATGGGAAATGTTTAAATCCTCACATCTGAGGAGTAAGAGCAACATAGAGTTCTTACACATACTGGCTATTTGTGGTTCAAGAAAAATAAAGGTAGAAGAATTGGGAGAAGGAGAAGAAACAATGAGAAATAAAATGGAGAGGGAAATGAAACAGAAAAAAGGTACAGCAGAAAGGGAGAATAGGAGAGAGTATGGGAAACTAGGGGGGAGAGGATTAAATTAATCAAAACCAAGAAAGAATTACGGAAATGGAAACAATGAGAAAACCAGGAGAGCACTTGAACTCACAAAGTAAAAACAAACAAGAAGCAAGAGGTATATTGGAGGCAACAGCAGGAAATAGTGAGGCAATGAGAGAGAGAAAGGAAAAGGTGTGAGGAGCTGAAAATGGCAAGATATAGGAGAGAAAATGGGAGAGAGGAAAGGGAGGTAAAGAGAAGGAATTGTACAGGGAAAGGACCAGAAAGAGGAGAACAATCCTAGGGAGCCTGCTGTGGTGGGTCGCAGAGGAGTTCACAAGCCCATGCACTCCAACTATTTCTTTTTGATTCTGTGTCATTGTCAGGCTTCAGACTGCAGCTGCAAATTGTTTGTCTGGCAGTTCTGGTAGGTTTGATTCAATAACTCCTGTAAGAGGGCAGGCAGGATATCAATGCTGCTTTATTGCCTTTTTCTCTGCCTACAATAGCAATCCTCCAGTTATACAGTATTATAAAGTGCCATCACTGGGGGTTGTATCTCAGCATAGTCACATCTCATCTTCCTAGACTGTAATAAGCTGGTAAAGGTAGAAGTCTGAAACTATGTGAGCTTTGTGAAATGATTAACACTGAGGTCTAAAGACTGGCATCACGGATGGTCACTGAGCAAACAACAGACTTTAATTCCCAAGTAGCACAGTGAGGGGTGGGTACATCCTACAGGATCAGCTCACGGTCACCTTTGTCAAGTCTCAGTCCATCCACTAGTGAACAAAGCATTAACACTCCAGAAAGCTGCAACCACTGCTAGGGAGCAGAGAAAACAACCCATACAGTCCTGTCAGTTGGGTAACTTTTCATGCTTCTCTTCAAACCCCTTGGTTGTGAACGCTTTAAAAATAATCATGCAGCAACATTTAATCTAATATTGGACTGACCGACATGGACCTACCATTATTCCTCCTGGAAGTTCATTCCTTCAGGCTGTGGGGGTGTTTTCTGACACAAAGGAATTTCTCCAGCCTTGAGTGTGCATGATCTGTCAATAAAAAAGAGGCTTTCAGTTACACTATGTCATCAAATAGCACCTTTTACAAACATTGAATTCAGGTTAAAAATGTCACAGCAAAACAGGAAAATCACCACACAAAAAACTGCGTGTGAGACATTTTATTTGTATATCTTTTAAAAAAACCCTCAAAAATTCCTGACACACTGTTCTGGTTAAAGCTACGCAAATAGGAACACAACTTCTCAGTCAGGCTTGGTCATTATAAATATTGGGAGAACCTAAATAGAAGGAGACCGATTTAATCTTCTTAACCTTTGCCTCACATATACACACATACAGAAATCTCTGCTTCATTGTAAAAATCATAGATGACCGTCTTTAAGATTGTGTCTAGAAATCATTGTGATTTTACACTGCAGTTTATTTCATGTATTTCCACCCTTTTGAGTCACACTTTTCAGCCTACTACTTATTCTTAATAGATTAATTTGTGATTGCTCCCTCGACATTTCAGCCTTTCATGACGGAGAGCAGTTCCTCTCATTTCACTCATCAAGGCTCCACATAATAATGAAAGTTCCCATAGGTCACCTCTATCATGCCTTATTTCCTTAACCCCTTTAGCCTTCCACCCTGATGAGCGTTCTTAAACCTACAGCTGTCTGGGTTAAGGCAAAAATAAAATTTTTCCTGCATGGAAACTGCAACAAAATCTGTATTGTATCAGTTCTATAGAAAATGTGATTATAAACCCATGATTTCTGTTCTCCAACACCTTTGCATTGTCATAATATCCTATTTCTTTTTTCCAAGGAGTCGATCACACAGAACTGCTGAGATTCTTCTCCAATAACCCCAGGTCTCTTTTTTCTTTGGTACACTGAATAATACAAATTCTGACATGGTTCAGCTCTAGACCTACTGTTAGAGCGACTAAAAGATCCCAGTCCTCCTTGGCTTGGTTAGAACTGCTTCTTACTTGTTTGCTAATCTTTACATTTCCCAGAATAATCAATGTCTGCTATTTTACTCATTATAATCTTTCAGAATAAAATTGATAGGCAAGATCCTGAGCTTGTAAGTTGGCATGTACCTGGCAATCACTTCAGTGGTCCAGCTTCACACATTAATATATGCTTCAAAACAAACCTGCAGGGCGTGCCACCAGTTTGAATTTTCTGATTGTTACTTACGACCAATAGCTCTTTTCTAAGTTGTGGCCCTGCTCCATGATTAACACTGATGTAGGGGAAAGTCATGACACAGCCTGCGGGCAGGCAGGCAGGCTCTGGGTGCAAGTGAGGGGCAGATGAAAGTGCCCCAAAGTAGCCCTGTTCTCCTGGGAGATCCACATTAAAAGACCAAGTCATCACATTTATTTAAAAAATGATTTTACATTGCATCATATTCCAAGTTGTCTCTTCCTTTGTGCAATCTGTCGTTTCATGGGAGACAAAATATTTCTGATGAGGAATGTAGCGCTAAATAAAACAACCTTCATTCATAACACAACCTTGAGGGCTGTGCATCGTCAGAGGGATACAACAGTTAGCTCAAGGTAATTCAGTGCTGATTGGGTTGGGGATAATTTTCTGGCAACTAAGGATGGAATTGAGACCAAAAAATCATTTCAAATAACTGCGAGGGAGTCACAGGATAGCAACACCTTCCAGTCTCCAGGGACGTAGAATTGATTTGAACTGGTCTACCACTTAAATGGAGAAAAGCTATTATCCCATCACTAATCTCTTGAGCCACTCAGTCCCACTTGAAGCAATTTTTTCTTCAATAAGCTATTTTACATATTTCACTTAGTGCACAATCTAGGGGAGAAGCTCATCACATGATTTCTGTAAAAAGATAAATAGCTCTCCCCTTTGCATTTCTGTTTATTCTTGTGTTTGTTGCTAACATGACAGAACTATTAAACATGATCCCCCTCTTCCCTCCATATGGAACCCTGCTTTTCTTCCTACCATTCCCAAAATAAGACAACTTTTTGTTAGCTTTTGGAAGAACACCCAGCCCAGGGACATGTGTTCTAGGTTTTTTTCCACATAAATGTAAATTTACTGCCCTCAAACATCATAGCAGTCATCAGTATAATGCTGATACCTCTTCCATAGCACTGCAACATGAGAAGGATAAAATCCAGTATTTGCAGTGTAGAGACAGAATCATTAAAGATGAAATTTGGGAAAGCAGTCTTCATTTTTAGGTGCATTCATGAGCACCAAAAGGTGGACACAGTGCTCACTTGTATACAAAGATGCTGTAATTATTAAGAATGTCTTAAAAATTAGGCCTTTGGTGTCTGATACTAGGCTTGCAAAAAATTAAGACATCCATACTGGAAAGTCCCATAAGACAAAGGGACTTTGAGTGAGAGACATGAGTGAGGCCATGTCTGTGGCAGAGTAAAGGCTGAGCACCAGGGAGGTCAGAGCTGTGGTTTGGCAACGGGGCCACACTGGCCCAGCAGGAGACTCCTTTCTGGTGAGAAAGCAAACACACCTTCATACCCAAACCTCTCAACTTCTCTCACTGTTTTTTCACTATTTTATGCACTCAGAAGAGCCTGTCTTGTCTACTTTACACTTTCTCTTCATTAAGCATTTCCTCCATAGTTTCCGCTACGGCTGAATTTACTCAGCCTCCTCCATCACTCCCAGAATTAGAATCTGTGCCTTTGAAAAAACAGAGCTCTCTTCATTTCAGGCAGCTAATCCTCCTCCTGCTCACCCCACAGGTTACGCTGCTGGAGCAACACTACTTTGATAGTGTTCCTCTGGCAGCAATTAGAATCAAATCAGCACCAGGCTGTTTATAAAAAGGGATGTTGCCATAATGACACTATCAATTCTTCCAAACATTGTAGCTATTTATCAAGTGATTAAAGTAAAGTAACTTACTCCAGGTTTACTAGCCTATTTGCCAGTGGAACTTATAAGGTTTTACTGCCTCTAGTATGGCACTTGGACTGCTAATAATTTCAATTTTATTACATTATCATATTTTTTAGATTTATTTCTAGGTTTTGCATAAGATTCAAATTGTTACCCAGTTGATAAAATAATATAAATTTATCTTGGTCAAAAATCACATTAGGATAATTATCTTGCCCTTTTGGCAGATAATTTTGTTTGTAATATATTGAAAATGCTTATTTTTTCATTTTTCTGACCACTCCTTCTTGTAGAAGAGGCTATTTTTTCCTAACACAGGCAACTCTATCTCTCTCTCACTGTCAAGAGCTGTCATGTCTCCTCACATTTTCCCCTCTCCATTAGAGGGAAACCTAAAAAAAGGTGCCTGCTCTTAGCTTGCCAGCAAAATACCATGGACACCCAGATTCCTGGCAGGCATAACAGGGCTGACTCATCCGCTGGTTGTATTCCACTGCAGTGTCAGGGACTCATGGGGAGCACTTACTCAGGCAGTCCCACACTACAGTTAAGGTAACATTTATCAGAGCAGGGTGTTGGGAATACACAAATTACCACCAGCTCTGTGACAGCCTCTTGCCCAACAAGTGTGCTGTGGTACTCATGCAGCTTCATCGCGCTCCTCAACAGCTCCCTCCTTCTCTTTGGTCGTGAAAATATTAATGGTTGATACCTGGCAGAAAACAAAACTCCTGCCTCAAAGAATGAATGGATGTCACAGGCTGATTTCTTCTCCCTTTTCCCTCTCCATCAAAGCTAGGTGTCCCTGGAACCACCACACTGCTTTCCCTCCTAAACTGATGCTTCTACTTCCACCTCTGCAAAGCAGGAGACTGCAGAGAACACTGCCCAGGCAAATAACACAGAGACAATTTAGCCAGATGCTAAATACTTGCTCAAACTCCCAAATTATCAGAAGGGTAATGCTTATGAGGTATCAGAAGAAAGTTGCAGCAACTAATGCAGGATTAAGCAAATCATACCTGACCCTCTGGCCAGAGGTTCTGCCCCTAGGATGTCCAAACAGCTGCCTATGATCTCCATCGTTAGCATTTTGGTAAATTCAAGTTAGATTTTTCAATTTAGGGGAAATTTTAGTAAACACTCGCAATTAGATTAAGTCTGTAAGTTTTCCTTTTTTTTTTTTTTTTTTTGTGAAAAAAGTTCAAAATAGTGTTTGTTTAGGAGAAAAAAAATCAATTTTGGGAAAGTTAAAGTTTCAAATTTTATTTAGAATGCATGGAGTTTCTGTTGTGCCTATACAACTTTATTATAAAATAATAATTTATGCTGATATGCTTTAACTTGATCTTAATGATTACTAAAATAAAATAGCTCCTCCTGTTTCAAAAATTATTATGGATGTGTGCTGCTTAGTACTGATAGAATCAACTCTCTTCTGCAATACAGTGATATTCTAGTGTAAGAAAGAATGGCAATAGCCTGATTTTTGAATAAATTAAATGCTGATTTTTCAATAATTCTAATACACCTAATTCTAATATTCTAATTCTGCATTTTAATTATTCAAATTCTCTCAAGCAGTGATGACTGTATTACCAGATACTGGGTAATATCCAAAAGATTTTGAAGCATGATGTTGAAATACGAACATTTTTTGAGCAAAAAATGTTATGCAGCCTAGGAGCTTTACAAAAGCAATTGTCTCCTTGTATTTTTCCACACTTCTTCCTCTAGGGCCCAGGAAAGTACAGGGTGCACTCCATCTTTCTATCTGCTTCAATGTAGGCAATCCAAACTTGCAGAACACCTAAGAAAAGTCCCAAAACAGAGCTAAACTAAATTTTGTTAAAACATATGGTTTGCACTTCAGTTTTTTGATTAAAGTGAAGATCGATTTACATATTTGTGTTATTTCTGATGACAATATTATCGAATATATATAGACAGAAATTCACCTCTTTCTAGTAAGAAAATATCTACTTTTCTCCTTCACCATTGCTCAGAACTCAGGTAACATTAAATCCCATTAAAGGCCACAAAGCCAACAGTGTGGGGAAAACACACACATGACAGAAGCCAAGTATGAGGGAAGCATCTAAGGCTCCCCGAAGTGAGAATGGTCTCAGTTCAGTGGATTCCAGTGAAGTCACAGAGAAATCACACCAACAATTTGTGTAAATTGCAATCCAGATGGGTTGGCAAAGAAAAAGTTTGACTGCTTTGCATACTCCATATCTCTGAACATTTTTCCTTCTTGTAATGACATGGTGAAGAAGCTGATGATCATAAATATGGAGTGTATCACCCCATCCTTTAACTCCCTCTTTATTGCATTTGAAACATAATCCATGCATCTCAAATAAATTAAACATGTGACATATAAATTCAGTTCATGCTTTTTGGGGGATGTCAAAATCCTGGGAAACCAAAACGTTGAAAATCACTTGTCAAAACGTTCTGGGATGAAGTAGTTAAGCTGTCATCAACAGCTTAAACACTGTTTATTTGAATATGTTAAGCAACTTTTTAAAAAACCCACAAAAGTACAGAGTCTGTTGATCAGAGTCCTTTCTCCACATGTCTTTATTCTGCTTCTCTGATCTCCTGGGGAAAATAAAACTTTCCCCATGAAGTGCGAGGGCATATACACCCGCAGTGAAGTAAGCACTCCGCTCCACTGACACAACTGATTTGACAAAGTATGGCAATGGTATTACCATGGCACTACAGGATTATTACTCTGCAGTGCCCATTATATGAAATGGAGTTACTCTGTGCTTACCACAAAACGGCAAGTAGCATTTTTCAGTAACACAATAAATAACCCTTGTCATCTCTGTATCTACACCTTTTGCAGGAACAGATACAGAGCCAATCTAAAAACAAATCTAAAAGTGCTATAATAATACTGGAATGACATGCCTCTTAAGCTGTTTACAGCTGACAGACTAAGTGAAATGGTTTGACAAGGGAGAACACAGTATGTGTTGACAGCCCTGCTTAGTTCATATTTGAAAGGCAAAATTAAAGTCATACTTTTACAAGGTGCAGAGTTCTGCTCACCTGAAGGACATTCTCTTAAGCAAGACATGGTATTAAGCCTCTGCCACCCTCCTCCTCCTGACTCCTATGTTTATGTGCAGGCCACTGAGCGGCACACCTCAAAAACCAGTACTGGCTGCCTATCTCAGTAATTGCTCATGAAAAGGTGTCATTTAGAAAAGTATGGAGAAAGCAACAGTGAGAGCAGCCATAAACATTCACCCTCCATAATTTCAGGGAGCACAGCAACATTTGGGCAGCATTTGGCTTTTCTTACAGCAGGCAGCACCTTCAGGAAAGAGCACACATCAAACAAAGGCTGAGTACAAATCCCCTCTGTCCACAGAGACACCTTTCACTTGATTACAGGATATTAGAGAAAAACATAAAACCACAGTGAATTCTAAAAAAGTAAATAACAGCTAAGATAGGTCAGAGGAAAGGGCTGGATACAGGCACTAGGAAAAACAGAGCAGTTTGGCAGTGCTTATACAGCTCTCAGAGGCAGGGAGCGGGCAGGCTCAAAGGACAAATGGTGGCAAAAAACTCAGCCTCTCACTTTTACTTTATCCTTGCTAATCCCATCATCTGGCAGCAACCAGGGGCTGTCAGCAACTTATATGGTGGTCAGTGTGAGAATAGTTTGGTGGACTCAGGCCAGCTACCACTGAAGAGGTTTCTTCACTGCAAAAGTTCTTGCTGTCGCTTGGCCCTTCACTGTTAGAGGCCATGGGAAGCCACGGGCATTCACTTTCCCTCCCCCTCTGAGAGACTGAGGATCTGTTATCACAAGGCAGGTGGCCCTGATGAGGGAAAAGCTAATGCCTGATATTCCTTTCCTGCAGATAAGCCCAGAATTCATCTACCAGCATTGCCAGTCAGTTCAGCTCTTTTAATGAGCTTTGTGATTGGTGAAAACGAGCCCAAAGTTGCCAAATGAAATCATCTCGCTGAGGGGAACTACCAGGAAACCATTAGAAATATTCTGCACTTGAAGGCGTAGGATGCAGGTACCATTGCATTACACTGGACTGACTCTACCATCTAAGCTGATCTGAACCAAGGTGCCTGGCTGCTGGCAGGACCTTCCTTACAGGTAAGTGGAGAGTTATATCCAGCTGCAACCTTAGTCCAGACTTAATATGAAGTGTTTCCACGTCTGGAGCCCACTGGCAGATCGCAAAGGGGGACTGTACAAAATTTCTGGTTGAAGCTGCGGTTCTGGAATCAGAACTGCAGTTGAGTGGAAGTGTTTTTTCAAACTAATGGAAGTTTTGCCTACATATTTCTTCCCACACATGAAGGTCATCAAATGTTTGTGTGCCAAATGTTAGAATTGATGCCATCCTAATGAACTCTGAAAACATTTTCCTGTCAAAGCAAATAGAACAACTTGACATCACTGATCCCAGCATCGACCAAAGAGGAAAAACAAACAAACCATCAGTTAAAAAAACAGGGTTTTTTTTGTGCTCTAAGTTCAAGGATGTGAGTCCAGCAGGGCAATGACAAAGAGGAGCATGGTGCAGATGACAAAAGGGTTACACTCATTGCAAAGGAAGTCGGTCCTGAGGAAAAAAAATCGCCACAGCATCAAGGTCAGAAATATCTGGGCTCCTCCTGCTCATACTGTGAGGCACACATGAGATCCCTTGTGTCTGAGCTGTGCTGGATTATTACCTGTAACATGTGCCACAGGCTAAGACCTGAGTGGAGAGTAAAACCTACTACTAAACCCTGTCAGGAGTTGCAAAATTATTACTGTTAAAAGCAAGCCAGCAGCTCTCAACTTGTCTCCTAAGAAACTTTTTCTCTTCTACTTGAGCTGACTACTCTTGCAGCTTCCTCCTCTCCACCTCCCAGGGCATCTCACAAACCATCTACCCAAGTATTACACAAGGAATGGCAATCCTGCTACGAGGGGATGCAAGTACAAAGGAAGCCTATCTTAGTCATGCTGCTAAATTGATTTTTGGGAAATCCAGAGACATTTCTTCTTTCCAGCATATCATTCTTGTATGTCCCTTGGCAAATTCACGAAATCCTTCCACATGGGAAATAACCGTACCTCCTCCTTTGCCTCTCCTGTTTGTTAAGAAATCTGGGACAGGGTTAGTGTTAGGGTCCAAGGAAATGTCCAGTTGCAATGTCTCTAGGAAGCTTAGTGGTCAGTATACAACTAAGCAAAGCTCATTTTACCATTCACACAGTGCAGAGGAAAAGACAGACTTTCTGCAGAGCACACTGGGCGTGCAAGCCTGGTGAAAGCAGCTAGGTGCCAAACACACCGATGAAGGTCCCAAAATAATGTTTCTCCTCAGCTTCTCTGGCCATTTTCTGAAGGAGATTTTTCACAGAAATTGCTACAGGATAGAGGTCCTGTTGAAAAGTACAGCATTATATTTGGGAGTAATGACAGAGGAACCAGCCCAGAATTGAAAGGATGAAACCTACTTTGTTGCTCCCTACATCAAACACATTTCCATTTTATTTACTGTTTTAATTTCCAGTTCTCCCATGCTCACCCTGTGCCATCACCCATGTTTCTTGAACTGAAAGGTATTATCTCAGCTCTCATTTCTCCAAAAGTCAGTTTTAATCTCAGTCACTCTCCAGCCCTGCAGTTTTCCTTCTCCTTGACAAGCCTGACCACTTAAATTTCTATCAGCTCAGACAACATTTACCCACACCCCTTTCTGTTCCTATCTCATTTCTTCCCCTTCCAGTTTTTTTGATGCCATCATACATCTATGCCAGCACACAGAGCATGCAGCAATAGACATATAGATCCTGCCTGCGTTCAGGAAAGGGGAAAGGTTGAAGTGAATAACATCCTGTGTATGAATGATTTCCTTGCTTGCTATACTACAGTGAGCTGTGCTTTCATCTACTGTGATGGATGTGAGTTATGGGTCACTCCCTCACTTGTGAAAATAAATGTACAACACTTGCCAATTGTTATACTGTATATTACAAAATTCTGTCATTTAAGATTTATACACTTAGCAAACCAATCACACAAACAATACAGGTACAGCACAACAGCTCTACTACCAGGTTTTTTCCCCGTTGAGACAGACAGATGCAAAATCATCCTTAGCCATAAAGTGGTGCTACATTATCCAGAGGAGAACATTTTATGGACAAGGAGTTTATCATATCCAGAATTTGCCTTGGGTGGAGTGGACTTAGCATGTGTTAAGTAATGCTTAAGTGATTTGCTGAAGTGGCCTAATAGCACAAAACACTCCTGGCTCTATTTGCTTATAAATACATTTCAAGGCCCTGATTGAAGTCTGCAGTGCCCTAAATGGTCTGGGACTCAGTTATTTAAGAGATATCATCTCTCCTTATAAATCTTATGTAGTAATTCAGAACTACCAGAACTACTGTTGCTTTCTTTTCCTGTGTGGACAGTGAGGTGTCTCAAACAGGAGATGCATGAGCCTGTGACCTGTCCTAATCAGCCTTCAGACACATCAGGGGACTTCAGACACAACAGAGAACTATTTCAAGGAGAAATATGAAGCTGGTCTCTTCAGTGTGACAAACATCAGTTAATCTCTTGCGTGATCTTTTCCATCAGGTGTGTCAGCAACAGAGGGCCTGGTTGAATGTGTTCAGAAAAGCTATTCCAGAAACCTTTTTTTCTTTCTCCTATAACCACAGAACCAGTATAAAGGCAGAAAAATCACACTCTCTCATGTATCATCTGTGCCACAAGGTCTGAGCTGGTGTTTGCATCCAGGTATTTGAGCAGAGAGACTGGAAACCCCTGCTGATTCCACCTACCTTAAAATACTCACAGCGCCTCTGGCACATCTGAGCTAATGGGAGTGGGTCCTGGCCACTTGTATTTTATTTAAAACTGTGTTCCATTTCAGGTTCATTTTAACTGGCATGAGCTGCTGAAGCACTGGATGCCTTTATCTGCTTTCCTCAAGGAAACAGATACATGAAATACATAAGGTAGCAGGTTTTTAAGATTAAATGCTATAAATACAGATTAAATTATACATTTTTTATTCCTTTATGGAACTCTTGTTCAAGGCATTCTGTTCCAAGTTTCCAAAATAATTTCTGCTTACATTCACATTTAGGAACACATAAAACACAGCAAAGAGGGAATGTGTTTGTGGATAGAACCGGCAACACAGAGCTCAGGCCTGCTTCCCAGCTGCCCCCAAACCTCAGGAGGCAGCAGCAGAAACACCCAGGGTAGCTGAGCCCACTCAGGGCAGGGCCCTCTGAGGCGAGGTACCAGAGAGATCCCCAGCAGTGATGAAAGGGGATCTTGGTACAATTTCTTCTCGAAACCAAAATACTGACATTTAGGAGAAATAAGAAGGAAAACATTGCCTTAATCCCTGTTTCCATGATGCCAGCAGAGACTGTCTGGTCACCTTCTTGAGAGGAAACTTGATTACTTGCCTTTTCAGTAAGGCTGCTCTGATGAAAAGGAACCAAGAAAGACAAATACCCACCCACAGCTAACAGCCTCAGAGGGTTGTTTTGCTGTTTGCTTTAGTTCACTGGCTTAAAAGGGTCAGCAACCTTCATCCTGAGGACCCTATTAGAGAAGTAGCTTTGAGCAAAACATATAATTAACCTTTGGAACTCACTGAATCAGGATATCATTGAGGAAGCATATGAGAAAGGTTTGTGTTTTTTTT
>NW_020955341.1:1522925-1566315 GCF_003031625.1 Empidonax traillii | reverse complement strand
CAAATGGTAGGTGAATATGATGGGCAAAATACAAAACAATAAGATGAATACAGACTGCTTAGAGTCTTCAGAAAGGGCCACTCTCAGAGGCAGGAATAGAAACTACAGTGGGTGAACGAATTCCTGACCTATTCCATTCTGGTCATTTTTATGTCCAGCTCTTTCCTTCACGTTCACTTACTTGCTAGCTCCCAACTGATGGCCTTTTAACAGTCTTGGAAAGATTGACTAAGCATACATAAACCCAAGCCTGACCACAAAGGCTTAACAGGCGAGTTGAAAGGAGTATACATGCAGAGAAGATTTCAAATGAAAAGAACCAGGAACCAACTGAAAACATTTCCTTTTACTGTGGAGGAGACTCAAATGGCTTCTGGTAAGAAGGACCCAACTGACAAACTTGTCTGAGAGTGACATCCTTCAAGTGACTTCTGTCACATTTAGAAAAATTGTAAAATCCCTGCGTTAGAGGGACATGACAGGAGGCACGAGATGTTTGGAATCTGCTCATACTTGGAGCACTTTGAGGCAGTAAGACTCATAACTTTCCCTCAGTACAAGGAAGGTCTGAAGTTGCAGCACATGCTGAACCATCAGCATTCTGGCAGTGAGAGGGTGTGGTAGGGATCTAAGCAGAGAGGATACCACAAGTTCCCCAATTTTTTTACCATTACTATCAAAAATATTCAAAAAACCACATCTTTAGCACTACTGGGTGAGCTTATGAGAAAGGTAGAAATTGTATATCATTATATTTCTATGGTCATGTGACCAACTATCTGACATTCACAGGGCTCTATCCTCATCCTGGATCCCTTCACATCCATCAATGTATTCCAGCTTTGAACAGGTAAGCCCTTAGATTTGATCCAAAGGATGTTCAAAAGCTGAAAAAAAAATAAATTGTAATTTTGGCTTTAACACTTCTCTACACAAAGCCAAAATGTCGCCGTGTGTAGTGATGCAGAAAAAAAACCCCTTAACAGAAGCCCCTGCAGCCTTGTGAATCAGAGAAAGGAAAACTATGCTGTGAGTTCTGACATTAATAAAAACATAAATTGATTGATTCTAGAGAATTTATTGAACAAAATTTAGTTAGGGTCTTTTTGTTTTGTTTTGTTTTAACGATTGCACACCACTTAATTTTTATGAGCTCGATTATGCCTTTAAGGCACATTCCAGCAGAGGACTGAGGTGAAAAAGCCTCTCCAGGGAGGATGCAGCAGAAGGAAAAGCCTCTGGGATGTGCAGGAGTTCAGCTAATCCTTTCTAGGCATGTGTTCAGCATTACCTACTTGCAGCTCTTGCACTTCCCACTGGAAAAGCAAATCTCTGGGCTGGTGGCTAAGAAGTTTCTGCCTCCTTCAGCACACTGTGCCCAGGTTTGAGTGGGGGCTGATGCAAACCCTCCTTCAGACATAAGAGCTGTTGGCTTTTTCACAAACAAGTTATTCAACCTGGGGACCTGGCCCCATCACCAAAACCTGGAACTTCTCAGGAAGGATGAAGATCAGGTACCTCCTGCATTCCAAGACAGACAACGCTGGCAAGTTTATAAAAACTCTGAATTTCTCACTCTCAGAACTAAGAACTAACTACTCCTCTCACCTGTCCAAGAAACCAATGCATAACTAACACTGAAGGTCAGAAGCTCTTTGACCCCAAGATTACTGTACCTCAGTCTCTTGACAAGCAGATTCTGTTCCTCTCACTTCACTTGCCAAATAAGAGGACTGTACACTTCCTTAGCAGAACAAGCTTTGAGTTATTGGGGGAAAAAAAGTGCTAGGAATGACATAAAACATTGTTCATAGTGTTTGTGATCCTTGATAAACTTCAAAGCAAATTCCACCAGGTGCTACAACTGTTCCATTTACTCGAAAGCGGTTTCCTTCCCTCTCCTCAGTGCTGTTGCATATTGAAACGTACACGCATGTTTCCAGCAAACAGGTACAAGTCCTTGCTTTAATCCATGAATGCAAAAAAATGTTTCCCTCAGACTTCTTTTGAGAAAGAATTTTGGTGTCCTAAAACTCAGTGTGCACCACCTTAGCTTCCCAGGGTCTACCATCATAGTCCCTGCAGCAAACAACCAGTCCCGAGTCTGTGCAGCAACTGCCATCCCGGCCCTTCTGGAGAGAGGTGCTGATCCTTTTTCCCAAGAGGTGCCACAAGCCATGGACTGTTTCCGAAGTGGTTCAGGTGTCAGCACAGCTTCTCCAGAGCAGCACTCTGCAGCTGCTGAAGGCTGCCTGATCTCCCTAGTTAGAGCACAGCTCCTTAACTTCATTCTCTCCTTGACCCAGCTCCTTGGGGTGACCACAAGGGGGTGACCCCCTGTGATGTGGGGGCAACAGAGGGGCAGACCTACCGCTTTGTGTTCCTGGACTGTGCCAGCGGAGCTGACCTGTGTCCCTCCCTGCCACTTGCCCATGTACACATCAGTCATGTGCCCTGGGCATTCAGTCCATGTTTTCCTTCCTTTTGCTCCCGCCTTCTCTCTGTTTTGGGTCCCAGTCAAACACTGTATTATAAGAAATGTTTGGAAAAGCAAATAATGTGACCCTGGGCAGATCAGTGGGGAAATTCAAAGTGAATTTAGAAACAAAAAAAGACGTCCCCACCCCAAGACCCAGAATGAATAAGGGATGCCCATTCTGACTATTAATTTTTACAAATCTCTTAATCTCCTGCCAGCACTGAATCAGCAGCACCCCTCACCACGCCACCGTCGCGCAGCCCGTGGTGCAAAGCTGTCCCGACAGTCCCGAGCAGAGCTGTGTGCAGTCTCACAGCGCTGCCACCCAGGAGGGCTCCTCCAAGGTGAGGGATAAAGGAACAGCAGGACTGATACTGTGTCTAATGTGGCACAAGGTTCCCTCGGCACAACGTGCCCCGGCTAATGAACGCACTGCCCCAAGTGCAAACAAGCAAGGAAAGGTTCTGTTTTCAAAGCAAACGTATTGCACTTCAATGAAGATTTTTTTTTCCCCCCTAAAAAGTTTTAATATACACACTAAATTAAGCTTGAGAAAAGGGGACATTTCATCTTTAATCTATTTACTTCTGAATATTTAACATACAATTCTGGCACCAATCACCAGATTTAACTGGAAAATTACTCACTAATCTGTTTGCTTATTTGGAATAATTGGGTAGGCTGCCAGGGAAGAGGATTTCCTACCCTGTTTAATATCTCAGTTAGTAGTCCAATTTCAGCTTGGCGGCATAATTACTCTGACAGAGCTGTAGCCACAGGGCCTGTGAGTGGGGCTGCTTTTTAAACCGTAAATTATGGAGGATTAGCATTTATGAATTTTAAATCAGGGCTGTGGTAGGAGACACTAAAGCTGCTTAGAGCTTGCAAACCACGGCATTCAATCACCAGTCATTAACACATTCCTTCCCAGGACTTCCTGCAATCACATTTAATAAAAAGGTATTTCTAATTTGCTTTAGAATATTGTGGCTCTGTGTCCCCAGTGTAACACCAGGGATAAGGAGATGAACTTTCCAAGAAAAAAGCATCACAATTTAATTTGACCCCGATTTACCTCCCACATAGGATGTTACAGGGACATCTCCTCCGCTTGACTCTCCACCATTTCTGCTACCAGATGGATAACACGTGGTTTAATCCCCACTAATAACATGTGGTTTGATCCCCACAAAAACAATTAAAAAAATTAAAACTGCTGAAAACCAGAGCTGCAATGTGACTGATCAGCAGAGATCTGAACTCTGCCATCCCCCTGGCTCAGGAGCTTTGGCTTGTGAGCTCTCCACTGTTGTGTTTGCCTGTCAGGCTCACGATGAATCATTATGGGGTAAATCCTTCCTTTGATGTAGGCATGTAACTTCTTTTAAGGCCAATGAGAGTTATGTACATGCACTCAGGGCAGAATATTTCATGCCCTGAAGAAGAAGTCTTAGGAAAAAAAAAACTGCCAAAAATCACACCGCTTTGAACTTCGAAGTTGCTTCACTTGGGAGTCTAAAGAGCTCTGAAGCCCTAAGACATGCATCCAAATGCAAATGCTGAGCCCTTCTTCCTTCTAAACATGTGTATCTCTCCCTCTGTGAGCCTACAGTTCAGCAAGGTATTTAAGTTGGTTCTTCACAGGACTGTTTCAAAGACCAAAGGCACACATAGGAAACCTACAATTCTTACACAGAGTTTTCATATGCTAAATTATATTTGTATGTTTTAATAAAAATCCATAGATGCGTAGACCCTCCTACCACAAAACAGAGCAAAGGCATGAGTGATAGTCGTATGCAGCAAAAAAGGAAAAGGAAGAAAGGGTGGCAAATTGGTCAGAGTAAAACTTGATCCAGCACCTGTCGTTAAAACCTGAAGGCAATTTAAAAGGCAGCTTGACTGAACTCCTCCCACAATATCCCCATACAATTAGCCCAGAAACTCAGAAGAGCTCTGTGCTCTCAAATCAACTTCCAGGAAGGCACAGAGGGAATTTGCCTGCCATTGCACAGCAATGGGGATTTGCACACCCTCCTCAGAGTCATTCAGCATTGACCTCTGACATAAGCAGGATAACAACTGATGATGCCTTACGCTGCAATCAACAGTGCTATTCACTGGAGCGACCAGATGACTTAAGATTCCCAAACCTCACTGAAAGTCACTGGAAATTAGGCATTTTGAAAAGTCGACACTTTTGAAAATGCCTTTTAATCTCCCAAATTACTCACACTTTTGAAAACTTTACTCCATGCTAAGTACTTTGCGGGCCTTGGTCAGTGAAGGCTAAACTGAAAGATGCTAAGGAAGGACCATTTACACAGAACCCTGTTCAGCTCTTATCTCTCCCCTATCGTCCTAGCAACAACAGACAGAAGGAAAGCAGAGCTCTTGGCAACACCAGCCCTGTGCCAAGAATTCATCTGAAAGAATGGCAGATCCCTGGACCCTATGAAGGCTACTTAGATGGATGGATTTTCTTCCCTACTGCACCCTGAGCAGGCTTTTTCTAGCTGACCTCCTTCCTCTGAAGGCTGAGTGGTGCCACCACTTCTCCACAAACTGCAAGAAAGATGCAGCCTTTGCTGCCATAGGGAGAACAATTTGATCACTGTCCATGTCTCAGGCACCAGCTCCACACACTGATCCTCCTTCTAACCTGTTCTTGCCTCCACACAGATGAAAAACATTTCCTAAATCTGCTTTTTATTGCCCACAGTAGTCTCACTGATACTGATTCCATGTGTATGCATACAGTAGGGGGGCAAATGATTTTTGAGCAGGGAAGAAGCAGCAGCATCTGCTTGGCATGCAGAGGCTGAGGTGTGCCTCTAAGTAGTTTTTGTTCCTTTGAGGAGCAGTTAGGGGCAAGGAATGGACACACACAGGTGACCAGAATCAAATGTTCCCCAGAGTCTATACATGAGACTTATCAAGTACTGCTTGTCTTGATCCTGAATTGAGATTGGGGTAGGTGACAAGGCCTTGATGTGGAGCCTCTAACTATAAGGACTATTTTTTGCCAGTAACAAGAGGGTATAGCGAGCTGCCTGCACCTTATCTAAAACACCTCTTCGAACACACTCATCCATATCATCTATCATACTGTGGGAGAGGAAAGAGGCACATTACAAGGAACTGTAAAAAAAAAAAACCCCAAACATTTCAGTCACTGTGCATTTTTTGGAAAGGCACCAAACAGCAGGACATTCTCCAAAGGACCATTCGAGTTGGCTTTGGGAGCATTGCTGTGATCTCTGCAGAGACAACATAAAGGCTACAACAGAGACCTGATTCAAACCCCTGACAATCAAAGTCTAAAAGGAAAAAAAAAACTAAACAATTTAGACTCTACTCCTACACGGCGTCTCTAAGCAGCTTCATTTCCTCAGCATTTCGGCAAAGAGCTAGGGCACTTTCTTTCTCCTCTCTGTACTATGCAATAGCCTCAAAATGTTGGCTGCAGCCAGAAGTTATATTTTAGTCCTCATAAATCAAAGGAAGTGGAATATCCTCTACATTTAATGTCTAAATTGTAATGTTTCTAAATACACTGAAATCCTTTCTTATCCCACAGGGCTTCTCTCTATGGCTCTGAAAGTGTCTCAAAACTTGCAAAAGGAGAGAAAACTTCATCCCCTAAGGCAAGGGGGGGGCCCAGAAGTTGCACCATATATATATATATATATATAAAAAAGTGACTGATATAACTTTGACTTGGAAATCTCTCTTCAGTAGGTTTAATACACTTCCTCTGCCTGAGAAATGTATAATGTATAAAGCAATCCTGCCTGCCTCCTTCTCAAAGCCACCTGAACAATCTCCTTTCATTGGCCATGGGGCTTTACAAGCAACTCCTCTGTACAGCCAGGTGGCTCAGCATATGGCCTTGCTTTTCTGCCACTGCAGCCAGAAATATTTTAGATTTACCTCTCAATGTTGGTTGCTGGCAACCAGAGCCATCATAATTTCCTTTTGCAAAGGAGAGGATCCACTATTGTTTTAAGTCTCTTCCAATGCTGTACCAAGACTGAACTCTTCTCACATCACGCCTTGTTTGGGAAAATGGTCAATGAGATGCTGTGGCCGAGAGTGTCCCTAAAATAATTAGCTGCATTCTCTCTCAGGTGGTTATACTGAGCATGGTATTGGTAGCAAACCTTCAAAAATACTCCAGCATACATTGTTTAGTGTGAAGGGAAAAATGGACAGTAAATAATTTGTTGATGGCCACAGCAACTAAATATTCTTTTTCCTGAAGAAAAATAAAGATTCTTGCAGATGCTGCTGCATGAAAACTGATACTATTAGCTACATAGAGTACATATTTGATAGGCTCAAAACCTGTATAATTTTACAATTTTGCAAACTGTAGCATTTTAACCTTAGTAAGAAGGGAGATGAGTTCTTATATTACTGCTCTAAGGGAGGAAGAATCAGTTTAGCTCATCATGGCCATCTAGAGCAGCAGGCCTTGATGGCTGTGGAAGTCAGGTTCCTTCTGCAGAAAACAGTTCCAAACACAGAATCAGAGCATTTTACTGCCAACAACACTACAGACCACAGTGCACTGGCCTCTCAAGTCCTGCTTCACAGCGTGAAATCAAGTGCTTCCTGTTGGTTTTCATCATGCTCTTGGTCCTACGGTACATGGTGAAATTGTCGCCTCCAAACGATGCAGCACGCTGAATTCTTTGCGATAACCTTTCAGATCCTGTGTGAATTTCACTTACTTCTATGGAGCCACAAACTTGATGAATGACAGCTGAGACTATTTTCATTACTGTTAAGGGGATAGCTAACGAGTCACAGCACGTGAGTGATTTCTCATGTATAGCTTGATATACCTATACACTGTAGAGAGCATAGTCCCACAAAGCCCAGGTTAAAAAATTATTCTCTCATCAGAAAACATGAGGGACTCATCATTGAAAAATTTACTGGACAGGACTGTAGATCTGCAGAAATTCTGCGGAGATCAATGGGCATGCCACCTAATCACACCCTGGGCAACAAAAGCCTCAGCACTGTCCTAGAAACACTGGAGCCACAGAAGTTTTGCAATGTTTTGGCTATACCTGTTGCATGATGGAAAAGGAAGGCTCAAGACAATGTGAATCCCTAGGAGGCCAACCAAGAAACTAGACCATCCAGATACCACTGCACAGTGTCAAATCTCAGATGTGCCTTGTTTAAATGTTAATACTCTTCAGGACACCTTTAATTGTTATAAGTGGTTGAATGCCTCCCTCTGCTTCCTGGTTTAACCTGGGGAAAAACTACTGAGGCAGGGAGAAGGGGCATCAGCTCAGAGGATCTTTGAGTCTTTGAGCTTTGTTTTCTATAAAGAGCTTAGTGTATATACTTAGTACATTGGATTCTGCAAGAAATTCTCAAGTTTTTACCACGCTCAGATGGAAAAGCACTTCAGCTGAAAAATCGGTATCTTCCTCTTGCACCTTCTTGTATATAACAAAGACAATTTCTCCCACAGGCAAGCTAGAAGAACTGTAAGGTCTTTTTTTCCCTTGACAATACCTGCCAGATGGTAGGAAGCCAGATACTCCTAGGCACTGGAAATACACTATTGAAAAAAATGGTCCTATAGAAAGGGGAGTGTAGAGTATGTAAATAGGGTTCTCTGGAGTGATCCTACTATAACATCACTCCCTGAGCATCAAGAGAAGGCAGGACGCTCTCTTTGCTCTTCCTACAGCTTCTGCTGCCAGTAAGAACAACACTTGTTTCTACATTGCAAAGCTCAAAAAACCCTCCCTTAGTCTTCCAGCCTTCAAAACACAGTGAGTTTTAAGAGTGAAACTTCTAGATTGCAGACTAAAACTGATCTATCACACCAAAGAGATCCCAAGCCAGATCCACAGTTGGTGTGACTGACTTCAATGCAGCAGACTGATTTCAACTGCCCGAGGACCCGCTCCTCCACAGCTAGTGACATCTCAATTTCCTTTTTAATAAGCAACAGGCCCTGTTATAATGGGATATATAGAAGGAGGGATGTAAAAGCTTATAATGTGAAAATTGATTATCATGTACTTCAGACTATTTCCTGCTGTGCCCTTTGTTTTGGTATGCGTGTTTCATTTCATTACTCCGAGCTGTTTCACAGTCTCTGAACGACACTATGAAATACATTAATTATCTCATTATCTTTGGGGCAAAACCTCCAGTCCTTCTTAAAAACCATATTCACTCAGAGCCTTCTTTGGGTTCATTAGGGATTCTGAGTGTGATGAGAGAAGACAGGACTGCAGATACATTGCAACAGATACCAGTTAAGATTTTGGTTCTGTTTGTGCTTCTGCCACTAAAAATACAAGCTAAAACCCCCCACAGTTTGTGGTAGGTTTGCCTTCTTTAAAAAAAAAAATGTTCAAAATAAAATTGCTCTCAGGTTTCCAACCCATATGTCAGTGTGAACCCACAAGAACTTCAAAGCTTAGTCATAAACTTCCAAAATAGAGGAGAAGAGAATGGCAATGACAGGTAACTTTACTAATAGCCCACCAGAAGGTGCCACAGAAATATGGCAACGTCAGCTAATTCTGAATTAGCCTCTACATCAGATAAAAATAATATTATATTTTTATTTTCATAAATAAATCTTAATTAAGAAAATGTCTCCTCAAAGCGCAAAGTAGAGGAAGGTAGAAAAAACACCTCCACAAAAATCTGTGTCACACACTCTCACACTTTGAATTTAGGATCAGGCTGGGGTCATTTTGTAAAGAAAATAATGATCCAAGCCCATCACAATTTGTGAAAGTCAGGTTAGAGTAAAAGCAAAATTCCCCACCGTCCTCACAAGATTTCTCGCCCTGTTCTTTTGTGAATACGCTAGAATGGGTGATGGATGGGAGGCTGCCCCTTTCTGGAGTTCTTGCTGTGTTTTGTGATAACTCATTATATTTCTTTCTTTACAAATAGCCCCATTAACGCTCCAGAATTGAACAGAATCATAAAGCTTGAAACATCCCACTCCCATTCCGGTAGAGCTAGAGGTATTGTTTCATGAATTACAGAGCTGCCAAAACCTGATTTATCCAAGCAAAGCCTTCAAAGCCGAGCCACAGATATTTATTTATTTATTTGGGATTGTAAAAGAAAATACTTTTTACCGAGATAAGGATGATATAACCTAGCTACAGCTTTATTTAAATTGAATTATGTGTCTTTTATATTTCTTCAACAATATGGTTGATGGAAATGTTTTAGTCCTTGTTTTTTAGGAACTGAACTAAAAACCCTATTAAACCATTTATAGAAAATTTACAGAACAGAAGAGAGTCAAGCTCTTTCAAAGTCTCTGTGGCCTCAAAACCTTAAATATTCTGAGATTAGATGTCACTTTTAGTCAGATGTTTCTAAACAAGACTACTATAATCCTCTCTGTTATGGAGATATTTATTTTTGTCTGAAAAACTTCAAAGCAGGCCGTGACAGATAATCAAAATCAAAATTTGCATTCCAATGAGAATTTCTTTTTAATAAAGAAGAATAATTCTCACAGTTCTTCTGTGAAGGAGAACTGAGCTCATTTGCTTT
Organism: Empidonax traillii; assembly: GCF_003031625.1. NCBI lineage: Eukaryota > Metazoa > Chordata > Aves > Passeriformes > Tyrannidae > Empidonax > Empidonax traillii. The sequence goes on along the minus strand of NW_020955341.1, from coordinate 1,556,270 downwards.
AAGTTTGGGGGGGTTGGAGTCTGGTTTTTTGGTTTGGTTTTTTTTTTTTTTGTTTGTTTGTTTGTTTTTGGGGGTTTTTTTGGGGGGTTAGGGGTTTTTGGTGGGTTTTTTTTTTTTTTTTTTTTTGGTTGTTTTTTTTTTTTTTTAATATCTTCCATTTACCATTATTCGGTAAAGTTTTTGCTACCTTTGGGCAGAAATGCTACACTAAGTCAAGAAATACATCAATGAAACCCAAGCATTGCATTTTATTTCAGAATTTTTCCCCAAAACAAACGAAACAGCCAGGGCTCACTGTCAAGACATAGTTCTACAACTGCCTTCCTGGGTGAATACCCTACAGAGACAGTGTTTTGTTCAGGGAACTGAAGCCAGCTTTCAATGGCAGCTGAGATGCCTGGGTAGAGAATGAACATGCATTTCCTTATGTGCATGCTTTTTTTGAGCATTTTTGCTTTTTGTGTTTGTAGTGGCAGTGGGGGAGCTCTGTCTGTGGACCAGGACCAACCACAGCACGGCAAAACCGGCATTACACTAAAATATCTGACGCCTTAGAGACATTTGGAACATCTCCTTAGGGGTAGCTGAAGCACCCCACACTCGCAGACACGGACACACAGACACACTCCCCCTTACAGACTGTGTGCACTCAGCCAGGGCTGCCAGTTCACCTGGAGGTGCCAGAACAGAGATTTTGTCCTACCCACCCCATTCCCTTTGATAAATTGCTTTTAGGAGGGACAGCCATTTGGTAGTAGATGCAGTGCAGCCCCGAGTGCCAAGACCACTGCTGGCTGGCTCTTAAGAGTGGCTGGGCACAGTTGAAGGAAGGTGCTTTTCCACTTCCAAGTTAAGCACCAGCCTGGCCTGTTGCCTTGCTGTAGCACAGATCTCTTTGTCCTTTATGTTCCTTTCTTTTGATAGTATTAAAAAGTGAAACATCCAGAAAAAACAACACACTTAGGTCTATTCATAGAACTAACTGGAGCTTCCAGACTCACAGCTTCTACCAGTGAATAAATGCTGAAATGGTGGTACCATTCCCCTTTCTGAATAAAAACTCCTCTAATGCAAATTTCAGGAGTCCATCTCTCCTCCCAGGGATGTATTCAGATAAAAATGTCCACATATCTCACAGGTAGGACTGTTAAGATTTTTTCTACCTGTTATTAACTTACAGAAATACACACAATTTGTAGACCCTGAATCATTGGTTTCTTCAGTTATTTAAACCACAAGTTAGCTCTTCTTTACAAGGAGTTTCCTACGTGGACATCAAGTACAGGTGCAGCAGGAAGGGTCAAAAGCAGCACAGTAGCAAGGGTGGTCTAGCAACTCTATAACACTTTCACCAAGAGGTCTGGAAAGGGCTGCACAGAAACACCCCCCAATTCAAATGACCTCAGGCTCCCACTTACTGTCACTGGGGCTTTGTGTGAGAGGAATCCACTTCATTCCCAGGGAAATGAAAGGCAGTGTAGAACTGGGTGCCAAGAACCCAAGTTCTCTCTGGTGGGACTTTCTGAAGAAACAGAGCAGCTATTTACATTTGTTTGGTATAAGGCAAAGAGGTAACAGCCCTCGGAGAAGAGCAGCTCGTGAGCCCTAAGTGACCATGAAACAGCTCTCTCAGCTGCTGCGTTTGCTGGCTGCTGCCACCGGGACCTGGAGAGCAATCACTGCTCTCAACATCTCTCCCTGTCGCAGACTTGTGTAGTCCTCTGTATGCAGAGCTGATTTTGTACCTCCTTTGTTACATAAATGAGTTAGTAAAACACTTCTCAGACCCTCTAAGGCTGCCTGTAAACTGCAAAACCTCACTTCAGTGTGGCACGCTGTCCAACCCTTTCCAGTTTGCTGGGATTTATTTTTACATTTCCTTTCCAGGCAACACATCCTGTCCCGCACCGATTTTCATTCACTGTTGTACAATTGCTTTGTTAGCATCTCTATTTATTTATTAATTGTTCTATTAGTGGTCATCCCAGAACAGCACTGTGTTGAAACGCATATGAAGGAAACCTTAAAAAAAAATTTGTGACTGCACATTATATGGGCTGCTTTGATATTCTGATCTCACCCCATTTAAGTACAGTTCTTGAAAGGGAAGGACAGTGGTGTGAGTCAATCTCAGTTAAATGCTAGCTTTGCTCATTTAACGATGCAGTGGGCACACTTGGCTGTGTTCACTAAAATCTTGTTTGATACCAATTAAGCCTTAAAAAAATCCATTAATAGTCTGAATGCTTCTCACACTCACTTTCCAATTTATTTTGAAAAGACTCAAAGTTGGATGAAACTGAAAAAATCTGCCAAAGATTCAGTGAAAAGGGGCTGATTTAGAACAAATGGTAGTTTTAATAATGATAAACCTCTGCATACCTTTAAAGTAGTGCTCTAAATCTGTCTCTATCCTCTTTACATCTTTAACTTTATCCTGTGTAATGCACTTAGCACAATTTTCTTCTTGGAACTATCTCTTATAATTGAAACTTGCTTAAAGAGCTACTGAGGAAGAACAGTCAAAACTTCATGAATTCCTTTTCCTCAGATATACCATCTCCATTTCAGATGCTTCAGCTGGGGCCTGTTCAGTGTGAGACTTCATTTTGATGGGAATGTGTAGCCAAGGAATTTGGAAGAGAAGAAAAAGAAGGAATATTTCCTCTTCCACCATACAATCATACTACCTCATTAATCATCAAGCTTTTATTTCATGCCTTGCTGAAACATAATTTTTGAGGCCATTTACTCCTCCGGTAAAAAGGGTTGCTTTCGGTTTTGTCTTTTTACGACAAAACAAGAAGAAAGCAATAACGAGACCCAACGCCTGCAGCCTGTCCTGGTTTATTTTATTTTAAATTTTTCGAGTTTTGCTTCTGAAAATCCCACAGGTCCTAATTCCTGCTGAATAAGAGCACACTTACATCTCACTTGCAAAAGTGCACCACAAGATTGGCTTGAAAAAACAACATATGCTAAAGCAGAGACAGTATTTTTGCTGAAGGCTGACAGAGCACACCCTTGGGACAGCAGGACCCTGGTGGCTGACATGACAGACCTTGAGCAGAACAACAACCACTTTTGGGGAGCTGCCCTGACAAAGCTTCAAGTGGCACCAGGGTACCTATTATGGCTGCTCCTCTATTTCTAAGCAAAATGATATCAAACACACAGAAAAGACAGCCAATAATGAGAAACTTGCAGCTGTTCTCGAAGAAAGACTTTTTTTTATTGTACCCCAATCCAAAATACTTTAAACCAGTTTTATCAATAGCGATAAATCAGTACGATGATATGATGTCTCTTTAATCTTTTCTAAAACAAAATTTTTTGAACTTTTGAGCATGGCCTTCCCAAATGGGTTAGGTCTTCTAAGACAGCATCAAACCTTCTTTTCCTTGCTTCCCATGTCAGCCCGAATCCCAATAGTTATGAAGCATAAAAAAAAGTTCAAAGTAAAATATAAATTACCATCCCCTTCAAACACAAGTAGAAGTCTTATTAAGTCTCTAGTGCTTGAATCACGTCCCATGTCTGTTCTTTAGACCTTTCTTCCTTTGTGAGGCATAAATGGACACATCTTATTGATTTTCTTTCAACCTGGATCACCTCGATTGCTGTGAATATGGCAGACAAATCCAACTCATTCTCCCGCAGGGAACGAGGAAGAATGCAGACGAGAAGCTGGGGAAAGTCTTCTCACAGTGGGATACCAGGAGTCATTACGCAAAAAAACCAAGTCTAACTGCTTGTAATTCCAAGACCTTTTTCTTTTCAGCTCCTTCAAAAAAAATTTTTTTCTTTTTCTTTTTTTTTTTTTTTTTTTTTTTTTTTTTTTTTTTTTTTTTTTTTTTTTTTTTTTTTTTTTTTTTTTAATGCTGAGAGCTCTTTCTTAAATTTTTTATGAATATCATTTTGGCTGCCGTATCAATTTCTGAGGGTGTTTTTGTTTAAAAAGAGAAGTATCAAATAGGCCAGCAATGGCTGCAAACCCTGATAAATAAGTATAGTTAATGATGAGTGACTGTAAACACACACTGGTTGGAAAGAGAAAGTCAGAATAAGAGAAAGCATTGTTTGAAGCTTGACAAAAAAGCTAGTTAAAACTTTTTCCTTCTAACTTGGCTCCACTTTGTATTTTTTTTTTTTATCATTTATAGACTTACTTTTCTAAGGACAATTGTATGAAATGAAAGGAAGTGTAAAAGTAGAAAGATTTCTGTGCCTTACACCAAACCACTTACTGTACATGAAAAAGGGATTTACTGAATCAATTTAGTTGTGTAGGGTTTTTTAAATCAAGTGAATGATTTCAGTGAAGTGGAAAAAGGTGGCAAGAATGTGCAGCAACCCAAGCTTTGCTCCTAAAAGCAACAAAAAAGACACAATTGAAATGCAGTGGGACCTCTGTGGATGAATTAGACAGACTGTGTACAGACACTTTGCAGTGACAATCTGCTTCTGAAAGGGATATATTAAGTGCTAACTGCTCTGAGGACGTAAATTGAAGACACTGATATCCAAGGACTAATTTCAAAGCACTTCTCCTCATTAAATGAATTGCTGAAAGAGCGGGGGTTTAAAAGACTTTGTTTTGTGTTAAAGGATTTGAACTACACCTATCAGCAGACTGCACCAGCAAACTAATGCTAACATAATAAACCCACCACTGTCTCATTACCATCCCCTGGTAATACCATCACAGCTGTAATGAGTCGAATTTCTCCAGTGGATCTCAACACCCCATGCAAAGTGCTCTGCCCCAGTGTTCAGTCTCCACCACATAAAATTCACATCAGTTTTACAGTGTTAGGGGAAAGGTCTAGGTCATTAGTTTAACTACATAAAATTCTAGAAAACGAGATGATCAGCAGCAGGCTCTTAAAACTTTTGAATGACATGTTTAGACATCAGTAACTGTGTTTTTGGTCATTTAAAATGACTCTCAAACAACATAAAATGTGATCTTGAAAGATGAGGAAAAAGTTCTAATTTCCTGATGTACAGAATTTATATTGGCCTCAAGTTACACCATTGCACATATTCTGATATCCATAAGGCTAGAGCTTGGGGGATATCTCAGAATGATTCTTCCCACAAATATCCATCCAAGTAAGTGATGCTGTTAGTCAGAACTCTCCCAGCAGGGTATCACTAAGCCCTGCATAACCTGAGTGCCCTCTGTTTCTGTGAATACTGAACCTAGTCACTGATCAGAAGGTCCACAGAAACACTGAGGGCAGACAAAACACTGCAAACAGCACAAGCAAATATTGCAGTAACAAATACCACGCTATTTGTAGCACAGCACTTAAAAAGAGAACCAGGAGAGAGGTATGAAGAACAGGAAAAGTATAGTCAGGTAGGAAGCCACGTTTTCTGGATTTACAAAAAATATCAAAAGGAATGTCAAGAAACAAAATTATGATACCCTAAGAAGAGCCAAAGACCAGTGTATGAGGTCAAATAGCATCCTTACCAGGAAAAAAGCACCCTTCCTAATAGACCAGTAGACAATGCACTAGTCAGACACGCATAGAGGCATAGTCAGGCTTTCTTTCTCCTCAGACTTCTTGTATAACCTTGAACACATCCTTTATCTCTTCAGTACATCATTTCCTCTAAGTACACATGAATATTGTAGGGCGTTATTCAAATATCGCAGTAGTGGGAATTATACAATAATCTAATAGAGTAATTTCAAGATTGGCTGTTCAGAAAAATTTAGGCATATTTTTCCCTGTTTTAATTTTTAATAGAGACAGTAAAAGCAATGCATACAACTTGTAAGATCCAGCTATAGCACCTGGTAAAAGAATCCAGATGTTCCCCCTTCCAACAGCATCATTAAACATGAGGCTGATGTGAAATATTTATAATGAAGGTGAATCATAGCCCACAGAGGAGGAATCTAGGGCTGTATCTTCTACTAGCATCAAGCACAAAAATGCAAATACACTGAACAAATACTGCATTAACTTTCAAATCACACGTTCTATGTCTCACAAAGTAAGACACAATTTAGTCCTGATGCAGGTGACAGATGGTAGCAAGAGACCACCAGTTTGGAAAAAAGTGTAAAGAACAGATTTTGAAGTAAGTGCAACCAACAACCCAGGATGCAGGAACTCGAGGCTGTGAGTGGTCTCCTTTTCCCTCTCATAGTAAAGGGCATCATAAAATCCCCTTCTCAAATTTACCAGTTTCATCTTAAAATTACTTCAGTTATTTGTGCCAGTCACTCTCATGAAGGCTTTTCCAAAGATTAAAAATCTTCTTATTTATAGGCCATTTCTTTTTCATGCTTAATTCATACCCACTCAGTGTGCCAGCACTGACCTCTAACTTAAACTGCTCTTACCAGCTCCCGGCTTTTGTTCTGCAGAAGTAAACAAGGCAAGGCATATGGTCTCCTCTTTAAGGTTAAGCGCTCTCTGCATTACTTCAAAACCCAATTAATCCTTAAATATAGGGAGCCACAACTGTATTGTTGCTTCATATCCTACAAGATCATTCAATACTTTTCTAATCTTGACTGGTATGGCTTCACCTTATGCATCCAAGAGCCATTTCAAGCACTTCCAGTGCCATATTTTGTTGACAGTTCCTCACCATTGACATCTCTGTCTCTTATTTTCAGTCCACGAGTTTGCAGCAGAAATATTATTAGGGTAATAATAACAAATCTTATTATTAGTGCAGGTAGCAGAGCAAGGCAGAGAATGCACAGATGCTGACTGCCTCCCAAGTAGTGCATTTGGCTGACTCATTTCACCTCCTAAACCATTGAACAAGCTGAAGTACCATCATGTCCACATACTATCCGAAGTCTTTCAACTTTTCTTAAAGAACAGTAATCCACAGTTTCTACTGTCCCAGTGAAGCATAACACTCTCAGAAGCATCTTCATGGGATAGTAGTTAATACTGTTATGATACATGATTCATAAACCTTCCATAAATTAAAAATAAGAGACTAATGCCTTCACCTTTCATAAGAAGATCTAAAAAGTTCATTTGTCCAAGAGTAGAAATCCATATAAAACACTGACTTGCTTACCATGGTCTCATCATGCATTCTTAATAAACAACACTGATTTAGGAGGTGGACCCCTGACTTGCACATTTCTTCTATAAACAGATAACATAAACCATGTTACCTTGGAAGGAAGAAAATCCATAAAGCAACCCACATACCTATCAGCACATTCACGACATGGAAACATATATTGGTCACCTAGAAGCTCTGAAAGATGTTTAAGATGGTCTTTGTCCAAAAAAAAAAAATCTTACGAACTGTAATTAGACTTTAGCACAACGAAGCATGAGCTTAATCATGGAATCACGGTGTCACTAAGGTTGGAAAAGACCTCTAAGATTGTTGAGTCCAACCATTAGCCTAACACTGCCAAAACCACCATTAAACCTAAGCACCACATCTGCACATTCTTAGAACACTTCCAGGGACAGTGACTCTATCACTTTCCTGAGTAACTTCTTCGATCCTTTACACACCTCTCAGTGAAGAAATTTTTTTAATATCCAGTCTAAACTTGTCCTGGCATAACCTGAGGCTGTTTCCTCTTGTCCTATCGCTTCTTACCTAGATAAAAAGACCAACACTCACCTGTCTACAATCACCTTTCAGATAGTTGTAGAGAGTTATAAGGTCCCCACTGAGCCTCCTTTCCTCCAGACTAAATAACCCCAGTCCCCTGAGCTGCTCCTCCTAATACTTGTGCTCTAGACCCTCCACCCTTCAATTACTCTACTCAGTTGCTTTGTTGAATAAACTGTAAGTTTACATAAAATAAGAACTTCAGCTTCCTTTTTTATGTTAGATGTCATTTAAGAACTTAAAATAGACACTGGACTGAAAATCAAGCAAGTGTTAAAAGTATACTATCGGACATACTTGTTGCCCAGCAAATTTCTTTAAGTAACCCACTTTTTAAAAATTCATGCACTCAATCAGCTGCAAAGTAGAAGCCTTATTTAGCACAGAGGCTGGTACTGAAGAAACCTAAGAGGTCAAGAAAATGGAATAGATAGAGATCTAGAATTCAGCTTTTGTGTCACAACAGAGATGCACTGTGAACAGAAATATTAGCACTGCTCCCCTTTGGCGTCACTGGTGATGTCTGGTTTTGGGCCTTTTTGCATCTATCATTTTAGCAGCTGCTCATTTACTTTTATTGGTACATCTGATTTTCCCACTCCCAAATCCAAATGTAGATCTCACTTTTTATCTATTCTGTTTATTTTTCCACTCATGTTTGAGCTGGACCATGATCACTGAAACTGATGTAAAGGCACTACTCAGCTTCAGTTACTACTGGATTACACTCCAGAAACTTGACCTTTGATATGAAGGAGAATAACAGAACAGGTTGGAAGCTGTCTCCAGAGACTGTCTTGTCTGCTCCTGCTCTGCTCAAAGCAGAATCAGCTAAAGCACATGACTTAGGGCTATGTATCCAAGAATGGAACGGTTGGGGCAACGTGTGCCAGTGTTTGGCCGTTGTCACAGTAAGAAGTTTTCTTTTTTGTGAAAATGGATTTTCCTGTATCTCTATTCATGCACGTTGTTTCTTCTCCTATCATTTGGCACCACTGAGAAGAGTGTGTTCCTGTTGTCTTTACACCCTCTCGTGGGGTATTTCTACACATTGGTAAGAATCTCTTGAGCCTTCTTTAGGCTAAGCAATCCCAGCTCTTCCTCACATCAGATGCTCTGATCCCTTAATCATCCAGGTGGTCCTTTGCTGTGAGAACTACTGCATCTGTTGCTGCTAATCACGGTCTGTACTTGGACTTACAATTATTATAAAGTCATTTGAATTATAATCAAACCTAACATTTTATCAATACCTTGTATAAATGGATCTAAGTGCAACTTGAAGGAGCAACAATAGGGATTTATTTTCCTCCATTCACTTCTTTATTAAGCTATCCTAGACTAGCTCAGACTGTGCTAATTTGGAAACTGAAGAATTTTACAAGTTGTCAACTGGCCCAGTTATTAAAAACTAGCAATTATCACCACACACAGGATTTCAAGTACCCGTCTTGTCTACAGCTACAAACTGCTTATCTGTTTGGCACAACAGTGGTCCTGAAGAGCTGATATGCACTGAAACAAAATGTACTGTAAGAGAAGTAAGCAGTGCATTAAACTGCACTCCAATTCCTTTCTCCCTGGCACAGATGAAAGTTGTACTAGCCATTATTAGTTCCCACACACTTCTAAAATACACCCCCCCCCCCCCCCCCCCGAAGGACAGTGAAGACCTACAGTCCATAACAGCAATTTACTGTCACCCAGCCCCCAGTCCTATGAAAATCCATCCTAGGACTCTGCTCTCACTCCTCAGGCAGTACTTAGTGTATCTCGTTGACATGAGACACCAGTAAGTACTTTCTACTTCCAATAAGAAATTCACTGCTTGGTTCAGAGAAGTACTGTCAGAATCCACCTAAACTTACTTGGAGAACCTGGATAAACTTATTATTGTAAGAACAGCTCATGCAGGACTTTTTCAGCATAAACAGAGATATGGTGTCTTGCTGGTACTCTTGCAAACCTCAAACTATTATCACTTAGCTAAATGCCTGTGAAGTAGATGCTTATGTAGAAAATGGAGAAGAAAGGCAGGTTTTAGTGATTAACTGAGTAACCATGGCGTGAACTAAGCACTGCATTCTGTAAAGTTGCTCCTGAGAGCAAATAAGAGCTGGCTGGAAAATATTGATAAAAAAATTGTCTGAATTTTCTGATTTATCACTGCAGTACTATTTCACAAAATAGTATAATGTCAACAAACTTCTGGCTTCCACTTTTTCCCCAGTAGGGAACCAGGTCTTTGGGATGCAGAGCATGACCGGAATGCATGAAAACCTTGCAGGTACTCTGATATGGATGTTTTTAAGGGGTGCCATTGCTGCTTGTGTCTGTCAGGGAAATAATTAATTCCAAAAGCATCAGTGTTCCACCTTTCAAAAACTCGTCAGGGCGTGGTTTAAGCCAGTCCTTCTGCCTAGTTTTGGGAGCTATGTTCAGCTTGCTTTCTACTGAATCAGCATAAAAAAGGATTTCTGGAAAATGAAACAACTCTTGCAGAAGTACAAGTATACTTAGGGTCCAGCTGCATAGCCAACACCGTTAAAGTAATCAGTACATCATTGCAAAGTAGAATATGGATGATAGGTAAGCATGCAGCAAAGGAGGTGAAATGGGTATAGCTGACCCTTTTCTCTCTGTATTTTTTTTTTAATAGTTTGTGAAAGCTCTAGCATGCTTACTCTTGACTTTGAGATTGTTTTACTTACTGTTTTCCTTCTCTGCAGTGTCTCCTCATCTTTAAATCCTTCCTAAACAAAAATTTACTCTTTCAAAATCTATCCTACTCCCTATTCTCAAAAATGCAACAGCACACAGCTCTGTACTGCTTGGATAAGAGCAACCACTAATTACTGGTCCCGGGTCCAAAGCATGATATTTTATCACTTTGTTCAGTAAAGACCAGGCTTTTCACCTACAGAATGCCACAGCCAGTTTTGGCCTGCATGTCATGGGTTGTTAAAGGGAGAAAAAGGTATATAATGTAACTTTTCAGGCAAAGAATTCACCTCCTTTGAAGTCCCCTGTTGCTTTCCCCTGGCCTCCTGCTATCCCAAATCCCCCTGATTTCATGATGCAACCAAGGCCTTTTATCTGTAAGGACTCTTTCTGAAGAATTGCATTATCAAACTACTGGATTAAAAAGAAAATCCACTACTCCTCTGTTCCAGACATTTTCAGTGAAGTTATGCGGCTCCACATCTCAGCTGGAACTGAATGATGTACTTCAGATTTCTACAGGTATTTACCCCTCTGCCCATGGATGGTGTCACTGTGAAGAGGGACAATTAACTTCTGTTTTATTTTGGATGGCACAGACTAAAAATACTTGGCTGGAGTTTATTCTAGTGTATTGGTGGTTGCTGGACCTTAACTCTTCAGGAACAGCAGATTGTATTACTGACCTCAACGTTAATTAGGTGTTCTGTGCACTGACAGACTACAAAAGGCAAAGAAGCTTTCCAGCTATAATCTTATGTTTCACTGGAGGTTGAAGGAAACCAGAATATAAAGGCCAGAGTTGACAGTTAATTTCAATCCTAACACCGGTTTAATGTCATGTTTTTCCTACCTATGTTGAAACAAAAACAATTTTTAATGGAGTAAGAGCAATTGTAACTACAATTAAAACTGTAACTACAACAGCACAAAATGTTTTTTGGAATTCATCATATGGCTGTTTTTGCTACTCATTTTTAATGAGAAGCAAAAACTTACTCTATTATGTTTTGTTGTTTTTCCCAGTCGTAAAATAATCTTTATTAATTAGATTGATTAGCTAATCAATACTCATTATATTCCTATTAGGAATAAAAGTCTTATATCCACAGGAGAAAATGAGTTGGAGTGACTTAGATCCTAGTAAATAAAGAAACATCACTGCCCTTTGTGCTTGAGTCAAAGTGAGAGGTCCCGCTGCCAGCCTCATGCTCAGGCTGCTAGGCCATGCATGACTGTATCTCTATGGAACAGGTTATATCAGGTAATATAATTTTTCTTTATCCTTCTACATATCTCTTATTGACCAATTCCATCTTGGATTTCTAGACCTTCATCTAATTGCTACATTTAATTACTTTTCTTTTATCCACTTAACTTCATATTATTTCCCCCCTGCAAATTAGGAATAGAAATCCCTAGACACACACACACACAAAATAGAATGTGTAAAGTTTTAAACTGTAATACATGTTCTAAATCTGAACAACAGGTTAAAAATAATTTAAAAAATAAGCTAACTTACAATAAATGATAAAAATGTTTTCTACAGAATTGGAAAGAATGGACTATATAAATTATTTGTGTGAAAACAGCGGCATTTCCAAATGTAAGGCTTGGAGCCCTGTGAAAGAATTCTAAAAATTAAACAAAGGAAGCCATTTTTTAAAAGAGATAGGGCTCAGTGGGATTTATTAATGCACATCTTTCAGAGATATTCTTACTTGTACAATGCAAGCAGTAGGTTAGCATGGACTTCCAAATTATATTTAATTGGACAATTATTCAAAGTGAAAAACCCAACACAGTAAACTAAGGAGGTCTTTAATAAACACCTTGTCTCTTCAAGAAAAAACAGGGAAGTCATTTAGTGACCCAAGAGGCACAATTTTGTCTTGGGTAAATTTATTTTAAAGTAATTGCCAACTCCAGGAGTAACAATTTTTTAAAGAGGAACATGGTGCTCTCAGGCTGAATAATAAATTGATCTGTGCCCTCTATGATGGCCTAATCACATTAGAAAGATGTACATGTAGTTGTCTGAGGCAAATAGAGGATGTACATCACCTGGTCTATGAACCCACTAAGACTCGTTTAATGACATATAGCTTTCTCCTCTCTCCACATCAGGACTGAATTATAGGGAAAAGACAAATGATAACTTACACACAGGCTTTATAGCTCTGCCTTTCTGTCCCTACATTCCTGTCCAACAGAAGCATTCCCCTACAGAAGTCCTCTACAGTCACAGGAAGATTTTCAATAATCTGCCTTCTACCAGTCAGTGCTCCAATACCAGGAAGGAGGTCCATGCTACCAGCACCACCTTTGAAAACCCATGGCCTCCTCATGAAACCCAAATGCTCTGAAACCCACTGTGATTAACAACGAATTAAAAGTACAAACCAGTATTTAAAATGCTAATGTTCCTTCACCTCAGCTGGAGAACAGCTCTGCTGGAACTACTACTCTGTATTCCCCTTGGCAGGATATGCCTTTCAGATACAATGGTCTTTGACAGCAAGACTTTAAGGCTGGGTCATAAACAGGTTAAGGGCAGACCACACCTCTGAGAGCTGTTTGCATGCCTTCAGTACTGGCACAGAAATAGCCTCGATGAAAGAGCTCCAAGAATAATCCCTGAACTCCAAGAATGAGGGTAATACTTCCTCTTTTATGTGCATTATTCTGCCAGGAAATTTCCAACTCCAAAGTCTTTTCTCCTTGTCAAGGTCATTCCAGGCATTGGAAAGCAATGCTAAATAGTGTGCCTTGGTGAATCCCCCCCGATTTCTGACTAAAAAGCTGGGACTCCTGCAGTGCAGATCATGATAAAAGATTTATTTGTGGGGAGTGGAAGATGGTGTCTTTAGCTAAGTTAATAAGTTGTTTTCACTTCAGATGCTTTCATTATAAACACTGATAAATCTTAAGGCTAAGAGAGCATGTAAGAGTAATGAGTTGAAGGGCGCCTCAGCTCTTTGGTGATTATCTCTCTCTTTTGGAGCATTACCATGGGACATCTGGCTTCCAAATTTGTGCCTCTCCTTCGCAGATCTGAGGACCAGCCTACCAATTATACATTCGCATAGGTTGCAATAAATCAACAGCAGCCAAACTCTGACAAGGTGATGGCTGTTGACAGATAAAAACGATACACATTGTCGTGCTATTCTCCAAAAACAAACACATGCTTTTATCAGATTTTTTTCTTTTAATCAAAAAATTGCCTCTTTCAACATAGAGTCACCTAATTTCACAGAGGACTTGCACTACACAAGGTTCCCCTGTCTAAACCTGAGCTGCATGTAAAGCCAGGTTTTCAAACAGGCTCTGAATTCACCTCCCACTGCAGTCAAGGAAAAAACTGCTGCTCTGATCCTGGGTCAGCCCAGGCCCAAAGATCATTAACCTTTTACTCTGAGCAGCAGAGTTCTGTGCAGAATAAAGGACTGAGACAAAAAAAAAAAATCTATGGATATATAAGACTTGGATTTATTCATAAGCCAAGTAGAGTCTGGCTGGTGTATTTTCTTCAGTAAAGGACATATATATTAAGGATATATCTAGCAAGAGTGGTGTGTGCTTCCCAGTCCTCACCCCTTGGGTCTCTGTGGACTTGGCTGGCAGTGATAAACTCTTCTAGCCTGACTTCAACCTTCTAAAAGTTCAGTGTCTAATCTAACCTAATTTTCTGAAGAGCACCAAAGGTAATCCTTCTTAAAAGCAGTACTTTTATAGGCAATGAGTTTGGCTTTCAAAATGTCTTGGGCTCTGCAATGATGACAAGGCACCTCAGGCAGTTTGCTTCCACAAACACCCCAAATTCAGTGGGAAGAAATCCACTGCCATTTGTAAAACTAACCACCCTCTTTGCAAACCCAGAACAAAGTACTGTTTGGACATGAAAATGCTATCAGGTGATATCACAAAATGTGATTTAAGTGCCAAACATTTTACAGTAGGCCTTTTGAATGCTGGTAAACTACGTGAACCAACATAAAGATTTCATCACCCCAAAAAAATGTGGGAAGTGGAGGTCTGTAATAATACTTCTGGAATTTCTGTTAGCAATTCTTATTTGGGAATAAGGTTTTATCACAAAGCTTCTTAGCGTATGGTGGCAATTTATCCACTGTCTTATCCTCCGTTAAAGAGACCAGGACTATTTTCACAACAAATGATGTGAAATACCTTAAACTCCACAAAAGTCAAAGACTGAGAGACCATCAAATTCTGCCAATCCCCTTGTTAATGAGAAGAATTCAGCATAATCTAGCTAACCAAAAGCATTCTAATTCCTTCAGAATTTCTTGCACATCATGGAAAACAGCATCTCTCAGATGTCCCTACAGAGATTTGAATCAAACATAGCTTTTCTAGTGAACTTACTGGACAGAAAGGTAGGATGTTGCCCTCCAGCTCAGTTTTCTTCTTTGACAACGTTATCTACTAGAAAGAACTCATCAGACATTTGTTTTGAACCCTTTCTTATTGATTTAATCTCTTTCTTTTATCTTTCTACCTTCCTTTCCCATTCCATTCCCACTAGTTAGGATGCAGCTTTGACCCTGGAACTGGCAAGTCACATAGCAATAAAACAGGGATATGCAAACTTACAAGTTAGGCATCTGTTCCCTTTCTGTTAAGAGAATATGATTCCCTTGGCATGCACACTTCTTATTCTCATCCATAATGTTCAAGAACCATTAATTGGGGACAAACCTGAGAGCAATTTAATCTGCTTTATCGTAAATGCCATTCACCTTTATTTGACCAATTTACAGAATCAGGCACTGAAACTTCATAACATGTCCTTTGTCACAACTTTTTTGTCTCTTCTCGTTTAAAGTTTAGAACTAAGGAAATTACAGTTGATCTATGACCTGTAGCTGTTGTGTAAGGCAGTGTGTTCACCTTCTTAACATTCAGTCTTACTTTTAAAAAAATTATACAACTTAATCCAGGTATGAGTTTTGTTTATAAATGACTAAGTAAATATTCCTGAAATTAATATGGTTCCAGGAGCTTGTTTATTGCAGATTTTTAGCTATGAAAACACATGCAATAGTATGAATATTATTAGAATAACAACCTGAGATTTTCAAACAAGTCTGAGGAGATTATCCATCCAACTCACATGGTAATTGTGTAAGAATTAGGTAATCGATTCCCTCAGGTATTGTCAAATTTTAAAAAATGTAAACTGAAAAACAAACAGCAACTGAATTCAGCTAGATGGGATACAAGAGGTCCCTGTGGGGAACTGTGCTGTCTGTACTAAGTGCTAAGGCTGCCTTCATTGACTCTAGGACAAAATTGAGTTCTCCTGATGTGAAAACTAGAGCAGAATATGAGACAACACTGAAAGGTTCATTCAGCTACTGCTGGTAAATTGGGAAACCTTGGAAGGGAGAAGTTAGCTTGCAAACTCTTAAATTGGCATTAAAATTCAAGATGATTATTCAGTCCACAAAAAAAGACACAAGAAAATAAAAAGTGCTGAAATATGGATTCCTTAAATTAGTCTAAAATTGTTTATGGCACAAGAATGCAGAAATGAATGGCTTCTCCTGGGACGCTGAGTTTAGGTTCCAGTAGCAGCAGCAAACACATTTAACTATTTGCAACTTTCCTGTTTGCTACTACCATCTTCCCAGCGAAAATCTTTGAGTAAGATATTCAAGAAATGTGCTCCTCTAATGGCTAAGTGGTCTTCTCATTTGGGTCCACATTTACTCGCAGCCACTGCTATTACTGGTTATTTTTCTGCTTCCCTGATTTTAGTCACTAAAATCTGTATGGGTTTTATTTTGCTAAGCTAAGCAAATCAGATTCCATTATTTCCTACATTAAGAAAGCTTTTCCATTCTCCTGAAGAAAATCAGACTCCTTTTTGCATCTCTCTGTTTCCAACTCAAATGCTCAGAATTGTACACCCAACTTGTACAATTACACTCACACTTTCTTATCATCAATAAAAATATTTCAATTGAAATATCTGAAGATCAATTTTCTTTTTACATTACCATTTTACAAGAGTGTGTCCTGTGGAATATTTATGCATTTCTTTTTTCCTTTGGCAGTGTCATTTAATAAACCTATAGAAAAAAAATTACATTGACATTGTGTACTTCATACAAACTGTTTCCAGTTCTCCATTTCTAAAGATGGTCCATCCCTTCCTGTATGATGTCCTAGTACTTCTGTGTGTGAATGATTCTTCTCAAACATGTGGCCTTGGCACAGTTAATTTTGGTTTCACACACAAATCCTTTGTGCCTGTCAAACATACTCCAATGCCCAGGCAAGCCTCCTTAGCTCTCAGCCTAGAACACTTACTCCCTCAACAACTTGTGCTGAAGGAAAGGAAGATTCAACACCTCTCTCCGGGATAAGGTCTGATCACAAATTACAACATCCTCCTCCTCTGTAGTAGCTCACATAAGAGTGTTCCATTTCCTGCAGCTGGAGATGTGTAGGAAAATCCACGGGATACATCTCACCCTCCTGGGGAACCTGGCAATGAGCAGCCATGGAATGTTCACTTGGCTCTGCTCAGTGGCATGTGACATCAAAAGCTCATGAATACATGTACACATTACTAAGACTCAGGCACTATTTTTAAAAGTGGGGTGTGAACCCCACCATCCTGACTGTCTTCCTGCTGGGGGAAATACAGTTCCCACCGGCCACTACTTTCATTGTGCTCCTAGTGAGCTATCAGTGCCCCCCATTCTTGTGCTAGACCACTCTTTCTAAAATTCTCTAGGAGCATTCAGGATGTAAGACCCAGTGTAAGTATGTAACAGTCATTGATTTATTAGCAATTAATTGACATCAACAGAAACTAGACTAAGCAGCCCATGTCCTAGTCTGTGGAATTCATTGAATGCTCTGGCAATGTTATCCACTCGTTGCAAGGAAAAAAGTAAAGATATCTATGACAGTCACGGTGAGCTCTTGACCATTGTCTTTGAACACTCTATCAATTTTCTAAAAAAAAAAAAAAATCTACAAAACCCCACTTGTACTAAAAAAAATCTTAAAAAAACCCTAGGAAATATGTAACACATTCAGCGATATTTTTAGCCCATGGATTAAAAGAAAGATCAAGGATCACGACAGCTGTAAAAGGTAAATGTCAAGAATCCAAGTGTATAGTAAAGCTTTTGCAACTACCTAAGGAATCTGCAGCCTCACCTACAGAGTAATTTAAGCACTGCAGCCATGTATATGTGGTGCTAGGCAGAGCTGCAGCACGAAGAGGGGGCACTTATTTGGAGCTATATTGGATATCCATACACAGGAGAGATATCAGCCCAGAAACCACACAGAAGGACAGCTACTGTAAACACCTACTATTCAGGGTCACAGGTGTGGACCTGGACTTGGGACCAAGAAAACTCTGCTAATTGATTCTGGATGAGTAAACAGGTTTAGAAAAAACCTGCAGGACCTCAGAAGTTGAGCTTCTCACTTGATGAAATAAGTGAATAACATAAACCATAAATGGTTATTCCTCATTTTGAGACATTTCGGAAAATGATGTTTTAAAAAATGAACAGAAGAACACGGTGAGGAGGGCTCTGAGAGGAGATAAAACAAATTCATGACAGCAGTTACAAGGAAAAAGTATTGCCAGGGCTGGTAAGGGAAGGAAGAAGGAAAAAGTAAGAATCTCAAGGATTAAGGATTGAATAATTGGAAGAAATAAGGTGAGAAAGCTAAAAACTGGAAATAGGAGGAGCTGAAAAAAACCTGAGAGACCAAAGACTATAGATCTAGATATTCAACATGTGCTCAGGCATTCAGAGAGATTCACAAGACTGAGGAGATTGTACTACGGTTTCAGGACAGTGATTAATTGCTTAAGCTGGAATATAACAGTTCAGAAGGACTCTAAAGAGAAGAAAAGGAAAATACGGATGACTGTGCCATTAGGGTATTGTATTTGGCTCTTCTAAAAACTTGATCAACTCCCTGCTCTGTCACAGATCCTTTACCTGACCTTCTTTGGTATTTTACTAATCCTTACCTCTTTGTCACATCCATTTTCCATTTGGAAAATGAAAGCAACATTTGCCTCTCTTTCTCTTCTTTTAAGGGCAAAAGCTTGTCAGAGAAAGACTCTGTCCCTAATTATGTGTGTGTACAGCTCCCAAAACAATGGGGTGCTCATCTCAGAAACAGGCAATGAAGTTAACTTGCCAGACCAAAGAAATATTACAGTAAAAAATATTTCCTTAGGGAGAGTAGCTATTTAGATGGTGTGTTATATATGACTGAGTCAGTGGCATAATGATGGTGGTCAAAGTAAGTAGCAACACATTCTCCGTCAAGCATAACCTGTTAAAAAGTCATGCACAAGAGGGGAAAGTCAATGAGATGAGTCATCCCTCACCTTGCCTACCGCATTATCAAAGGTTATGTTACACACAGTATGAAGGACCCAGGAATTCCTTCCATCCACAGTCAAATGGAACAGCTCTGGCTCCTGCTGCGAGCTCCAAGGTCTCCTCTGTGGGTGTCACTCTAGCTGCTGATGGCCATAGATAATAACAAGTTAGGGTACAGACTAACCAGGAAATGATACCACCTGCTACCCAACATAAATTGCCAACCCCCCTGAGTATAATTACTCTTGTCAACATGTCACATGGCTATTATATTCACTCTTATGCAGCAATGCAGAGCAGCAGCAGATTTCGCAGAAAGAATGGGGTTTGTGGTATTTCTGTGTATTCACTGGGGACAAAAAACCCCAACCAAACAAACAAAAAACCACACCAGAAAATCCAACCAAAAAAAAACCCCAATTAATTAGTTCCTGGGATGGAAAAAGAATAGAAAAAAATCCTGTAACACAGACAGCAGAATTAGTCCCTCTGCTAGCAATCTTAGCTACTGCACAGAAAAGGAAAACACAGTGAAACAAAGGGCAGCTTCCAGCAGGTTTCTTTCCCAGCTCCCCCAAATCATGGGTCTCTTCTTATTTTCACAGACAACAGGCCCCCAAGATGCAATTCCCAAGAGAGAAAACGTGCACATTATTATTTGACACTGCACCATTATATGGAAAGTCAGTAGACTTTTGCTCAGTCTGCAGGTGAGTTTCACAGCAGTTTTAGACACCTGTTTGTGAAACAAGCAGCTGTATCAGAAAGAGCTGAAGCATGAAAGTTCAGTGTTATTGCTGAAACAGCTCAGGTGTCTCTGAACTACCCCATGTTGTCTCTAGACTAACGCTACACTTCTTGAGCAAGACTGCATGCTATGCTGTCAGCGATTCGGGCCCTGCCATTCTACTGTAAGTACTTTAAGACAGCGTCTGACCCTTAAGACGCTCAGAAAGACTCAAACAGTGAAGAAACTGAGCAAGCCTTTTCACATGTTTCTGCTTAACTGGCTATGGCCAAGCAACTGAGCATCGGTTCCAATGCCCTTCTGGGCACACTGACTGAGAAACAGTCAGATTTTCTCCAAGTCCTAAGACTCCATGTAAGGCTGACACAGCTGTTTGCTCTAGTGAGAAAAGTTTGATTTCTTCAGTTGCTCAGATGAGCAGAGGCTGCATCAGAACCATAAGGCCCTTTACCCAACAGGCCTGTATCCATAACTAGCACAGCCCATGATTTTTTTGCAAACTCATATATATACAGCTGAGATAATTTGCCTTTAAGTTTTAATTCCCATTATTTCTGTGCAGAGCAACACACAAGGTGTAGAAACCATACCCCAACCAGTAAAAGACTATTTACTGAAGGATATGAACAGTACAATATGCCAGCACCTGCCAAGGGTCTTTCTCTATGATTGCTTATGATTATAAAGGTAAATTATTTGCTTGCGTAAAATAATAATTAGAAAAAGTAAAGGTCATTCATCCAGCTATAAACCTGGCTGCAAAAAATCATCAGCATACAGAGTTAGCAGGCATATTCATTGCTTTATAAACAGCAGGCCAGGATAACATTATATAGTTTGCAATCTGTATTTGTTCTATGTGAATCATAGCTTTGCATAATTTTATCACATTCCTGCCAGGCAAAAGCAAACATTAAAAGAAATATTAGAAGCCAGCCAGTTAAATATTCTAGAAGAAGAGAAAACCCTGCAACTACCTCCACATTGTAATGACCAGTGAGTGTTATTTTATCAGTTTGATTTGGCAGCTTGTTCATATTTTTGAATATCACTTTCAAATAATTTCTAATATGTGATTGGTTTATTTTGATTGGTCTAATATTGTTACATTGTGCTAAAGACTGATACAACTGCTTGGACTTTTTATATATGACATGATTGATTAGGTGCAGATAAGGAAGAAAATATTACTTCAAGAGACCTGACCTTCAGTGAATCATCAGAGATGAAGAGAATTTAAATACTGCATGACTTGCACTCAGCATCCAGAAAATGTTACAGAAAAAAAAAAAAAAGAGAAAAGAAAAAAACACGTACTGAAAATTCCTGCTATGATTAAGAACATTTTCCAGTAAGATTCTTCCTCTCCATTTTCCCTATTGAAAACATTCCTCCTGAATTCCTAAACTCTTCTGAAAGAGCAAACGTGCTACAAAAGCCGTACAACACCAGACCTGCAGAGATCCTCCTAGATCCTTACATCTCTCCTACGACACATGATGGCTCTTTCCTCTAGGAAACTCTAGGACTTGCATCTATTGAAAGGGATCTTTCCTCCTCCCCCAGCCTGGCAGTCAGTGTTTAGTATGGGCAGAGCAAACACTGCTTCAGCCTTTGGCACCGACCTCAGGTCAGTGCTGGCCCCACTCTGGTGCTGCCCCTCTCTCTGGTGCAGTGACCACACAGAGCAGTGATGGAGCAGGGGCGACCTTCTTACCACCTGACACAGCAGTGTGAGAGAAACTGCTGTGACTTGGGACCATGTCTTTGAATCTGGGATGATGAAAAGTTGGCTTGACCTGATCCTTCTCCTCTAGGACCCCATACCACGCCTTATCCATTGTGGCTCCCCAGTAAAATCCCTCCTTGCACATGATGAGACACATGCTGCCAGTGCCTCTCTCACACCCCTGCCCAGCCTCTACTGAAACCTGACTGATCTCTGCTGCTTCCTGGTGCTCTGTCCCAGCTGGAGCCCAGAAGGCTCAGCTCCTGAGGTGCCTCAGCCACTGGGGAGCTCCATGGCCACAGGTGAGTGCTGTCATTTATTCCCTGTCATACAGTCCATAAGACTCATCTCTCCCATCTCACTACCCAAAAGATGGCACATGAGAAGAAATTAGAGATGCAATCATGTGGCTTACTCAGCTCCACAGGTTTTTTTGCCACTAGCTGTCTCCCACATACCAAAAAATCCCAAACTCCCACTCAAGCCTCTATAATATCCATGAGAGAGAAACTGGGCATGGAGATGGGAGCAAGGAGCTTAGACATATTCCTCACACCCACTTCTTTGCTCTAAATATACAGGAATTTAAGCCTGTCCCCAGTAAAAAAAATATTCATCCTAAGAAATGGCTCCTCAACTCTCCCTCAATTTAATCCCTGTAATATTTTCTTTTTAAAAGAAAAAACGGGGTAAAAGAAGGCCTATATAGAGCTAACCATTTGGCAAAAGTAGTTTGCTACTGTAAAGACTTTTCCTCTGAACTATTTATCTTAAAGCATGTCAGAGCAGGCATCAAAAGCAGCCGTGGCATTGGCAGAGTGCACACTGTGCACACTGTCACTTACTGTGATTGAAAGGACAGTATGTTTTCAAACAACTGCACTCATGTGAAGTGTCATCAGATCTGACTGCTTAATCCCGATTAAAAAAAAAAAAAAAAAAAAAAAGAGTAAAAAGGGCTGTTCCAGTCAGAGGTGAGACTACACTGATGACATTGTCCAGGAGTAATTTTGGAGAGACAGTGGATAATCACAGCAGCTGCGAGTGACTAGATAGTGACAGGGTGCATCTCGGAGTCATCACCATATTGAACGTACACTATGAGATGCAGGGTAAAGTGAGGTTGAAAACCAAGGAGAGACGGTTTAGAAGTTCCATCTAGCAACAAGCAAGATTCACCAGAAGAATTTACACTTTGCAGATTGCTTTCCCTTTCTCACAGAATGCTACAAAAATTTAAGAGTCGGCACTGTCAGAGGAACCAGAATCAAAAAGGAAACAAAGTTCTACAAAGAGGCTTCAAAAATTGCCTTTGTCCTTCAGAGGAATCATACTAAATTCCAGTAAAAAATCCAAACTCCAAAGAAAAAAGCATAAAGTCACGCAAGCTGTTGCTTAGGAAATTTAAAGTGATACAGAGAAAGGAGTATATACAGCAAGTAATAATTTCAGGGTTGGCACATGGGTGAACTAAAATATTAGATGACCTATTTTTCTGTTTATGATTTAAATCTAAGGCACTAACTACTTTTACTAATTAGGACCGAAGTACTGATCACTGCACAAAGTCACTTAAAAGTAACATCAGACTCTCAGTAACACCATGAAAACAGCGTTCTGCCTATGCGTGATAAGAAAGCATTTAAATTTGCTCATTTACAAAAAGTTCATCTGTTTGGGACCTAACTGGGAAACGTACAGCATCTTGATAATTCATCACGTTAAGGAGAGTGTGACTCCAGCAGACTTTGTTCTATTCCGCTGCGTGTTATCTCCCCACACATTCCCAGGGCTACGCTATAAAAGATTGCAAGGTGACAGAATATGTTCATACAGCCTCTAAGTGCTACTTTGCAGGATGCATTGTACTCTGTTACCCTGAGGCACTAAAGTGTTTAATGATGTTGCTGTATGTCATTAGTTAGTATTCTCTGAGTGGATCTTATAGGAAAGCATTCTAAATTATAAATTGAGAAGTTAACTTAATATTAGTGAAGAGAAAACATTAAGAGATAGGGTTTGCTTTTGCGGTTATCTGTGCAGGTGGGTACAGTTTCAAAGTCTGCCAGAATGCCTCATGCCTGCAATCAAGCCTGCAATCCCTAAAATGATCTAACTCTGCCCCTGCCCAATCCAGATCAGCAAGACTGAAAGAGTATCTTGTTTGCTGGTGTTTGCCTTCTGCTCTTACCTGTAGAAACATAGAAATGGACAAAGGAAAGCTCAGCAATTTTTTTTACTCATTTGCTTTCCAGGACTTCATATAAAGGAGATATCACACATCATAACTACTCGGTTAACCAGCATTTTTATTAAGTAACTATTAATTTCTATCAATACCATGTTCTGTAATGGTCACAGTAATTTCCTTGCTTCCAGCTATTATTTATCATGCTCTTCTCTGCATGCATGCGTGTGTGAGTTGCAGAGAGAGATGGGGGAAACAGAGAGGAGGAAGGAGGCTGCAAAGTGGGGGTCACTGAATAAAAGTGGAAATGGAGCTGCAGAATTATAGGCACAGCTCACAGTGACACCTAGAGTCAATCCTAATACTTCCCCAATGTAAATCCTTGTGCTCAGGCTCTCTCTCCCTCCCCATTCTCTAAAAACTTTGGTTATAGCTGCAACTGATATTTCTGTGTTCCAGCTCTACTGCTGGCTTAATTAAAAAACAAAAAAACAAAAACAAACAAAAAACAAAACAAAACAAAAAAAAAAACCTGAACACACTAAACCAAAGATATCCTACTTCAGCAAAAATGTCACAACTGTTTTCAATAAAGCTTGAAAAATCATGAGAGATTGCCAGCACAAACCACTTTTTAAAAACAAAATAGAGCCCTTTGAAGATGTGGAGAAGAAACACGGGAATTGAGCACAGAGATAACCCTGAAGCAGACATTTATTAATTTCCTCATTAGAGAATCCTCTTAATTTAGCCATATGTGAAGTTTCTTAAAAGCACCATCTGCATGTGCTAAATAGGAGTCCTTCAGAGTCTGATTGCTCCAGCCTGATGGCCTCCATGTGCTCTGCGTGAGCTCAGGCACCCACGGGCCTGAGCTCTGAACAATATGCAGCAGGTGCAGTGCACATCTCTGAGCCCAGAGGACACCCTGTGTCCTCAACCCCGACCTTCTCACTGGTGGTTCCTATCAGAGAAATCTATGAAAGCTGGTTATGTGGATCATCTTGATTCTTGCCATTACCCATCTTTGAAGTTTAGATGGCAAACTAACCATCCCTTAAATATTCGCGTGTAGACGTCCGTGATGCCAAATCGTTGCGTGGCAGCAAGAAACCTGAAAATATAGTTGTTGGGAATCATAGAATCAAAGAATGGTTTGGGTTGGAAGGGATCTTAAAGATCATCTAATTCTAACGTCCCTGCCCTGGACTGCGATACCTTCCACCAGTCCAGGTTGCCTAAAGCCCCATTCAACCTGGCCTTGAACACTTCTAGGGATGGGGCATCCACAGCTTCTCTGGGAAACCTGTTCCAGTGCCTCACCACCCTCACAGTAAAGAATTTCTTCTGTGTATCTAACCTAAATTTCCCTTCTTTCAATTTGAACTCATTACTCCTTGTTCTATCACTGCAATTCCTGATGAAGAATATTTGCAATTATGACTGATAAAAAAATTGAAACAATGATTTTCAATTTATTCTCCAGAAAAAGAATGCAATCAAATACAAACATAAGTGACAGGAAGTAATTTGATCAACTCTTCTGACCACTGAGCTGTTATTCAGGCCTTAGTGACTAAAAAAAAGGCAGTGTCTTTTGTCCCTTTGACTTTGGATGTCTGATTAAGTGAAAGAAATTCATCTAATTAAGATATCCAGAGGATCATATTCAGCTTTTTGTGATTTATTGCAGAATTTTAAAAGTTAACTTTGTTTTAGTGTGACTTTTATATATTAAAATTCAGGACCATCTGCACAGACTTTATCCATGCATATTTCAAACTCTGGAAGAGCTCAAGTTTGAATTAGTGCTGATGTGTGGACATTGCTCATCATTAACACACTGTACGTGTGCCCAGAAGAAAGGTCAAGGGATCCTGAAGTATAAAAAACTCCCAACTGACACCTGCTACAGTATAACAATATTGGGCCATGACAGCCTTATATACCTGTTTGTGAAATGGGCAGCTGGCAGAAAGAGGGCGGGGGGTGATGGTGCATGACAGGACAACTTTGTACAATGCACTTTCCACCTCACAGTTGGTTAGATTGTTTGAAAGCTATACCAAACAACACAGTTATAACTTGAAAATGACCAAGTGAAATGACCAAGTGTGTTGGGTATAAACCTGAAAAATAAATAAACAAAAGAATATCCAGCATCTGTTCCAGTGTAACACCTCGGATTTTGTATGAATAGTCCAAATGAGGAGTAAAGGAGAAGGGATTGAAAATCTGAGTAGAAAATTAGAGTTTTTCAGATCAACATGGTTTTCCTATAAATGAGTTTTATTTAAAAGAACACAATTTTTACTTGAGTGAAATCTTGGAAAGCTCACATGCTAAGCTTATTTTCCTAAGAAACTCTTATGTTATGCCTTGTCTCAGCCTCATAAGTTGGGCTTTCTAGACCTATTTATCTTTAATTATATGCTCTTCCTCTTAATTCAGTGAAATGGTATTTAAGGCCTTAATAGTTGCTGTTATGGAGACAAATTCATGCTAACAGACATTGTTCATCACAAACTTGCTTTTCAAAATAAAATTTATAAAAGCTCTGGCTCCCTGAATGTCACAGAGACAAGAAAAGGTCATGTCCTGTTCAGCACTTCAAAATCTCCACAAGAGCTCTGTACTTCTGCTCCTCTGGGCCATACATACAACTGCCCTCCACTTCTCTATGGGCAGAGAAGTGTTCTCTTCCTTTCCATGTCTCAGGCACAGTTGCCAACAGCACAGGCTTCCCCTCTGCATCTCTGATCTACTTCAGCAAACAGAACCAACACACCAGAGGCCAGCTCGCCCTATCCAGTCTGCCTTGGGTGGCCAATTCCTGTGACACATACTCCAAAAAATGTATGTTACTTTTAGTATGAGCAATGATTAACAGTATTCAGTATTTCTATTTTCTACAATAATACTAATTTTCTGATTATCAAGATGTATCCTTTTTTTTTTTTTTTCTTAAGAAAAGTAAATGGTTCCTGTGTAAACACAAGTGATTTTAAAAACAGGCATTTATGTGTGAACAGTGTTACCAAAACCAGCCCAAATCAGTCCCCTGATGGAAACACACAGTTTAAAAGTTCTCACACTTTATCTGCCCAGTCAAACTGAAAGGTATTGAACTATCAACCTCTGATCAGATGAACAGTGACAATGTTCTTATTGATTGCATATGACAGTGAGGTCACCAAAGAACACAACTATCTGTTGGGACACAGCCCCAAACACTGAATCTGGTTCAAGAAAAAATATAAAAATATAAAAATGAGTAGAGTTTTTCGGTCCTCCTGTCAATTCAACTTATATAACCATTATGCACTTTTCCCACAGCAATACAGCATCTCCCTTTCTATGAGCCACGTGCTCTCTGTGTGTTGACACAAATATTGCATGAGCTGAAATGAAGACAGGCCAATGCAATCACACACTCCATAACTCCAACACCTTGGCCCCAGACAGTACAGCCTCCATTACAATGTCACCACTGCCAAAAATCCCCTGCTGCATTCCCTCTCAGTAGACAGGACCAGTAAAGGCAGCAGGACATTGGGATGAAGCTCAGCATTCCCCCAACCCTCAGCATTGCTCAAGGTTTGCCTCACAGTTTAGATCAGGCTGTGGCCTCCCCTGCCCAAGGGGGTAGGCATGGAAAAAGAGGAGAGCAACTAGGAAAGAGTTTGGAACCCCTGTCCTCAGTTATACCAACTTCACTTTGCCCAGGGATTGATGAATAGGATATACCCAAAAGATGCTGCTGTTTTAGAACATGTGACTTAGAGTAAACTGTCCAAAATAAGGAGGTACAAAACAAACATTATTTTCCATTTAAATTCAAAACCACTCTGGTTTTGGTCTTTCAAGCACTTCCTACCTTCTGCCTCCAAGCATTTCCCTCAACAATTTCCACATAATCAAGACAACCAGAGGAAGTACTCAGAGACCATTGCCACAGATGTGTGTGTAACAAGGAATACCATCAGTCATCCTAGACTGATGAAAAAGAAAATATAGGGTCATGTAGATCCTGCCACTGGAGTTTGAAATATTTTTATGTTTCCCATATTGTGTTCCATGACAAAGTCTTACCAGACACACTGAAACTATTCACAATGGCTGAATGAGGGTCTGAATACTCGGGCTGATATTACAGACTGCGAAAAGGTACAAATTAGCATATTATTTTCACTTCTTATAATACAGCTTCTAGTATGCACACAAATAGAGCTCTAAAACTGTCTCTATTCCATATAAACTTCATGTTCCTAAGCATCGAACATTTGGGGTTAACATTTCTAGCCCGGGAAGTTCATTGAAACATCTTTCCCATTTCTGTGCAACAGTGAAATGTCAAGAAAGGTGGAGCATCAAACGTTGCCCCCAATCTCTGACCCTGTTGTAAGGTCCAGTTCAACTGGACACCCTTTGATTTTTGACCAATTAAATTGTAAACCTGCAGGAATTCAAAATGTGTGCAACTGCCAGACGTGGGATCCAGGGAGAGCATGCTGCTCAGGTGAACACTCTGACCACAGGTTTACTTCTTTCCCTTTGAAGTAGGCTGTCATCCATTTGGAGAGAAAATGAAGTGTGAAATATAGAGGCTTTACAACATGTAATGACTGCGACAATTTAGTTAAAGCTGATTTTCAGAAGCCAGGAGCTGAGTTTCAAATTAAATTCCTTATCAGTGGTCACCATGACAGAGTGTATATTTAGGAAATTATTTATTCCAACATGATATAATTAATTTTAATACTAAATGTTCTTTAAGTTTGGTTGGGCATTCAATGCACTGACCGAATAGCAGCTGAAACTCAAACCCTATGGAAGCCTATTATTCCTATGTGTTGTTCAGGATGTTCCCAAAGAGAGATGACCAAATAGACTTGATCAAATATTTTGAATTTTCTAAATTTTGGTTAAAAATAATTTATTGCTCTTTGACTAATTTAGAGAATGACAGAATTATCTTTTTCTGTTTCCTCGCAGAATAAAACTGTATTACTGTAATGCCTGACCAATTCTGTTCCTTAGTTCTGGCACAACATGTTGGTTTTTTGACATCCTTGCTAAAGCTCCATGGCCTTGCTCAAAAAACAACGAATTATGTGCATGCCTATCTACACAGATACATTAATATTGCCTTCTGCTACTTGCCCAGAGCGAGTGAGAACTTACAAGAATTTACAGAAAAAGGAAAAAGTCTTTAGCTCAACTTGTCAAGTATTGCATCTTTAAAGCTGAAAAATAGGGTTGGGAAGACCCAATTCCACATGAAATAACCAGCAGGTGACTGCTCATCTGAGTTTCAAAGAGAAATCAGAATTTCTGTAACAACTGTGTCCTGACTGATGGCACCAGCCTGAGATGTACCTGCTCTCCTGCCTCAGTACAGCTGTAAGAAGCTGAGGAAGGACCAGAATCCTTCAGCACGAGCACCAAGTCCTCTCGTTTTGTTAGACTGAACGAAGGTTGACTCTCAAGTCTGCTGCAGATCATGATGGGAGGGTAACTGCCAGCCGAATGATAGTTTCTCCAGCTCAGTTACAGCATCCATGTTCATCCACAATTACAGTTAATCTTGATAATTACGAGATATAACCTGAAGCTTTCTGGCAATGCTCAATTTGAGCTAAGGTTGAGAACCTTCTTGCAGCAAGGGGACAGCTTCTGCTCGGTAGCAGCATGCCTCTCTTCCACAATGTTTTACATTCCTCAAAGAATCCCACGGGACTTTGCTCATGAGAGAGAACTGTAAAAAAATGTTTCCATTATAGCCAGGCTGAAAACTTGTCCATTCTGGTGCAGAGTACTCAATCCAGCTGAAATTGCCAAGTACAAGTCACCTGTGTCAGGATATTACAGAGACACCCAAGCTCACTGTCTAAAAAGCAGTTATATAAATATAAAGATTTAGCATGGTGGAGAAGCTTCTTTCTCTCTAACCACCCATCTAAAAGATTAATCAGATCAATCATGGCACATTTCTTTACAGAATTCAATGACTTAAGTGCTACAGACATTAGCAACATTTCAATCTCCTGTCTCTGATCCTGAAAACATCATCTGTTAGGCTTTTGGCAATGCTATAGGAAAGTTGA
The DNA here is from genome assembly GCF_003031625.1 of Empidonax traillii. Taxonomy (NCBI): domain Eukaryota; kingdom Metazoa; phylum Chordata; class Aves; order Passeriformes; family Tyrannidae; genus Empidonax; species Empidonax traillii. The sequence continues at coordinate 1,526,758 of NW_020955341.1, read as the reverse complement.
GCTGCTTAAAAAAAACCAGGGAACATTTCAGGAGATACCAGTGTCAATCTTTCACTTGCTCTCCCTACCTCTCTGCAAAAATTTACATAGAGTGAAAAATATGGAGAACTGGCATGGTTGGTGGTATTTTATAAAACCTCCTTCAGCACTAAAAAGCAAGCAGGAAAAGAAGGCTACTGAGCACTATACTGATAAACTTATCTCCTGTTTTCAGTAAAGATACATGAAGAAGCTACATGTTAAACCACGGAATATGCATATGGAAATAAAGAGGAGAAGAAAAGCCACAATTTTATTAAAAAGTGCAAAGACAGCAGCCTCACCCTACTTTGAGCACTAGTGGTTCTGAAAAAACCCTCTTTAAATTCAGATTATTTCTCATTTGCATTTGCCATTACTGGGATTTTTTCCTACAAGGTCCAATTAAGAAAAATATTTCTTTTCTACAAGGCAAATTTATCAAAAATTCAAATAAACTCTTTGATGCATTTTCTGCATAAACTAATCATGAATAAACATAATTCTGTTGCTCTAAGAACAGATGCCATCCTGTAACTCCCTGCCCCCAACAGCTCTGCTCTCCAATCATAAAGGAGAAGGAAATTGTTTGGCCAAGTTTACAGAATGAACCATAAATCATAGGCATCTTTGCCAAAGCAAACTCATGTTTCTTTTATGAAACAATTTCTCCTAAAAGAATTTATATTCATTTTTTATATATGCATTTTTTATAAAATACATAAGGAAAGTAGAACATACTGTTCTGTTTCTCCTTTAGAAATACTTGGTATTTTTCAGTTCTGGTTGAGAAAGCAAACATTTGCATTTTCACGTGGCTTTCTGAAGCTAGTTGCATGGACCAAGCTGCAGTACTTTGATGGATATAGAGAATATTAAAATTGCTTTGGAATATTTGAGGCACCATTATTCACGAAAGTACAATTTTTAAATAGGAAACTTTAGGGACTTTTGTTGAAGTCAGATACTGGAAATATGATGGAAGACTTGTGCATCTTCATAATCCAGGGAAATTTCAAAGCCAGATCCTTTCTCAGGAGTTAAAAAAAAAAAAAAATCCCGACTCTATGAAGAACATTAAGATAGCCTAGCCATTCTAGGTGCAGCAGTTCCATTCTGACAGGCTGGAGCATATTCCTCTCTTCCCAGACAGCGTTCCAGCTTTCAGAGGAAAATCTGACCTGAAAGGGTCTTCACGAGCCAGAGCTGCTCACAGAAAGGTGCAGAGAGCACAGCAGAGCACGGGAAGCTCTGCTGAGCATGGAGGGGCACGGAGAAGGCTCCACGCCTGTCTGCACAGTCCCATCTCATCTCCCACTTACCCAGAAGGGCACACTGCTGCTGCTCAGGCTGCTTTGAGCAGCGACTCAGGAGAAAACTCTGCACTGTCCTCAGGCTTTGAATAGAGGGAAAAGAATATATATCTGAGGAGGCAGCATATCATCACTGCTTCATGTGACAGTCAGTCACTTCAGTGAAGCTTTCCAGCCTTCTAGATGAGCACAAGAGCTCAGCAATGCTCTGGCTACATTATTCACATCTAGAACACACCATTCTGTCTGTCTCAGTTTATAGAAGGCTGACTGCCTAGTTATATCCATGGCTCTTGAGTATGATTAGGCCTCAAGGGTCCACCAGAGGTACTTTTCTAGGGTACATTGAAAGGTCCAGGCCTATGAAAATGCTTAATTTCCTTTGGGTATGCCTTCTTTGACACAGTGCCTCTGCTTTGACCCTGAAAGGACTTCTTGTCATCCTGTCTGATCTGATCTGTGGCTCTAGTTGTTGGGATGGACACTGAGATGTAGCAAGTGGGACAAAACCCTGCTCCATCATGTCCACCACTCTCACGTCAAAAGACAGGGCCTTTTGTAGAAGAATCATGGATTCTTCGAAATCCTGAGCTGGATGGAGCCAAGGAATGCCAAAGTTCAACTCCTGGCCCTGCAGAGGACAGCCCCGAGAATCACATCATGTGCCTAAGAGGGTTGTCCAAAGGCTCCTTTAACTCTGTCAGGTCTGATGCTGTGACCACTTTCTTGGGGAGCCTGTTCCAGTGCCCTGTGAAAAACCTTTTCTCAGTGTACAACCTAAACCTCCCCTTCATGCTGTTCCCTTGGGTCCTGTCACTGGACAGAGAGAAGAGATCAGTGCCTGCCTCTCCACTTGCCCTTGTGAGGAAGCTGTAACTGCAATGAGAAAGGTCTCCTTTCTCAAGCAGAGTCAGAGATGATCTTAGCTTTCCTGTTGGAGGTTTTTCCACAACCACAAGAAGTTCAAAATTCTTCCTCACATCACATCTCTTTTCTGAGATTTGCTTTGCTTCCCTCATCTGCACCTCTGCTCTGTTCCCCTCTAATCGGTTCCTTTACTTTCCTGCCTCATCATGTTTGTCACTTGCTTTCTTCCTTTTCTATTCCTCTCATTTTTATGTAACCAACACATCCCAATCCAAAATAGGAGCTCCAGTGTGCTGAATGCTGTGCCAATACCACAAAAAAGACATGTCTGTTGTGAACAGTACAATTGTTTTTCCTTGGCTATCCTTACCCTTTATTTCCTATGCTGCAACACAGTGTTACAGTTATTTGCCACCTCCCATTCAGTAGGATTAAAACCTCTATAGCAAGAACACATTTCAGTTTCAGGAGGTACTAAAACTGAGTGCCTTGTTGTAGGCTGTGTCCTTTCTGCAAAGCAACAAAATTCAAGACAATGACAGCACAAGAGCCTAACAACAGAGACTTGAGATATCTCTATTTTGCCTTGCACATGTTTAACACATCCCAAATGAGAGTCACTATTTATTACACTTTTTTTTTTCTTAATTGATGTCTTCAGATGAGTCAACAGCCACTGGAAATGATAACTTTTGACTGGAAAAAGTCATACTATTTTCTGATAACACAGCATATAATATGTGTCATTCAAAGGATGAACAATTTCTTCCAGAGTTTTCCTCTGCTTGCTTGTACAAAGCATATGCATTACCCGATTAAATAACTCATGGCCCCATAAATCGTTAACCATGTGTACAGTACATAATTCAGTGATCTGCAAACTGTGTTACAATACACTATTTTAAAGCTTTTCTCAAGTTAAAAAAAAAAACAAACACCAACAACCAACCCACAAAAAACCTGCAAAGCTTTGTTCACCAAACACTGTGCCGGTGACCTTTCTCTCTAGTTTCCATTGCATGTTTGTTCAGTTAACTGCTGAAAAGATTTTAATGCTGTATTCAACCCCTGCAAAGTCAAACCGACGCATGACAATCCATCAAAATCAGCCAGATAACAGAAAGCACATTCCGATTCTGGAATTATTGTTGTCTGATTCTAAATGACAGGGTATGAAACAAAAAGAGCATAGAGCTTGATTTTCCTCAGCAAAATTAAGCCCAGAGAGTGATAAGAAAAAAAATCCTTTAGACTGAGATCCTAGAGAAATGATATGAAATTGAAGAGGATGAGAATGCATGCAACAAGACAATTGCACTGTCACACATACAAACTTTGGTCAAATAAAAAGGTTTCTAAATGTGTGTATAACTGAAAACTCAGTAAACCAGAAATTATGAAACTATTTTCTGACAGTTAAAGCAAGTATGTGTTTATACCATTAGGTCTAGATGTAAACTCTTTCCCCAGGGTCCATCTCAAATCTAAGGATTAAGTATGTAGTGATGTAATATTTCAATTATCTTCATTCATAACACTTATTAATTATTAAAATGTGCCATTCAGAAGAAAAATAATTACATTGTAAGGTAGCTTGCTTTAGGTAAAAAGCTTTGTTACCATTCTTAGTCAGCA
>NW_020955341.1:1518861-1522236 GCF_003031625.1 Empidonax traillii | reverse complement strand
TCTAGATGTAAACTCTTTCCCCAGGGTCCATCTCAAATCTAAGGATTAAGTATGTAGTGATGTAATATTTCAATTATCTTCATTCATAACACTTATTAATTATTAAAATGTGCCATTCAGAAGAAAAATAATTACATTGTAAGGTAGCTTGCTTTAGGTAAAAAGCTTTGTTACCATTCTTAGTCAGCAGAGGAATTACTAAAAATGTAACCTAAAACAGGTACTGATGAATTAAAAAGAAGAAACCCTCCAAGTTCTTTGAAATTTGTGAAATAGAACTATTGCCATTTAGAAACATCAGTGTTTTGCCAACTCAAGTAGGTAAAAACATTGACAACACACTCTATGTCTCTGTGTTCCTTTCACCAACAAGGACCAGACTGGCACTTTGCTGAGCCATCTCTTGGGCAGGACAGTGCCAGCCCAACCACTTGTTCTGCGGTTCTCACCAGGCTCCTACGAACCTTTTGCATCCTAGAGTCACGAGGCTCCCAATGTGATTCCTATCTCCTTGCGACAGTGGAGAACGAAAGATCACACTCACACGGGAGGTCATGGTCCCAAAGTAGCAAACTCCACTGAAAAGTTTAAAAGTCTTGGCAGACACTTTGAGCCGTATTCTGCCTCTAACAACGTGTGAGTCAACAGCGAGTAATGCAGTAAGAAGTGTCCCAGCTGCTAAACACCTGAGACCCTTTAAATAAACCTGGTATCCTGGTCAGGAGGCTTCCTTCCTCAGAGAAACCCACAGCAGCAAAGCCCGTGGGCAAATGGGACCAGGTTTTTGACTCAGCAGGACTGGGCACAATCTCTTTGACAAGCACAGATTAAAATAAGTAGTTTCTCACACTGTGATCCTTTGAGTACCTGGACTCAGAAGGCATGAAATCAACTTTGAGAAGGAATGTTTTTGGGGAGTCAGGAGAAGCAGTTCTCTTGTGATGCAAGGACAAGATAGCATTCACAAAAATCTGTTGAAAAGGCAATAACATATGGGAGAAAAGGTTCTTTAAAAAAAGGATATAAGGACAGTGAGCATTTGTGATTTCAGCAGTTGTGTCTTGATGGGTGAATATTTCAAGACTAAAGACACTGAAAGACACTTGATTCTGAACAATTGTGCCACAATCCTCATGAGAACTTGACACATATAAAAATGTTGGGTTGGAAATAGTACAGTACAAGGACCTATTCTCTGATTTCTTTTGTGATTAAGGTTGGAAAACGAGTTTTCCAAACCATTTCCCTGTAACTTTTGAAAATATAAAAAAAAAAAAAAAAAATAGTTCGATCCACTCTCAGTGATCACAACACTGACTCAGCTGCTCACTTGTCACTTCAGACATGTCAGCTCCCTGCCACCTAGACACACTCATTCCTATTTGGCTTTTCCATTACCTGTACAGCAAAGTTCAAGCAGCTCATCTTCAGCATCGCAGACATTTTAAACACTTTCTCTGTTTGTCTGACTGCTGTCTTATAGCACTACCTGTGGCTTTTTCTCTCTTCCAACACTAGCAATGTTAAAGTCCTTCGATTTTTCTCATGCCCTCCGTCTCCTTCTCCACACTGTCTCCAGGATTTTGATCTGCACAAGAGCTGTAAGGAGTTACCCAGTTATTGCCGGGTAGATATGCTGGGGGACGGGGAATAGTGAGACCCATATCTAGGCAAAGACATGAACTAAGGTGTTATTCTCAACATTCATTGGGTCAGAGGGCCTTATGCTGACAAACAATGTGCAGAGCAGCAGAACAAATGCTGCTCATGCATAAACACCTTCTAATGCACCCAAGTGACAACAGCACGAGCAAGCAGCTGAAGTATGTAAACCGAACTCACATTAACTTCAGCAGCTTTTTAGGTGCACCACTGTCTAAGTGCACAGGTAACATCACCCAGCAGTGATGAAATACAAGCAAATAAATATATAAGTCAACCAGAATTTGGAAGCAGCACTCCTCCATAAGGGCCTGTTTTAATGTCTAGATCCCAACCTACTCCTGCACTGCAGTAAATTTCCTGGGGGCAATGTTCTCTTGCCTGCTGAGATAGACATCAGCTGGCTCCTGAAAAGGGCTAAAGCAGCAGTCCTTCTGGCAATGGAATTAACTAATGCCCAAGGCAGGCACTGGCACCCTCAGAGCTTTTATTCAAAATGGAAACTCTGCTGTGCTTTTACCCATAGGAAAATCTGTCCTATGCAAAAACTTTAACTTATTTTGACTACAGAAGTCAGCATCTAAATCCAAAGCGTATTCTATAAAGGAAAATTGATACGAAATGCCCGGTTCTCACATTTGTTCCTAAGGCTAAACAATAAATTTTGTTTTCAAAAATCTTTACCCTCTCCTTACTTTACAGTTATCAGTCTTATCCAAAATACTGAAGGATAAAACACCATGATAAAAAGTCTGCAAACTGCTCCTACATACAAATCTTATTTCACTGCATATTTTTCAAGCCTTACACTTTTTGAAAATTATATAAAGACTCTATTTTTAAATTAAATTAGAAACCAGTCAACCAACATCATATACATACACTCACATATTTAAATCATTGAGGAAAATTATCGCTGCACCTGTACACATTTTACTTAATGTACCTCTGATCTAAATCACCACAGAAACTGCTCCATGCCCCTCCCAGCTATTGAAACAGCTATAGAAGGACCCTGAAAAGGGTAGCCAGGATACCGATTGCCAAGTGAAATTCCTGTGCCTGCCGTTAGTGGAAGCCTTGAACAAAGAGGTGCATTTAACGCTGCTTCCTAAACTTTGCCAGATTCAGGCTCAGACAGATTTCTGGCAGCAGCGAGGTCCCGAGCCAGGAGCCTGTCGCTGAGAATGACCTGCCCCCTCGTTCCCACGAGCTCCTCCCTTGGGACAGATGCAAGGGACGTGAAAACCCAGTCATTAATGGGGAAACGGAGCGTGGGGCAAGAGCAACCCTCACACTCAGGGTGAACAACTGGACTCTTTGCACGGAACAACAAACTTCATGGAAAATCCTACAGGATTTAAAGAGTGGCACCACAAACTGGTCACACAATACAATCAGCTTCCACAAAATGATTTCCAAGATCTATGTAGTTTAGTACAGAAGGATGACCTTTCTCTAGGAATTTTTTACCCTCTCTTATGGAGCTCCAACAGACATGCATTTCTGGTTTGCATTTTTGCATTTTAAGGAAGATTTCAAAACTTTATTGTTTCAAAAACTGTTATTGTTTTTCTGAACTGTATGTGACTTTGCCAGGGAAAATGAGTTTAATTTTATGCAGTCAATACCAACAACAACAACAAAAAAAAAAAAAAAAAAAAAAAAAAAAAAAAAAAAAAAAAAAAAAAAAAAAAACAAAAAAAAAAAAAA
>NW_020955341.1:1516984-1518401 GCF_003031625.1 Empidonax traillii | reverse complement strand
AAAAAAAAAAAAAAAAAAAAAAAAAAAAAAAAAAAAAAAAAAAGCTGCTGCCTGTTCCCAGAAAGGATAAGGTACCTGCTGGAACTCTGATGGGTCATATGTGATATTTTACAATTGCAGCTTCAGCTTACAAGTGTCAAACTTTCAACACAAATTTAAAAAACCAAAAACAAAAAAAAACACCAAAAAACCAGAAAATGCATGCTTTCCATCTCTTCTTAGCAACTTCTTAGTACCTTATTCCAGTGCTATTTCTAGCTCTGAGTCTGCATGTCCTGCTCCACTTGTACAACCTTCTGTGCACTGGTTACATAGAAAAACAGGAAAATCAAGTTTTATCCTGGTTTCTGAACAACACGTGAATTCCTGAAATTTCAGCCACAGATTCAAATGAAATTGCCACAAAAGAAAACCTTAAACAGACTGAAAAAAACATAGTTACTGTTTGATCCATAGGCAGGATGTAACAGATGACACCGTGAGGCAGAGTACATTGTACACAACTCCTGTGAAGCTGTTTCATCTTTGCATGGACTTAAACAGAAATGTATGATGTAATCCTAAATTGTACTGAACGTGCATGGTTCAAATATTAGTCATACTGATATTCCAGAACTTGTAGCTAATGAAACTTCTACCACCATTAAAACACCAAACATTCTGGAGGACACCTCAGAATGATAAATGTCTTAAAAGATCTTTAAGAAAAAACCCAATAATTTAAAATTAAAATTTGAATTTTTGATAAATATGCAAAATCTTTAGATATAATCCTTTTAGTTCTAATTCCTGAATAAAATTGTAAAATACCAGTGTTATACATTGGGAATTCAATATCAGTGATTATAATGTATGCAATTTCCGATAACATATTTTTCAGTGAGCTTTTTTTCTCTAAAAAAAAAAAAAATCTGAATAGATATGAGGGGGCTGGGGGGGTGGAAATCACTGTAGGATTCTGTAAACTTCTTGAAATAGAAATGTCTCTTCTGTAAACTAAACCAGAACTGACATGTAATACAACAGATTTATATAGGAGGAAATTCCTACCTGGCATTTTGACTCTATTTGTAGAGGAACAAAACCAAGGAAATTTGAGTAAAATCTTCTGATCCACAGGATGACATGAATACTGTGTGATGCAACTAAAATTTTACTAGAGGGTAAGTAATGATACTCTGGCATGTCTATGATCATCCTAATAGGTGACTGCCATCCATTATGAATGTGAAGTGTCTGTGGTGTGCTGTGACTACAGATGGACTATTATCTGTTGTGATCCTGATGTGACTGCAGCGGCACCGCAAAGCTCCCGGTCTTTGATGTGACTTTATTGCCGTAGCTGTGGCATTGCTGCGATGTCACACGCAGTCTCCTGCATTATTTTGACATTTATATATCCATGCACAGTGGGAAG
>NW_020955341.1:1513546-1516963 GCF_003031625.1 Empidonax traillii | reverse complement strand
TCTAGATGTAAACTCTTTCCCCAGGGTCCATCTCAAATCTAAGGATTAAGTATGTAGTGATGTAATATTTCAATTATCTTCATTCATAACACTTATTAATTATTAAAATGTGCCATTCAGAAGAAAAATAATTACATTGTAAGGTAGCTTGCTTTAGGTAAAAAGCTTTGTTACCATTCTTAGTCAGCAAAGGAATTACTAAAAATGTAACCTAAAACAGGTATTGATGAATTAAAAAGAAGAAACCCTCCAAGTTCTTTGAAATTTGTGAAATAGAACTATTGCCACTTAGAAACATCAGTGTTTTGCCAACTCAAGTAGGGAAAACATTGACAACACACTCTATGTCTCTGTGTTCCTTTCAACAACAAGGACCAGACTGGCACTTTGCTGAGCCATCTCTTGGGCAGGACAGTGCCAGCCCAACCACTTGTTCTGCGGTTCTCACCAGGCTCCTACGAACCTTTTGCATCCTAGAGTCACGAGGCTCCCAATGTGATTCCTATCTCCTTGTGACAGTGGAGAACGAAAGATCACACTCACACGGGAGGTCAAGGTCCCAAAGTAGCAAACACATGTCCACTGAAAAGTTTAAAAGTCTTGGCAGACACTTTGAGCCGTATTCTGCCTCTAACAACGCGTGAGTCAACAGTGAGTAACGCAGTAAGAAGGGTCCCAGCTGCTAAACACCTGAGACCCTTTAAATAAACCTGGTATCCTGGTCAGGAGGCTTCCTTCCTCAGAGAAACCCACAGCAGCAAAGCCCGTGGGCAAATGGGACCAAGTTTTTGACTCAGCAGGACTGGGCACAATCTCTTTGACAAGCACAGATTAAAACAAGTAGTTTCTCACACTGTGATCCTTTGAGTACCTGGACTCAGAAAGCATGACATCAACTTTGAGAAGGAAAGTTTTTGGGGAGTCAGGAGAAGCAGTTCTCTTGTGATGCAAGGACAAGATAGCATTCACAAAAATCTGTTGAAAAAGCAATAAGATATGGGAGAAAATGTTCTTTAAAAAAAGAATGTAAGGACAGTGAGCATTTGTGATTTCAGCGGTTGTGTCTTGATGGGCGAATGTTTCAAGACTAAAGACACTGAAAGATACTTGATTCTGAACAATTGTGCCACAATCCTCATGAGAACTTGACACATATAAAAATGTTCTACAGTTTATGTTAGGTTGGAAATAGTACAGTACAAGGACCTATTCTCTGATTTCTTTTGTGATTAAGGTTGGAAAAGGAGTTTTCCAAACCATTTCCCTGTAACTTTTGAAAATATAAAAAAAAAAATAAAAAATAGTTCCATCCACTCTCAGTGATCACAACACTGACTCAGCTGCTCACTTGTCACTTCAGACATGTCAGCTCCCTGCCACCTAGACACACTCATTCCTATTTGGCTTTTCCATTACCTGTACAGCAAAGTTCAAGCAGCTCATCTTCAGCATCGCAGACATTTTAAACACTTTCTCTGTTTGTCTGACTTCTGTCTTATAGCACTACCTGTGGCTTTTTCTCTCTTCCAACACTAGCAATGTTAAAGTCCTTCGATTTTTCTCATGCCCTCCGTCTCCTTCTCCACACTGTCTCCAGGATTTTGATCTGCACAAGAGCTGTAAGGAGTTACCCAGTTATTGCCAGGTAGATATGCTGGGGGACGGGGAATAGTGAGACCCATATCTAGGCAAAGACGTGAACTAAGGTGTTATTCTCAACATTCATTGGGTCAGAGGGCCTTATGCTGACAAACAATGTGCAGAGCAACAGAACAAATGCTGCTCATGCATAAACACCTTCTAATGCACCCAAGTGACAACAGCACGAGCAAGCAGCTGAAGTATGTAAACCGAACTCACATTAACTTCAGCAGCTTTTTAGGTGCACCACTAAGTGCACAGGTAACATCACCCAGCAGTGATGAAATACAAGCAAATAAATATATAAGTCAACCAGAATTTGGAAGCAGCACTCCTCCATAAGGGCCTGTTTTAATGTCTAGATCCCAACCTACTCCTGCACTGCAGTAAATTTCCTGGGGGCAATGTTCTCTTGCCTGCTGAGATAGACATCAGCTGGCTCCTGAAAAGGGCTAAAGCAGCAGTCCTTCTGGCAATAGAATTAACTAAAGCCCAAGGCAGGCACTGGCACCCTCAGAGCTTTTATTCAGAATGGAAACTCTGCTGTGCTTTTACCCATAGGAAAATCTGTCCTATGCAAAAACTTTAACTTATTTTGACTACAGAAGTCAGCATCTAAATCCAAAGCATATTCTATAAAGGAAAATTGATATGAAATGCCCGATTCTCACATTTGTTCCTAAGGCTAAACAATAAATTTTGTTTTCAAAAATCTTTACCCTCTCCTTACTTTACAGTTATCAGTCTTATCCAAAATATTCAAGGATAAAACACCATGATAAAAAGTCTGCAAACTGCTCCTACATACAAATCTTATGTCACTGCATACTTTTCAAGGCTTACACTTTTTGAAAATTATATAAACTAAAGACTCTATTTTTAAATTAAATTAGAAACCAGTCAACCAACATCATATACATACACTCACATATTTAAATCATCGAGGAAAATTATCGCTGTACCTGTACACATTTTACTTAATGTACCTCTGATCTAAATCACCACAGAAACTGCTCCATGCCCCTCCCAGCTATTGAAACAGCTATAGAAGGACCCTGAAAAGGGTAGCCAGGATACCGATTGCCAAGTGAAATTCCTGTGCCTGCCGTTAGTGGAAGCCTTGAACAAAGAGGTGCATTTAACGCTGCTTCCTAAACTTTGCCAGATTCAGGCTCAGACAGATTTCTGGCAGCAGCGAGGTCCCGAGCCAGGAGCCTGTCGCTGAGAATGACCTGCCCCCTCGTTCCCACGAGCTCCTCCCTTGGGACAGATGCAAGGGACGTGAAAACCCAGTCATTAATGGGGAAACGGAGCGTGGGGCGAGAGCAACCCTCACACTCAGGGTGAACAACTGGACTCTTTGCACGGAACAACAAACTTCATGGAAAATCCTACAGGATTTAAAGAGTGGCACCACAAACTGGTCACACAATACAATCAGCTTCCACAAAATGATTTCCAAGATCTATGTAGTTTAGTACAGAAGGATGACCTTTCTCTAGGAATTTTTTACCCTCTCTTATGGAGCTCCAACAGACATGCATTTCTGGTTTGCATTTTAAGGAAGATTTCAAAACTTTATTGTTTCAAAAACTGTTATTGTTTTTCTGAACTGTATGTGACTTTGCCAGGGAAAATGAGTTTAATTTTATGCAGTCAATACCAACAACAACAACAAAAAAAAAAAAAAAAAAAAAAAAAAAAAAAAAAAAAAAAAAAAAAAAAAAGAAAAAAAAAAAAAAAAAAAAAAAAAAAAACAAAAAAAAAAAAAAAAAA
>NW_020955341.1:1499432-1510497 GCF_003031625.1 Empidonax traillii | reverse complement strand
AAAAAAAAAAAAAAAAAAAAAAAAAAAAAAAAAAAAAAAAAAAAAAAAAAAAAAAAAAAAAAAAAAAAAAAAAAAAAAAAAAAAAAAAAAAAAAAAAAAAAAAAAAAAAAAAAAAAAAAAAAAAAAAAAAAACTAAACAAAAAAACCACACTACAACAAATCTTGTTTCACAAGAATTAACTGTGAAAACTAGTCTGCCTAATTTTGCAGAGAAATCCCAGTTCAAACTATAGTAATCACATTCAGAGGTACGGAGTTGTGAAAACTGCCTCACTATACACAAAACCTCTGTTTACAGCTGTTACAATGAGGTGTTTGGAAACCTGTGTCCTACGTAGTAAGAGCCAGTCTGGTAGCAGAACTGGGAAGTTAAGAAATATGCAGGACTTGTCAAACATAGCTCATGCAGTAGAAAAGTAGAAAATTTCTTATTTACTGCAAGAAGAGATAATATTTGTAGGATGTTAACAAGAAAACTCAGAGAGTTGTCTTTAAGGAGACCCACTGGCAATTCTTCGTTACTTTTTTTCGAAAATATCTATTTGTTAAAACCTACGATGAAATATTTAACTTCAAGCCCTTTGCCTGAAACAAAAGGAATAGTCTTGATGCCCTCTCAGTTCCTCCTGTTGGCATAATCCTACTGCAGAGACACAATTAAACACTCACTGCAGAAGTGCTCGGGGTACCTCAGGTTCCCACACACGCACTGCACTCCCCAGCAGGTTGCAGACACCCATCTCATGCACTCCTCTGTTGTTGCCATCTAAAACAAGAATTTGGCAGTGGGTGGCCTTGTCCAGAACAGTCAGTACAGCAGGCTGGTGATGACAGCATTTGCCTTGCAGGTGGGTCTCCCACAGGTGAGGACCCTGGTCCAAACTGCCTCAGGGAGTGGTTTGGGAGGCCTCCTCAAAGGGAGAGGGTTCCTCCCCTAAGGCAAACTCCCAAGCCAGCGGGGTTTGGCTGCATTAGCACAGTCATCTCCACTGTACAGACTGGAAGCATACACTGGGACACTTTGGTTTTGTCATGAGGGAAAAGACCCGAGTTCCTGGAAATGGCAGGCTTGGAAATGGTTTCCCCCAGAAGCCACACAACTAAATTAAAAACTGCAGCTCACTATACAGAAGGGAAAGGCAAGCTTGCATTGCCCTTTCTTTTGGTATTATTATCCCACATCAAAGAAAATATTTTGGCATATCCATTTTACATATTTACATTCCTGAAATAAAACATCTGCTCAGCACACTGTTCAAACTCTACTGGGGACAAATTCTGCTTTCACAGATACCCACACAACTGTGGAGAACTTAGTGATTAGAAATGTTAGAAAAATTGGACACACTTCCCAGGCTTATTTTTCTGAGCTGGTTCTCTTCTGTTTTCTCATTCTCTCAGATGCTTTCCTCTCTACCCCTCCCCTTCTATAACTCTGTGTCCCAATTTAAAATTCCATTTGCTGCTTTTATCAAGACAGTTGTTACTTTTGATAAAAGGTATCACCTGGCTTTGCTTAGAGATTTAGTGGTATTTAAGAAAGCCCTGGTCACTAGCCTTTCTCTCCAAGATTGTTTTGGATGCAGCGTGCAGAAGTTTGGTTGGATTCACAGTAAGTGAATCTGCTCTACTCACAGTTCTGCTCCTATGACTTTGTGTAATGGTACTTTACCCTACCTGGGATAACAACTCTACTAAATGTGTTTCATTTTTTATCAAACTTGGGCTTTTTTAATATGACATATAAAACATTGATATTCCTATTACATCCCACGAGGGAAAAGAAACACCATTTGCTATAATCAGGGGAAATGTTTTATTGCCGAAGACACGCATTTATCTCCCTCACAAACAGAAGTCATAAAAAGAACATACAACTGGTTAAATGTTACTTGATGTACCTTAGGTCCCAACTGGTTTGCTTTAGGTCCTGCAGTGTCTTGTGGAATTAAATCCAGGCATGAACACAGGTTAATGCTTTTTCTTTCCTTTTAGCAGAACTCTGTCAGTCTGGCCCACACCCCAAGAGCTTTCCCTTCAGACTAACCTGCAAGCAGCACTGTGGGTCTCTCCTTTACTTCTCCTTCCCAATGCTCCACCGATTCACCACTGACTAATTAATTATAAACCTCTGTTCTTAAAGCTCTTATATAAATCTCTGTCCTTGTTGCCATCCTGCAGATCTATTCAGTGATCACACTCTTACTTAAATCATGTAAGAAAGACTGGTCTGTCCCTTTTATCTGAAAGGCTGTTAAGGAGGCCCAAATTCTAAAGCTTTTTGTAATGAACTGTTCTTCCTTGAAGACAGTTTACCATCAAGCATCCTTCCAGGTCTCATGAAGGGCTACACTGCACAAACTGAGATGACAGTTGTCAGAAGGGAAGGCCAGTCCCTTCTTGAATAGAAAGAAGAATAGATCTGTCTTTTCACTTCTGTCCTTTCTCCATTGTACTTTCAAGGCACAACTGGAGTTCCTACAGCAACAGGTATTTTTCTTTGCTAAGATTCATTGTTGGATGCTCACTGGTATTCTGAGTTCCTAATTCTAAACCCACTTCTCTCTTTTATAAATCTGCACATTATTTGTATCCAAAGGGAATTCTTTGTAAAGGCTGCAGTTTTCAGAAACTTGATTCCACTTTCTTCCAGGGCCTTCTGTCTTCCTCTCCTCCTCCTCCTCTTCTCCACAGTTTTTTTCCTCCTCTTTGCTCTCTTAAAGAAATCTCGTATATGTGCTGCTATTCAAAAATAAAATCAAGCATTTGATCTTTTCTGTCCAGACCTGTTTCTCATTCTCCGTTTCCCTGCATTCTGTCACGTGTTGCACTGTTAGCTGAACAGCCACTGTTTAACAGCATATATTGAAAATACCAGAACAAACAAACGTATTCAACACTTTGTTTCATCGTGATATTTAACATAGAATCATAAGCAATTGGTGAAAGAGAATATTTTTAAGCTTTTCAAGTCCAAGTTGGAATTCCATGCTGAAAAAGATGGACTGCAATCTGAATGAAAAATTTTCTAAAAAGCTCTGAATCTAAAATAAATAAAAGGGTCTCTCACAGGAGCCATTTTGTATCTGTCAGAAATTGTAGGGTTCCCTGCAACAGAGCTCCCAATAATTTTGTCCTCTGTGCCACAGACTGCTTTTTGGAGATTTAGCCACAGGTATTGATGCTTGTCCCTTTGAAGCTAAGGGTTCCTGTCCCCCTTAACTAAAAAACATGCTGGCAGAGTTTTTCATGATCAAGTATATGAGTCAAACTCTACTACAGCTTCATCTAATATCCAGGATTGAACCATATAAGCCATAGCTCATCAAGAGTTGTTCCAGTGAGTGTGGCTGATGGACAACATAAGAATTTTCATCTTTATCTTAAAATCCAAGAAAGTAAATTTCCAAGTAAATATATATTTTCATATATTGTTTGGAATATATGATGTAATTAATTGATTTTGTCTTAGCTGAGCAAAAAAAAAAAATTATGGCAATAGTTTTTAAATGACTTTTCAAAGATAGGGTGCTTTTAGTTTTTGTTTGGGGAGAATTTTTTTACGTGAGAACTTTACCTGAAATTTTTGTGTGTACCAGCTTCTGCTCAGGTGCAGCTAAGTGTTCTGGATTTCCAAGTGCAAACCCATTCAACAGATTTATGAGTTCCCTAATGCCTTTTCATCATTACTATATCCTTAGGCCTGTGACATTTTGGATGAATGGGAATGCCAATTCTACAAAAATTCACACAAAAATAACAGTTGACATTTTCAGTGGTATGTGATCAGGTTTAACTATGACTTAAGGTTGAAATTCAGCAAGTCATCACACTTCATTACTTTCTCTCTTTCTTGATGTAAGGCAATTTATGGTGTGATATTTGTGCTTTGTTGTGGGCTTTTTTTAAATTATAAATCTATATTTAAATTTTAACTGAAGAATCTCAAGTTAAATCTTTGGGTATCTGTATCTAAGGTCATCCAACATCAGCTTTACAAGGGCTACAAAAATCCTGTGCACAATTTTTGGATCACATTCCTACTTCTCCAGTTCTGGAGAGAATTCATGGAAGAAATCCTAATGCGGTAAAGAGACAAGTTATCCAGTATAAAGAAACAGTTTAGCAAAAGAAATATTTTTTTCTTTTAATTTTTAAGTATCACTCATTCCACTTTGACTGTGTAAGACACTGGCCTGCAGAGATCTGCTGAATGATGTCCCCTACAAAGCCCCCCTTGCCAGTCACTCTCTTAGGACTTCTTAAAATCTATTCATCTGCTACTATTTCACCAAGGTTTCTATTATGGGAGAGTACTGACAACATTTAAGTCTCCTACTAGAATTCTCACACTTCATCAGCACTTAACGTGTCATTTGAACAACACCAAAATGTATTTGTACAAACATACTGAGAGTTTAAGGTGGTGGAAAAGTTGAAAAGATACCAAGTTATTTCCTACCTCTGCCTTTGAAAATTCTATTTCTGGGAAGGACACTTAGAAAAAATAGCTACAGCTTCTATCCCTGCCCTCCCAATTAGGAGTATGAGCAAGATTTCACGGCTCTATAGCATGCTGTCTGAGCTTTCTGTGCACCAGATCCATTAGTTGTTTGCTGGGGGAAGTAAAATTAGAAATGTTTTATTATGATTTCCAAATTACTGTGTAACAAATGCTCCAATAATCCTTACAGCACAAAAAAAGTCTGTTTTGCCCAACAAGCAACTGACAGCTTTCTAATGCAGTTACATTAAAGCTCTTTCCTGAGTGTGTGAGGCACTTTTTAACTAGCTCCTCAGGGCATTGTTAGATATCATTGCTTACAGCCACTGCGAGCCACTGTGCCATAATAGTGCTTCCCACTTCCTCCTGATCAGTCAAATACAAGAGGTGACTTTCAACACAAGAAAAAGTCTCAACCAGCCAAGACACCAGATGTAAGACTGTCTCTTTACGTACAGCAGCAGCCCAAAATGAAAGCACAGCCTTCTGGAGAAAGATACTTCTCAAGCTACTGGAAGGAAATAAAGAACAGCTTCTATGAGTATCTTTTCTTAGGTTAGTAAACTGCAGGTGCTTGGAGTAATTTTAAAATGGGAAAATAATAGTCCCTTATGTTATGCTTTAAGCATACAGTAGTCTACTAAATGAGTAAACTTGAAGTAAATCTCAGAGTCATCTTGTCTAAAGAAGTGGATCCATTCAGTGTAAACATGAAAAATTAGGAATCAGAGAGGCAACAGAACGCATATTTCTTGAGTAGAGATTACTAAAAATACCTGATTAGGTATTTAGTTAAGAAGATAGCTGTCATGGATTTTACACTTCTTCCAAGTCAGAATTTGTGGAGATCAGATTCAGAAGGTTTACCTTTTGCAGTCAAAGGCACACAAACAGTTCTTGTTGAATTAATCCTTGATAGCTATCAAAAACTGCATCCGAACTTCAGATGCTTATTTGCAACAAATCATCATGGGGCTGTCAGCTCTTATTGCTCAGGTATACTGGGAGACTGCTAATAAAGCAAACGTGAAATCTCGGCCTGTGTCAGACTGTCCTCAGGACAGATGAGAGACACAGAGCTTTCCAGACCCAGAGAAAGCATAAAATCAAAACCCAAAACCATTCCAAAGCTATGTGACTACCAATGCATCATTTAAGAAATGGAGTGAGGGGGTAAGTCACCCTATTCCTCTTGAACAGTGCCTGAAGTTTCCCATCCTGTGTGTTCCCTTCTGCTGGGGAGGGAACAAGCCAAGAAACCCTGGGCAGCCTCTCAGAAAGTGCTGTTCCATACTCAAGTCTGAAAGCCACTTTCTACCACAGTGACATGGGGTTTTAATGCTGTTGATCCTAGTTCTGTCCACTGCATTTTCGTTTTTTGTTTTTTGTTTTTTTTTTTTTTAATTCCTCAAAGTCACAAGAATTAATTTACATTAAGGCAAAATTATAAATATGAACTCTTCCCCAGCACTCAACCCTTATAAGAATACAGGACAAGAGAAGATACTGCAGATACCAACCAGAGCTAGAGGAGCATGTGGGAGCAGAAAAGCAGAATATCAGGCAGCTTTGGAGAATGAGACTGATATGGTTACAATGTGATTGAGTTCTCTACAATGGAGATAGATGACCATTTACTTTCTTCAGTTATCTACTCACATCTGCATTTACATTTCAAGAAGCTGAAACTCTTGCATCATCCTGTTTATCTAAGGGACTCGAGGCAGCACACAATCCACATGGAAAAAAAATAAAGTGGCCCTGGGATATATGCTGAGCAGTTTTGCAGTAAATCTTATTTATTTCCTCAGAGTCCTCAATATCTAAAGCTTTTATGTATTCATTATCAGCAACATGTCGAGTAATGTGATAACTTGACAAGGTTCTATTGAAGCAGCTTAGTGGGACATACAGTACTTATGCTGCCTGATAAGAAAACATTCAGAAAGGTCATATCCTCTCTTGTATTCCCTATCTCTCTGGGTAGCAGTAGTTGGGGTTTTTCTGAAAACTAAAGTTTGAAAATATTCCTGGTAAAAGTGAGTGAAAAGCTGTCTGGCTGCATGAGCACAGTGACGATCAGTTGACATTAATATTCATGTTACTTTTCAAAACTTCATATTAAAATGAAAATCCTCGCCAAAAAGTTAACCATACTGACTAGGCGTGACTATGACACGAGCAGCTGGTCGGCTCAGCATAACTGTTAGACGTGGGATAGAATGGCAAAATCCCACTGACTGACTCCTGGCACAGCAGTACAAATCTGACCTTTCCTGCTCACCTTGCTCCTCCACATCAACTGCTAAGTGGTGTAGAAAGTCAAATCAGATTTAGAGTGCAACAGACCAAAACATGCACCATGACCACGCCTGACTTGCTCTTTTTTAAGTAGCAAGAAGTGACTCTATTTTGAGTCTTGTGATGTTGGAGACCTACAGAGCTTTTTCTGCGGCACTTATTGGCAGAACAAGGATGGAAATCAGGAGAAGGATGTGGTCTGATTTTCCCAAGATCCAGAACACGTCCACTGCCTGAAGAGATAGTGCTTGGGGCCATCTCAGGACAAAACAGATGAGCAGTAAAGCTCAAGCCTTTGATATGCCTCACAACTGGAGGTTTACAAAAAGCTGCTGTGGAGCCAGACTTGTCACAACTTCTCCTGGGTTTCTGTGACTCCAAGGCAAGGCTGGTCGGAACAAAGAAATTCTTGCTATTCAGGTAAATGAACACAAAATGAGAGCCTAGCAACCTCTCTTACAATAATACCACTAGTTACAATAAGCTGTTTCAGACCTATTACTCTATTTTGGGCACATACTGCCTATGTGATATAACATCTGATATTATTTGGTGCATGGGGACACATTCAGTTTGATGTGTAACAATATATATGTGCTTTGTCACAATATCTATAGGCCCACTACAAGTATTAAAAAACACTTTGAAAGGTAATTTCTCTAAGCAGTAGTTTATGGTAGTTAAAAGTCTTCTTTGTTTTTCAACATGTTATACTGCTTATTTCGTTGAACAAATCCAGGTCATCTTTATCGCTGCGTTTCTCAGTCACTTATTTTGCCTTGTGCATGCAGTGGGATTTCAGGCAAGTTTTACATACAGAAAAATATAAATGCCATTATTGGACTTTGTTAGACACAGTGCTACCTTTTGGTGAACTTTAGTAAAAATGATGCCTCGTTGTAAATCTGGATCACAGGTGCATGTCACAAGCAAAATATTGAAATGAGTAACAGGAGGAAGGAAAAAAAGGCCAACACTATTAGACAAATTAAAGAATCATAATTTACATAAATACCTGCTTACCCTTATCTTTTAAAAGACAATAATTACCAATCCTAGTAAGTATTGCAGCTCAGTTTGTCAAGGGTCAAATACACTTGTGGGTTTTTTTCCCTTCACTCAGAATGCTGTTGGGATCAGAATCAGCAGATTAAAGAGTTGCTGTCAGCTGTTCTGCCCGAGGGTGGGTTTTCCTTATGACGAGATGAGGGGTTGCACTTGAAAACAGGAGAGGAGTGGAGGGCTAAACAGCCATAACAATCATTTCTCTAATTCTGATTGAAAAATCAGCCTGACCATCAGTTCTTGGTGTAATTTTATTAAGTCTCAGTTGATGACAGAAGCCTAATTATTCTTCCTATTGACAACTCCTGGATCCAGCCAGCAAATGGCAGCAGATTCAAGACGGAAAGTGAAACATTGCCCTTAATTTGTGATGTCAAGCCCTTTATGGCCACAACTACAAGACAGTTAATCAGAGGTATCATCTCGGGTAATGTGGCAGCTTCTGCTTGCAATCAAAGCTGCTTTCACACCAAGGCACAACTCCACATGAGCTGTAGCTGAAGACAGAGTGCCTCTGTGCACAGCAGGGGTGGGGGAGCAGGTAGGAGAATTGTCCCATATTTTATTGGCAAATAATGATTTTATCAGACCAGAGGACAAATTTTAGCTCAAGGTGAAGTTGATACCATGCTACTTTTGAAGATGAAAGGAAATTAATCTGATTTTGACTTTGTGTCTGGCCCTCTTTACAGCATCTCACCAGGATTCCTGGGACTATAAGAATAAGTAGTTCATCATTGATCTTCAGATCTAAACTATCTGGCTTTTTAGTAACTTCATCTATGGTCCTGTTGAGAGAGTTCCCTATTTCCTTTTTTTTTTTTTTTTTTTTAAGAGATTCACAATAGACAATTTAAATCCTTGTAACAAGGGTCTTATAAACATAGACACAGTTCTTATTCAATTAAGTTCTTATTCAAGTCTCTGTATGTTCCAGTGTCCACTACAGGGGTGGGGGGGGGAGGAACGGACACACGGGCCGTAAATAAACAACCAGAGCAAACTACCCTTCCATTGATAACACATAATTTTACTGTTTGCTGGATCTTTGCATGCAGTAAGAGACAAATCTTAACCCTTGGGGCCTGAGCAGATATTCTGCAAGACACAGTTGTTCATCCTTTATTTCCTCTTGCCTAGCAAGATGTGGACTCCCTTGAAACCTTTCCTAAAATGAAAAGGAGGGGGTCAGAGACCAATGTCCAAATTTATAATGATTAGATGTTAATTTGGAATTGAAACTGTTAATAAACCATATCAAAGGCAGTTTTAATCACATGAGGAAATCTAATTAAATTAAAAGGTTTTCACTGGGAGTGTCTTTGACCTATTTGTTGAAATTTAAGAACTGGTGATTGAAGTCTCACTGTAGGGATTCCAGGACTTGAAAGCTTTGGGATTCCCCTCTGGCCACCTTTGATTCTTTCTAGATTCCCTACCTCATGCAAAAACATCACCGAGAGAGTTCTCCAAACTCCAGAACTGAGCACAGCTTTACTGTGAAGCTGCTCTACTGTGGTGACCACTTAGAAAAAGCAACCCTGGAGCAGAGGACCAGGGCACAGTGACAGGCCTGTTCCTGCCACAGACAAACCTCTAAGGGCCAACTCCCAAGCACCAGCTCTTCCCTGTCGAGGGTCCTTTCTGACTCTTGCTTGCATTGGGACTCACTTGGTGTGGAGCAGAAAGCTCCCAATCTTTTGCCTTCAAGCACAATAACTTATAACAGCTTTTGCTTCATACACTGCACTCCCCCAAAGCACCTCCCATTCACAGCAATAATCCTTAACATCCCTCTCAGAGCACAGATCCTCCATAAAGAGAGAATGGCAAGGAGAGGAGGGAGAGGCACCTGTCCTGAGCACTACTCAGGTTGGATACAGTTTTGAGATGCAATATAGGGCACTGAAAGCCAGTCTGGAATGGAGATTCTGTGAAGGGAAAGGTAGATGACTGTAATATTTAATCTGCTGCACATACTAATTTCTTGAAGCAGAAATATGTACTTGGCTCCATTTCCCAAAAGGTTGTCAGAAAACCCAGTATTTGCTTATTCTTTAAGTTTGTCTTCCCCCTTACCCTCACCCCATGCCTCATAAGGTTTTAAACATATGGCAGGCTTCAGCTATGTAGAAGGCTCTTTTTGAATTTGTACAGCTCAAGAATAAGATAGGTTGATGGAAATGCATTTAGTTTCCCTTCAAGAAATTCACAGTGTAAATCACCTGCAAGATCTTGAAGATTTTTGTTGCTTTAAACAACTAAATCTAAATCTGAGAGTTTCAAATCCTCAGCAGGTGTAAATCAGCTTGGCTTCACCAATCTCAGCAAATGCACTGAAACTTGACATTAAGAGATAGAAACCCTAAAGCACAGCCAGCCATCTTCTTAGGAGTTACAGCTCCTTCTCTGGAGAGCAACTGTCATAACACGTTTGTACAGCAGCTCACGTGCCCAGGCTGTGACCCTGACTAGGATTCTTACACCATTAGGAATAAAAATTACATTAGGAGGCTTTGGAAATAACGCCCTTCTACTTAATTTAACCTCCTAAGAAATGAGTTCAGATACGCAATTTTTAAACAGTAGAGCGGGAAGAAGTCAGGTACAACACTCACGCATGCACTGTAAAACATACTGTAGGTAAAACCTGTCTCCTGAGTTCCAGCAGGAGACATGCAAGAGTCTCGAGACAGAGCTAAGCTGGGAGCACAGTGACTATACAAAAAAGTTAGAGTAGTAAAGCAAACCTCAATCAATCACATTCTCGGTGATAAGCTCATACAGATGGGGTGCAAGCAGGGGGCCTTTAATGTGCATTTCTGTGTCTATCTGAGGTTTTGTAGGGTGTATCTCAAGGAATACAAAACATGAAGTTTTCCGAACATGTGAATTAAGAACCTCAGGGAGCAGAAGAAATATCGATTTGACACAGTATGCTGTTCAGTACAGAAAAGTACAGGAGATAATCGTCAATGGCAGCTGCTTTCAAACCTGCATGAAACCCAAGGGTAGGACTTTCAGCTTTGTGGCAAAGCTGCTTGTGCTCACAGCCAATTGTCTCATTCATTTTAAAATAACTTTACAATAATTAATTATGACAAATGTAGAAAGAGTCAAACACCTTCATCCTGATCAAATGCAAGACAGGTCCTGTAAGATGCTGTTTGATAGAATCAGGTTGATCCTCAGTTT
>NW_020955341.1:1496919-1499268 GCF_003031625.1 Empidonax traillii | reverse complement strand
ACTTTCAGCTTTGTGGCAAAGCTGCTTGTGCTCACAGCCAATTGTCTCATTCATTTTAAAATAACTTTACAATAATTAATTATGACAAATGTAGAAAGAGTCAAACACCTTCATCCTGATCAAATGCAAGACAGGTCCTGTAAGATGCTGTTTGATAGAATCAGGTTGATCCTCAGTTTATAAAAACAGGAGAAGATCTACAAGATTTCTTGTTTGTTTCAAAAGGAAATGTATTAATGTATTTAAAGCGCTTCTATAAATACATTAATAACAAAAGGAGGGGCAAGGAAAACCTCCATTCCTTGTTGGACTTGGGGGGAAACATAGTTAACAGGATGAGGAGAAGGCTGAGGTACTTAACACCTACTTTGCCTCAGTATTCATCAGTAGGACAGGTGACCCTCAGGACAACTGGCCTCTGGAGCTGGTGGACAGGGACAGGAAGCCGAATAGCTCCCTGTGTTCCAGGAGGAAATAGTGAGTGACTTACTGAGCCACCCGGATCCACACAAGTCCGTGGGACCAGATACGATCCATCCTAGGGTGATGAGGGAGCTGGCAGAAGAGGTTGCCAAACCGCTCTCCCATTTACCAACAGTCCTGGCTCTCTGGGGAGGTCACAGGTGATTGGAAGTTGGCAAATGTCACACCAATCTACAAAAAGGGCTGCGAGGAGGACTCGGGAAACTCCAGGCATGACAACCTGACCTCATTGCCTGGCAGGGTTATGGAGCAGATCATCGTGAGTGCAATCACACAGCAGCTACAGGATGGACAAGGGATCAGAGCCAGCCAGCATGGGTTTAGGAGGGGCAGATCCTGTTTGACCAACTTGATCTCCTTTTACAATCAGGTGACCTGCATGGTGGATGAGGGGAAGGCTGTGGATGAAGTCCATCTGGACTTCAGCAAAGCCTTTGACACTGTCTCCCATAATATACTCCTGGAAAAGCTGCAGCCCATGGCTTGGACAGGGGCACTCTGTGCTGGGTCAGGAACTGGCCGGAGGGCCGGGCCCAGAGAGTGCTGGTGAACGGGGCTGCATCCAGCTGGCAGCCGGTCACCAGTGGTGTCCCCCAGGGATCAGTGTTGGGACCAGTCCTGTTTAACATCTTTATCGATGATTTAGATGAGGGGATTGAGTCCATCATCAGCAAATTTGCAGATGGCACCAAGTTGGGAGGGAGTGTCGACCTGCCGGAAGGCAGGAGGGCTCTGCAGAGGGATCTGGATAGGCTGGAGAGTTGGGCCGATTCCAGCGGGATGAGGTTCAACAAGGCCAAGTGCCGGGTCCTGCACTTTGGCCACAACAACCCCCTGCAGCGCTACAGGCTGGGCACAGAGTGGCTGGAGAGCAGCCAGGCAGGTGGAAAGGGATCTGGGGGTGCTGATCGACAGGAAGCTGAACATGAGCCAGCAGTGTGCCCAGGTGGCCAAGAAGGCCAATGGCATCCTGGCCTGCATCAAGAACAGTGTGGCCAGCAGGAGCAGGGAAGTGATCCTTCCCCTGTACTCTGCATTGGTGAGGCCACACCTTGAGTATTGTGTTCAGCTCTGGGCCCCTCAGTTCAGGAAGGATACTGAGGTGCTGGAGCGGGTCCAGAGAAGAGCAACAAGGCTGGTGAAGGGACTCGAGCACAAGTCCTATGAGGACAGGCTGAGGGAGCTGGGGTTGTTTAGTCTGGAGAAGAGAAGGCTCTACAACTACCTGAGAGGAGTTTGTAGCCAGGTGGGGGTCGGTCTCTTCTCCCAGGCAATCAGCAGCAGGACAAGAGGGCAGGGGCTTAAGCTCTGCGAGGGGAGGTTTAGGTTGGTTATTAGAAAGAAGTTCTTTACAGAGAGAATGATCAGGCATTGGAATGGCCTGCCCAGAGAGGTGGTGGATTCACTGTCCCTGGAGGTTTTTAAGATGAGGTTGGATGTGGCACTGAGTGCCATGATCTGGTAATCACAGTGGGCTTGGATCAAGGGTTGGACTTGATAATCTCGGAGGTCTCTTCGAACCCAGTTAATTCTATGATTCTATGATTCTGTGATTCCATGAATGAATGGTGTTTGGTTTGTGGTAAGGAAGAAAGCTTTCTCTTATTATTTGTTTGTAAAACAATAACTAAATTAGAGAGAAAAATCTTTATCAGAATTTTAAAATATGAGTCCAGCTCCAATGTATCTGATCTATGTTACTAATCAGTTTGTTTTTTATCTCCAGAAACTCTGAGGAGATGATTTCTGAGGACTAGGCTCAAGTCTGACAGATTTTTAATAGCATATGACTGTCAGGCCATTTCACATTTTTGTAATTCCACGTATGTTTCTTGGAGAGGAAAAGAGAAATAAGAGTGTGATGGA
>NW_020955341.1:1352344-1496683 GCF_003031625.1 Empidonax traillii | reverse complement strand
ATTTTAAAATATGAGTCCAATGTATCTGATCTATGTTACTAATCAGTTTGTTTTTTATCTCCAGAAACTCTGAGGAGATGATTTCTGAGGACTAGGCTCAAGTCTGACAGATTTTTAATAGCATATGACTGTCAGGCCATTTCACATTTTTGTAATTCCACGTATGTTTCTTGGAGAGGAAAAGAGAAATAAGAGTGTGATGGAAACCTGAAGAAAAGGAGAAGAGTTTGAGGACGGGCTGAACAGAGGAAGTAATGCAAACTACTCAATTTTTATCTTTAAACTATTTTACAACAGTATCAAACCAATATTTTTTAGTTTTTTCACTTTTAGGAAATAAGTAGACATGAAAACTGGTTGGGAATCATATATGCCTGGGAAAGCTTCATTTTAAAACAGTTCATAAGAAGTTACAAGCATGTGAAAACAGAAGCTTGGCAGACTAGCACAGAAAGCCTCAAGTACTGCAATGATTTACCAGAAAAGCTAAAATATCAAACCTAGTTCCACGTAGTCCATATAAACCACACAAAAATCTGGATCTCTTTTAAAGAATAATCATCATAAATACGAAAGTTTAAAAAAAAAAAAAAAGGTTCACCCTCCTCTCAGTGATTATTCTAAAAGTTGGTATAAAACTAGGATTTCTAAATTCATTTTAAGAGCTTCAGAGAAAGAAAACATGAGGGCAAAACAGCAACATAGTCATAGGACTCTTCAAGACCCACACCAACAGGAAATCATTGTCAAATTTCAAGAAGAGTCCTATAAGGATTTCTAACCATTACTAAACAAGCTCTGAGCGCCCAATCTACCTTTAAAGTTTGAATTAGATATGCCAAAAGCTGTGAGAAAAATGTCAGGCCTCCATATCTCCTCACTTATGGATCAATAGAGCATTCATGAATCCAACCCTGTGCAATGGCAAGGATCTGAGCATTCAACATTATTACTGTACTGCAGTTCATTTAATGCTGCAACTATAGTTCATTTAATGCTGTGCTGGCTTCTCTTGCATTTTCCTCATATAAAAGTTAAGTATCCACCACAAAAATGAATCATCTAAACTCCAGGTAAAAGCTATCACAGTATGAAAGTAGAGATCATGCTGAGAAAATGATATCAAATGTTATATAAAAAGAGCTATCCTATTGAAAGTGTTTGTGGTTTGTAGTTTACCTCCTGTTAGCAGCTCTCTCTGTATTGATTTCAAAAACCTGTTCAGAAAGCTAAATTCAGAATTTTTATAGAAGTATTTGAAGAGTCCAGCCTGTTAACATCTTTTCATAAGTGAAGAAACAATATATATTAAACACATGTACATGCATCCTACATTAGAAGAACATTAGGGTTGCAAATCAAAGCACTCAGAAGTTTTCAGATGCCATAATTGAGATCTTCTGCACAATCTTAATTCGGCCCCCACCCTGCACATGTCCACAGTGACAGAGTCTGACTACACAACAACCTCTTCCCCAGATGAACCCGACACCATCCAACCCAAACCAACACTGAATTTGCCCTCATCTATAAATGACATTCCTGCATACAACACCTTCAGTTCCCCGTAGCAGAGATCAGGAGACCTGAGAGAAATAGGGCAAGGGACTAAGCCAGGGAATGAATGGTTGCATGGTTGACCCTCTGCAGATCTGCCCTTGCTGATTACAGCTGGTCTTCACCGCTGAAGACGCACTCACCTTCTCACAGCACTCATGGTTTGTAGTATCTTCATTTTCTGTGTCCTGACAAAGAGATCCATATCACAGAAGACTCTGCACCCACCAGCTGCAAACTGGAGTCAGTGGGCAGTCTGGTTAGAGCACAGAGCATGATCTACCCTGTGGAGAGCCAGGAAAACATCAGGCCCCTTGTATGTCAGACTCAACCACCCTCCATCCCCTTTTTCCACGTGTAGGAGAGTCTTACCACTCATCTCAGAGCAAGTGTTATTTCAAAAATAAATGTTACTGTTTGCAAAACAGATAGCAATGAAAAATGCACATGAAAATTAGGAGTTCTGTGTTGGTCTTGAGCAGTATGCAGTAAGGCAAGCCTGGGACTACTCGTGCAACAGAGAGAATAAAACAACTTAAAGCTGCACTCACTCAGCAATCACCTTCTACTTAGAGCACAGAACGATGTAGGGGTCCATGGGAAAAGCAGTGTGTGACCATGTAATTAGAGACAGTATCAAAATGTATACACACAAGGGGGCCCAATTAAGGCTTCATGGACATCATTATTCTTTTTTCTTTTTCTTTTTCTTTTTTTTTTTTTTAGTGCTTGGTTTTATTGCAACGTTCATGGTTTTGTACCCTTTTATCTATAATTTCATAGGTTGTTAAAAAAAAATACAGAAAGGGAGAGAAAAGAAAGCCTGAAAAAAATCTATTGTATGGAATGACAGTGATACTGAAATACAGGGCTGGCACTTCTTGGCCCGTAGCAGAGGCTTGGCCACGTGAGTGGTAATAGGAATGGTAGCCTGCACATGGAGCAGGCTGAAGGGAGGGCTGGGAGCCACACAGGTTTCCCCAGGGACACACTGCAGCACAGGGACACAGGCACCATGTATATCGTCTTTCCCTCTCAGGTGTACCTTTGGTAGCCATCTACTACTTTCCATTCCAAACGCTTTCCTCTCATCTTCTTCCCCATTCCCAGTCCCTGCCTTGAGCCAATATTTTTGCAAAGTCAACCCGTAAACTCCTCCACTCCTAGTTTCCCATTCTAATCTTCTATTTAGTACTGTACTCCATGGTTTGTCCAGACTCACTATAGTAGTATATATTCCTCCTCTTCCTCCTGTTTGTTAGTCCTGGTCTCTCTCCTACACATTACCCTCAGGTTCCCAGTCTTACATCTCTTCTTTCTGCCTCCTGCCACAACCCATATCCACGCTCCTCCAGTTTTTCTCTCATCTCTTAAGTCACTGGCAGCATTTCCCACCCCTACTTCCACGTGAGTTCTTCCTTGCTCCTTTTTAGGTCCCAGTCCTAGCCAAGCCTTTTTACACAGCTCCTCAGCTCCGCAGCTAAGGAGATTTCCCTCCTCCTTGGTCTGAGCGACTATAAAAAGAGAACTGAAAAGCCCAAGGGCACATTCTCACTTTCAGTCTTGCTGGCCTGCACTGTGCTCAGGGCAAGGACCTGACTTCCTCACCTCAGCATCCCCAGCAGCACATGCAGCACTGCTCTGGGTAGGCATAACTTCCAGCACTCACCACAGTAGCCTAAAAAATTGTGAAAACTAAACCCAGACAACACCTACAGTACTGTGCTTCGCATGTGCTGTCCAGTCAGTGATGTCAGAGAATTCAGCTGCTACCAAATCTCTACTGATCAAGTGAAAACACAGATTTTTCAGTGTTTTCCCTAATGGATTTTCACTGGAACAGCAAAAGATAATGATTCCACAAAACTTTTAGATTGAAGCTGAGGAACACTATGATGGAGCTTATCAAACATATACAAGAACACTCACAATTTACTTTGCCTTCTATTTTTCTGAAAAGAATACGATTTTTTTCCCATTTCAATCAGATAGAAGTGGGCTGATGCAGGTACCCAAAACAGAAAATTTCAGCACAGATAGTGCTGAAATAAGCAACTCTAAGTAATGTTTTAAAATAGGTCATTTATGACAACATTAACTGTTATGCCATTAGCTTCTTTTATTGTACATATAAAGGGGGAGAGAAGAGCTTGTATATGCATTATAGACTTACATAAGAAAAAAAAAATCAGTACCTAGGCAAGAACTTTTGTTTCACATGATTTAGACCTGGCCTGAGATCCATGTGGTTCATCACACCAGTCCAATATGCAGGTCAATGCTCAGTATACCAACTTAAAGGAAGCTGAAGCATCACCTTTGGCTTGCAGTGTGAAAAACATTATTGGAATTCTTAGTAAAGATTACTGGATATGGATACTTGGGAACTTATTACAAATATGAGCAAATTGCAGTTACTAAAAATGGAGGGAACCAAGAAAGCAGGTTGCTTCTGTAGATACAAAGACCCAGAATACGCAAGTGCTTATTCTGCAGCCAGATGAGTAGTGGTATTTAGGCAATATAAATGCTCAAAATACCCACTAGAGAGACCTCTCATTGCCTCGCTTCTGAGTACAAAAATCACTGTAGTGGCAGACAAATGCATACAGCAAATATAAGCTATTCAGTCTCTGAGCAAGGCCACAGTGGCAGCATCTTCCTGGGCCAAGAGAAGCCCTCTCAGAGGGGTGCCAGAGTAGCTGCAGATCTTGGGGCAGTGCCAAGCGCAAGAAAGAGGAAAACCTGCAGAAAACAAGATGCCAATTCCCAAGAGTGTTCAGGCTACTGTCATGGTGAAAGAGCTGTGCTAAATCAAGACACCGTTTGCACATCTGCTGGGGTATGCTCTAGTGATAGAACAGCAAAATTAACAATGCTCATTCCAGTGAGGACCTTAACCAAATGAAGCAGTGGAGCTTCTTTAGGGAAACAGACCTTGTGCATTTAAAAAAGCAGCTAAGCCCACTTGACGTGGCCTTCACCAAATAAGAAAGACAAGAAAGCTGCACGTAAATACGGGACATTTTCTGTATGTCAAATGCATGCCTTAGAAACAGGTACCTTTTTGCTCCACCTACAGGAATGACATGGGTCTTTTCCCAGTGTAACAAGTTTTCTGCTTCTCTCCTGCCAAGCAAGGTCCCATAGCTAGCCAGAGAATCTATCACCAGTGAGTCCTCAGCTCCTCTGAGACACTAAGATCCAAACAGCATCTAGCATGGTTACAAACTGGACCTGAGAGTCACTACTCTTACTTACCTCACTGCTTCAGCACATCAAAAGAAAGAAAAGTTCTTAAATACAAAGGAGAAACCTATTAATTTTCATCACAGTGACTTAAAGAGCCTACCTAGTGCCCAAATATTTTATATATTACACAGCCGTACGTAATATATTCTGAATGCTGTGTTAGACAGCAAGATAAAGATGCACCTTACTTAGAGCACTGGCAGAATGCACACACAAATGCCAAATGTACAACTATAACACTTACTTCATTCTCCAAAACAACTACTTTTTAAGGAAAGCTATTAGGATTTCGCCTGGTTGGAGAAATTAGACATTACACCCTTGAAAGGCCAGTATTTATTCATGTTCACATATATGCATCTGACAAGCACTTATCTGCTCTTTCTACATGATGGAAACACCAAAATTCCTCTGCTGCTTCGATTACTTCTACTTTATTTCAGGCTTTTATATGAAGATGAACAAATTGGCATCTCACCTTACTGAAGCCAGATTTCTCTGCTCCTCTGAAGAATTTGTCCCTCCTGCACTCCCCAGTAAATGCAGTATACAGGGAGACAAATTTATCCCCAGAAGCCAGAAATCAAGTGAAGCACAATGAGGATTCAAACAGCAGGAAGCCTGCAGAGGAGGCCAGACTGAATCCAAGCAGAAAGAGCGTTGTCCACGAAGGTGGAAAGGCTCCATGCTGAGCTACTATGATTCAGCGCTCCATACGACCAACGAATTTCCAAAGAAAACCAGAACTACACAAGAACTTGATAGAGAAACATTCACAGACACAAGGTTTGCTACGAGGATAGCTCAGCTGAGAATCAGCAGGGATTTTTTCCCACTCTGCAATTAGTGTACTTGTCAGCCTTTGACACCACTGCAGTATTCCATAGCCCGTGTACCTGCAGGAGACAGCAGGGTGGAGGGAAGGAGAATGTGACCAGGTAACACAGACGCTGAGGGAGACGTGTTATCCTGTTAGCCACTAAGTGGAGCTACTAAGTAAGAACGGTAAAGGGAACTTTTGTTTTGATTCTTAAAGGACCTTTGATGCTATGGGAAATCTTGTTTAAATCCCCTCTCAAAAAGAAAAATATTTGAAGTGTCAAAGTAATAGCCCTGGTTGTCCTGGTCACACATTTCCATACTGGATTACTCACAGTTTCTTGATGTACTTAATAAATTGTGAAATCATTTTTCTCTTACAAGGAATCATTTTATTCTAGTTTCCCAATTCTGTGTCCAATAATTGTGTTGCACCCCACTGCATGTCCATATAAGTGCTATCACCGCTGTGAGAGCTTTTACTACAGCTAAAGCTCTTGAAAAGAAGCCTCTGGAAAGCAGTTGGCATTGCTGACTTGAAGGTCATGAGATAAAGTGTTAACTCAAACTGTGGAGTCACTTCTCATCCACTGAGATGGTGAAAATACCACAATGCTTTCTGACCAGAACTTTGCTACACCTAGGGGATGGGCTGAGTTTTTCCCTGGCCACCACTGTGAAAAATTGAATGGAGCTTCCAAGGAATTAATTTTGTTCATCTGTCTTTCAAACCAATACGAGGAGAGCCAATATCACTGTATTACATATGGTGATACCACACAGTCTTTCTCTCTCATCCCAGTGTCAAAAGCATTGTTATCCAAGCCCAGTATCAAGGAGAGAGCTAAACCTAAATCTACACGCTGTGAGAGTAGGCTCTCTAGCAGCAGCACGGAGATTCCTTCACCTTGCTTCCTACATAGCCAGGGGACTGCAATCATTTACATCATGCACAGTGCTCATGATACAATCAACATTTATTGGTTTTGCAATGTTGTCTACATGGGGTTGCATTTTATGGCTATCTTGAAAACTCCACTTTTGCTGAAAATATTATCTATCAAGTGCCATTTCTCAACTCATCATGCTTCATTAATCTATGATCTACCGCAGTGGTTCCAGACATCCACAAGATGTTTGATGCTTTTGCCTACACATCAAAGAATTGGGAAACTTGGAGCTTTTGTCTCCATTGCCCACAGCCATCACTGATGTCATGACAGTCAAAACTTCCTTACCACAACCATGAAGTGTGTGGGCAGTGCATTCTTGATAAGTAACCCTCAGTGCCACAGCAGACCCTATCTCTTGTCTAGAATAGGCAAAGACCACTGATCATCATGGAAAGCTCCATCTCTAATACAGAGGAAAAAGTGGGTCTTCAGGGAAATTGTGTTTATCTAGCGTGGGGGATGCAGTATTTGGGGAGAGGTCGAAATTCATGTATTATCAGGAGATTTAGAAACACCTCATTCAGATACATTGAAAGCAAGGAGTAATAAGCAGAGTCACACATGGACTTGGTTCAAAGCACAGTGATATCAAATAGTGCTCCAAATTCATTGCACAGTTAAGATAATCTCAAGGATTGTGGTCATTACCTCTTCTCAGGAATGAGCTGAAAGCATATCTCCTCCTACCACAGGAAGAAGAGTCTGACTCAGCATTAAGGATCAAATTAAGGTAGACTATTGCATCAGAAACTCAGTTCTTTGTGCACAGAATATTTAGGGATGTGAATCTAGCTGTTTATTGCGGGATCTTTGCTTAGTCATGCAATAACATTTATGATTTCCATACGCACTAGCCCATAACAAAGTACTCAAGTCATTTGGCCAAAGAACATCTGCAGTGCATGTCAGTGGAGAGAAATGCAAAACACATGCCCTCTCGTTATGCCCAGTTAAGGTGGGAAAATGGAGAGAGTTCATGAAAAACTTTGCTGAACACATTTCCAAATTTTCGGATTGGACTTGGTTGTAACGTGCAAATGAGTATGTTTCCCTGTAATGATGCAGTGCTCCAAAAGTACCACAATATTTATAAAAAAAGCCCTAACTGAAATTACTAGATAGGTCATTGAAACTATTGTCTCTTCAAAGTTACTGTAGCACAATCTTCCACTGATTAATTGCACAGAGCAAGACTTTTGACTTTTAAGATCTTTTCTGAACACTCCTCTGCCGTGCCGCCATCAGTTCCACGAGATGCTAGCAATTTGGTTCATGAAAGATGGTGAAGTTAAAAGCTTCTTTCATCAAGATAGTTCTGTTAAAATTAAGTCATGTGGTTCCCAAGCATTAAAAAAAAAAAATTTCTCAATAGAGCTTTGCAATCTTTTCAAATGCTAGAAGGTCACTTATGTTTTCAAGGCCGTTTAGCAAGGTCAGGTTGTAATGAGCTGCAACTACTTTATTTGTGATTTGTGGCTCTGAGGGATTAATTGTCCCCACTCTGTCTCATCCACAATCTAAGGCCGAATTGTCAAAATGATCCATGGCTTTCGTCCCCAGGCCCATGGTTTCATTATTAAGGTGCGTTCTAATCGATAGTAGCATTTTTAACATTTTGCCCCTTACGTTTTATCAATCCTTATTATCTAATGACCAATACTGAACTGGCACAAGGTTTTTCAGAAACACACTGACAGATTACAACAGGCAGTCACATGCATTTGTAATTAGACTTCATTACCATTATAAGTGCTGAATGGGAGCAGAATAGAAAGGCAGAAGGAATGCACCCAGTTCACACAGCTCGTCCCATTTCTTAGAGCCCCTGCACGAGTGTGCCTTAATTTAATGATAAATAAAAAAAAACCTCAACAACAAATAACAAAAATTTGGGATCTTTTTCAGGTTAAGGTGTTCAATTTATTCCACTCCACTGGCTCAAGTGGTATCAGAAGCTTTGAGAACTAGGCAGCCATCCAGAAATTATGAAGTTTTGTTTTGACAGGGAAAACACCCACTGCAAAACAAAGCAAGTCTGTTACATTTCACATTCTTAAATTTGATTATTTTAATTACTTTGATTCTTTGTCACAGTTTAATCTGTTCTCACAATGATGCAAATACGAACATTAATTTTCTTCTTCCCCTCTGCTGGAAACTGGAAGTATGACAGATAATACTGTATCTTCTTATCTAAAATCACCACTGGTTTGAGAAGAAAGCTGAGGGGACAGATCCTCAGATGGCATAAGCTGGCCTAGTTCCACTGAAGTCAATGGAAATACACTCATTTACATGTGCTGAACATCTGGCCCAATAGTGGTCATTAACAGAATATTGCCCAGGAGTAACGTTTTCCAAGCTACAGAAAAGCTGAAATAGTTATTTCAAATTCCATAGCATTCATTCTCCCTCCTTTTCAGTAAGAGAGTCCTGGGCTGTCTAATAAAATGGCATGCTCTGGCCTCCTGGTTTTCTTATTCAGGGAATGTGGCTTCCTTTCCAACCTGACCTTGTCAACGCAAGCAGCTTCCTTCTCTGGACAGAATGTAAAACTGCAGGCTACACACAAACACATGCAAGAGTTTCATTAGGAACTAAATGTGACACCATTTCCCTGACAAACCCAGAGCATGCAGTGATTCAGAACTGCAGCTAAATAGGGTAACATTTAAGAAACAAAATTAGATCCGAAATGAGTTTTCAAACTCAAGTCTGAATGGTGTACTAGTTTGTCAGTTCTGGAAATACAAAATCATTGCTGACTTCAGTAAGCCTAAAATATTATTTCTGAAGTCTTCAATTTTGGTATTTTTGTGAGAGTCTGGTTTGTTTGCTTTCTAATTCTTATGCTTTCCAATCCTTATGATAATTTTAGAGCCTATTATTGTACTTCCCTTTCCCAAAGAACTTTTAGAGCCGATTGGAAAGAAAATCTCCTAAACAAACTTAGGCCACACATACCCAAAATAGAGGAGTGCCTGTCATGACTCCCTAATCTCAGCAGAGACTGAGTCACAATTACTGATACTGGGGTCTTAAAAGCCAGTGTAGTCATTGCTGATCGATGTAGGCAAGAAAGAATTGCTACAAAGACTTGAATGACTTAGTTTGGTTGGCATCTCATTTGCTATCACAGATCAGCACTACGTAAAAGAATATCACCACCACCATTTTTCAGCTATGCTAACACATTACTGGATAAATAACTGCTTGAGACAGATTATTTCCGAGTCCCAGCAGTGTTTTCTTTAAGATGCTGGACCACAAAGGCATCAGCTAAAGCAAAGCAACACGTTCTGCCTATGGCAGTTCCAGCTTTAAAACGATACTGCAATTTTATGAAGTTTTGCTCTTGAAATCCATCCTGTTTGCATTATATTTGACTATGGGCTCATTTTCTAGATCTGAGGTGAAGTGTTATATATGCACAGAATGATATACATGACCAGATGAATACATACTTAAATCTTTTGAAACACACAGTGAGTTCCTACAAAAAGTTCCTGTGTTAAAGGCCTGATAGCTTGAGCTTATGCTGAACCATGTTTGATGAAGACAACTCCAGAAGGAAGCACCTAATCTCACAGCCATAGAACAGCTTTGATTGCAAGAGTACTTAAAAATCATTGAGTTCCATCCCCTCTGTCATAGGCAGGATGACATACACTAGATCAGGTTGTCCTGCACACCATCCAACCTGGCCTTGAACACTTCCTTGGATTTCTCACCCTTTGACTCTGCTGAACAAGAAAAAAAGACTCACCATGTTCCTGGAGAACACAGTGATCCTGCTCCCTTGTCACCATTATTATCAGAGAAGTCTGACAAATCAGAAATATTCTTATTTATGTAATGTAAGCAAACTTCACTCCTTTGCAGAAAAGGTCATGAACACATTCCAGCGCTAAGATTCTCTACACACCCCCACCTCAGTTAGGTGCTGAGGTGCCAGGGCTTCTCCAACATCACTGACATGTTTCACAACTCACACCATACCTATGGATGAGGGAATTG
This sequence comes from Empidonax traillii, assembly GCF_003031625.1. Lineage (NCBI taxonomy): Eukaryota > Metazoa > Chordata > Aves > Passeriformes > Tyrannidae > Empidonax > Empidonax traillii. The sequence goes on along the minus strand of NW_020955341.1, from coordinate 1,486,085 downwards.
ATCCTCCCTTATTACAAACAGCAAAGGTGATCAAGAGCTCTAAACCCAGCACTAGATTATGTTTGTCAGTTAAATAGTAGGCAGAGGTAATTAAATGCCTGAAACTTCTATTTTGAACGGATTTACTGCGCTTCCCAACCAAAAACTTGTTTCTGTTCAGTGTTGCCAGAGTTTGCCCATTTCCATTTCTCTAATCATAGGCAGTCCTATTACAATTCAGCTACTTGAGTTCTTCATTTAAGATCATGCCAATGTACAGCAAAATTTTGCAGTACCAGCAGCAGCAACCTTATCCAGAAATTACACAATGATATTTGAGAAGAACATTGCAACAAATCAACTTTGCATCCAAAGTTTTTCCCCTAATATGCTCTTTGTTTTTTTTTTTTTTTATTTCCAAAGTTCACTTGGAAATAAACTTTAGAAACCTGCTAACAAAAGACTAATCAAATAAGATGGGGAGAAGGATATAAAGAAAAAAAAAAACCAAGGTAAGTCATGTTTGAAGTAAAACAAAACATGTTTGTTAATTAGTAACACTACAAACTGACATCATACTGCATTCCCTTCATAAGGCACATAAGGGAATGCTGTACAGTGAACATCAACCCATTGCAGCTGGAAATGTGAGTTTTGAAGACCATTATGGGTAAAGATAACCAAATGTACTGACAAAAACATCTGTCTTTCAAAGAGGTTATTTGCTAAGCACAGAGAGAATGACCTATGACAGTTTGTACCACTGCAGTAAGGTGACCTGGATGATTAATCCTTATAAATTCACCTCAGCCTCCCAGGCTTTGTACCCACATGGATGTGCTGGGCCTTACACTTCCAGAGCTTCCTTACTTCTACCAAGGCAGGGCAAGGGAAAGCAAGCACGCTTTTCACCTGAAGTAAAACACTGATGTAAATGTACCCCTAGAAAAAAACATGAAAATAATACTGCCATCATTTAAATACTGCCTTCACTGGAACAACTAGTGTAAGCAGCTGTATGTCCTTCCATTCCAGTTCTTGTCTTGTTTCTTCAAGAAAATTTCCATTGGGTTTACTCGAGTCACTGTTTGTTACTAACAACAGAATTTGAGCTCAATGAGAACAAGGTAGTTAGGCCAGCAGACATGTCATATCCAATTTTTCCAGGGTTACCTTGTCAAGTCTGAGCATTTAATTTCTACACCTGGAATACTCTTGCTTCTAAATATCAAGCATTATGCTTTGCTGTAACTGATAGAGATAAATGCACTTAAACAAGGAAAGAGTTTCAAAAGGAATTTATAGGAAAATAATCACATGCACTGAACCAACATAGAATTTTTTCTGTTTCTTCTATCACCAGAACATCTGGATAACACTAAAAAAATTGGAACTTTCTGGCGAATCCAACAGTGATGAGTATTTTCTCAATATGATGAATATTCTAACTCCTGGAGGGTCCATAGCAAAGAAATACCTGCATAGTGCTGTCACAGCCTTCTTAACAGGCTAATCATATCATCAACCCTGTGAGGGCAAAAATTGCCGTGCCCTTGCATTAACTGAGCTTCTAAGAGTTACTCAAACCAACCTCTCAAAAACCTGCGAAATTTCACAGGATGTCAGGCCCTGAAACACCTCTTAAAACCCATGCAAATAGATATTATTTTTAAAGCATAACAATGTTGTGATAATTCTGGAACTGAGGAAGATGCTCTTTAAAACTCAAAAAAAAGATTATTTTCTGATCACGGCAGTCTTGGAAGAAGCCCATCAAGAACTGCTACTAGGTTGAAAATTAGAGTAATTAGGAAGGCTCAGTTATGTTTCCATATAAACATTTTCCAGGTAAATAAGTTACACTCCAAGTGAACTGAGTCAAAAGTAGATATAAATATAAAAAATATAAATATAAAACGACTTGCAAGCCACCCCAATCTGGGAAAGACAATCCTGGATATTTTGTTACAATAAAATTCTTTTCTCTACTCCTGAAAGAATTATTCCACTCCTCAATTTTACTTTCGTTTGAGGCAATGTTCCTATTTCAATAGTTTTACCTGCCTCCAGATTACAAATGGTAATGACTACAGAAGTACAGGGCAGTTTGCCCTTTCACAACATTAATATACTCAGTTCTGTTCAGTTTCGTTCATCTTTCTGATGAAGGATTTTCCCCATTAATTAAGAAGGCCTTGCATGATAAGAAATAGATTCAATAACAGAAATCAGAGAGCCCGAGTTTATTTCAGCTGGTTTGCTCTGTGGTCAAAAGGTGCCTTATAACAGCAATGTTATCACATACCTGTGTTAAAGTCAAGCTTTAATCAGTTCTTAAAGCTTTTACATAGAAGAGACTGAATTCTATTCTAGTTCTCTTTGTGGATACTCATTTTCATTGAAGGGAGATTACAGGAGTGAAGAACAGTCTTCAAAGATTTTTTGAGGATTTAACACAGGGCTAATTGAAAAGCAAATGTAGGTGAAGCAGCCCATTGTATGGAGACAAGTCTGCTGAGCACTTTTAATAAGGCAGGACCTCCTCACTGAAGCCCAAGGCCTCCTTTGTCTATACGGTCGTACACACAGGATCGATCAGCAACACGCACACAGCTGCCAGCACCTGCTCAAAACTACCTCATTTCTGAATTGTTTGAAGAGGCATACAGAGTACTGTACAACATGCCTGGCTAAATTTAAATTTTACAATTATCATCGGTGTTGTCTGTTTAGAGATCCTACCACTGTTACTGGAGTCAGTGCACAAATCCAGCTCAAAGCATGAAGCTTGCCCTCCGTACACTTCCCTCTTGTTTTCTCGGGAAATTCCAAGCAGCTAAACTCATATAAATATTTCTCCATAAAAGAGCATTTGGCATGGTAAATTAGATTGGGAAATGTTTAAATAAGAAGGGACGTATTTTCTGGACATACAAACAAGAGAAGGTGAAAGAAGTTGTAAAAGTTCAAGCTTCCTTCCCGTGGATCTGCTTAGATTTTTTTCTTTAAATCCACTGGCACGTTCAAGATTTGGGACCAAATATGTACTATTTTTAGTATTTGTCAAAACATGAAAAAAACACAGTTAAAAAACAGGTAAAGGCAAGTTACAAGTGTGTTGAGCTATTGAGCCACTTTGCCCCATCTATGACTGAAAAAAATTCAGAACAATCTGTAACTGAAAACGTCAGCTCAGGTATGAACTCACTGAACCAGTATGACCTCAAGCACAAAGTTCTAATTATTTTGGCAGGTTCTCTGAACAACAGAAGTCATAGATACTAGTGGGACTTCTTCCATCTTCCCACATCTGGGGTTTTCTGAAAGAAGCAAAAAGCCCTCTTGGTCCTGTAATGTTCAAATTGGTTTGTATTTACAGTAGTTCAGCATGAAAATTATCCAGTGACCTAAAAGGCTGAACATATTCTATCACAGTAAAGCTGAATGCTACGGGCATTTTAAGCAAGGGTCTTCTGATCAATCTTTTTCTACTAATTTGTAAAACACTCACAACCACAATTTCTCCCTAAATATTTTCATAACTTAATATCCTTTCTGGATTAGCTCTCTTAATTTCAAGTGTTATATCAAACAGCAGCACCACTCATTCTCATACCCTTCTCAATATTTTACTTTTTTAATTTAAACTGGTGGGTTTTTTTTGGAAACATGGCAGGGATTTTAATTACAAGTGTAGCTCTCACAGATGCTCAGTCTCACAGATGTTCCCTAAGACCAGCATACTTTGCTAGCCTTTAAAAAAACTCTGTCTTTTCCCACTCAGTTATGCTATATTTACTGGACTGGTAGGGTAGCCACTATCTACATTCTGTAGCACTACAAATGGTGAAGGTAAATTTGGACATCTCATAATAGACAGCCATTTGCTTTTTAAAAAGTCCCGCAGCAACTTTTACCCCTCAACAGAATAAAATACACCTTCATTTTTAGGATTCCACAGAGGGGAAAAAAACCAAAACCACAAACCTCCACACTTCCCTTTTCTACCCCCACCACCCCCTCCACCTCACCCCCCAGTTAAAGTAAAACTACCTACTACCAACAAAACTAAAAAGAAAACAAACTCCAAAAATCATCATTGAGATCATTCCACTTGGGGACCCCTAGAATTTCTCAGTCAGACCTTCTCAATTCCCTCCAGAAACAGGAGCACCCCCAAGGGAGTTGTTATTCAACACCAGTACAGGCTGGCAGAGCCTGTCCTTATTAACACACAGTGAGATTCATCTAACCTAGCTTTAGACATCAAAAGGTTAGACATTTAATTCTGAGTTTGTCACTGTAGGCTTTTCTACAGTCAGTGGAGAGAAACAGGTATCTCCAGGGGGCAAGTTGTCTGACCTGCCTATTTTAGGCTGAGATGAATCACTCTCTGAAGGTCCCCATTTTTCCTCAATTGACTGTAAAGTGAATCTAGGGTGACTTCCCCAGCCTTTGATATCTATATTTGAGATATCTTGGTGAAGACATCTGAATTTTACCCACAATTTTCAGAGCTCAAACCCAGCATCTCTGACAAATTCACAGTGTTATAAATCTGTTCGTTGAAACTAAAATTTTCACACCAAACTCCCAGATTATATTCCAGTTAACTTTCACAATCCTATCCCTTATAGAGACAATGTCTTTGTTTAAGTCAGTCATAATTTCAAGACGGTAAATTGGCACAATAAAAACAATCAAAAGGCAAAAATTAGTTTGATTCTGCTGCAGTAATAACTCTTGGGTTTCTGCTGTCCTATCCAGAGCTTACTCTCACCAAATAACTGTTCTGAATCCGTCAGTGAAGCCCTTTCACTCCAAATTCTTTTGTTATTATAAACCAAAATTCAATAAACATCTTTCAGCAGTAACTACATTTTTCTGCCAAAGTCTGATATGAAATTTCAGTTTATAGTGCTAAGCCTTCATAACTTCTTATAAACAAACATACAAAGAACAAGACAATCCTGAAAGAGAGAAACTGTTCCATACATCTCCATTTCATAACAGAGATCTTCCCAGCTGTGCAATTTTCCCATGGGATACACTAATGTTACAAATTCAGAAAGGTCCATTCAATCACTATTTTTGGACGGATGATCCATTAGAGCAATACTCACCATTAACACTGTACTCACGGATATACTCTATACCTTAAGGCTAAATGAGCCCTCAGATAGAATCTAATCCATGATCCATCAGCATTTAACTTAAATGACAGTCCTATATGTTTTTCCTTTAATGACAAATTCTTACCATACATGTCTTTCTCCTCCAATGTGTTCCCTTTTCTTTCTCACCAGATCTGACCCACCAGCGTTGTTTCTGTAATACATAAAAAAACAATGTTCCTTTAAGTATTATATTACCACCTTGTTTCTGCATGTTTTGGGTATTTTTCCTTGTTTATAAAAAAGTTGCAGCTAATGAAATAACTGTTAGAATAGTAGTTAAAATTATATACAAGAAAAAAAAAGGAAAAGTAAGAAGAAATAGTCAATTTACTAGTAATCAAAGCTCCCTTATAATCTTGCCCATTTTTAATAAATCAAAACTATTATCACTGAATAGAAGAAAACAAGTTGTCAGGTGACCAGTTAAAACCATCAAAAAATTAATCAGTTTCCTTCATCTCTATCCATTTATTTCATTCTGCCTAATCTACAATATTGCTCTATACTGTGTTGCTACAGTGCAGTCCATTTGCTCAAAGAGGCACCTACAGCAGTCAGTCAAGTTATTAGGAATCTGATTACTGATCTTCCTGCAGTTGACCTGAGGCAGATTCTCCTTTCCTGCTCATGCAGAGGTATAATCTGCAGGCTGTGAGTAATGCTGGCTCTAGACATCTAACTGGCACTGGGACTGCCATCTACCAATTCCTAGTCACTTCCTGAATTTTAGCACTTTTTAAACACTGTTATGCTTTACTACCTGCAACCAGATGCTACACTCAATAGTACTTTCAGGGGAGCACTCTGCAATGTTTTTTCTGCATTCTGCCGTGATTCATAGCAACAGTCCCACAAAGAAATGTAGTTTAAGCATAGGCTTATCTAAAGCCCTTGGCTGATCTCAAACGGGAGTGTCACAGTGTTTTACTCAATGACAAATACACCAAATACTCTACAGACAGATCTAAAACATAAACCACTAATAATTTATTTCCCATGCAAATGTTTTATTCAGCTGGCTGCAGAGGGGAATCACTACCACTAGAAGGTCAGGCAGAACAAAAATAAACTCTTCATTTACCTGGATAGCAAAAATATCACCAGTTACACAGAAGGCAGCACTGCCAAGCACTACTTCTCCTTGAGGAGCAGGTGCAGCAACCACTAATTGCCAAGGTGGTACATGCACTAACTGAGCAGCAGGCTCTGGCCAGTCTCAAAAGCACTGTAGGCACTGCACTGCCTATTTTGTTGATCCCATAGAATCTCTGTGCTCCTTAACAGACTTATAGACTATATTCAACATATACAAAACTTTGGATGACCGAGCCTGAAAGGGCTCCTGTTCACCACAGACCAAGGTCTGAAGAACCCAAACCAAAGTCTTAAAATTGTGTGACCTCTCACAGCTCTTGAAAAGGCACAAATGCAAAAGGTTGATTCTCCTCACTGTATCTTAAAAAGTCATCCTGATTTTGGGAGTGCAAGTCTGAGAGAGCCAACAGAAATACAGGCAGAAGCTGGCCAATAAGGATCCTACAGGCTAAGTCTACCAGGGATCACCACAAGCACCCAGTTAACAGTTGCAAAGTTGCACCTGTACAGTCCACAGCAATCTACAGTAGAAAGGAAGCATGTACTGATTAGGATTACCTGATTAAAGTTAACAATTGAACTTGAAAAAATGTTCCTTTGTCTAAAGGTCTCTTGTTCCTACACATTTCCGAATCCCTCAGCTCTGTTCTGTCTCCTGAAGAAGGTTTTACATTCTCTGAGCACTAATACATCACCAAATACTTTTCTTAAAAAACACAGCAACTATTTTATTCATAGGTTTATTTTTATAGATGAGGTTTGATTCCCCTTCATACTTTCAATACAACAGCAGCTAATGGTCTACACATTTCAATTAAAAAAAAAAAAAAAAGAAAGAAAAAGCAGAAATGCATTGTGTTTGCATTATACACAGCCAAAAAAAAAAAAAAAAGGTTATGGTTCTAGAGAATGGGGGCAAGATGATTGTTTTTCAAATGCAGTGAGAATAGTAATAATTATGCTGAGACCTTTCACAACAGGACAAGTTTTTAATACCAATACATAAAGTCCCAAGAAAATAGATTTATAGGGGGCATAGTGACACTAATCAGAAATCCTTATGAGTGTCCATAGAGCTCAACTTACAGGCATTGAACGTGTTCATAAAATTAATCATGAGCCCTTGGAAATGTTTACTTACTTGATTCTGGTTTTGTTAAAGTCAGTCAAATTATAGGAGCAGATTCTTAATATACCCCTGTAAAGCTCTTTGTTTTGTGTTACCAAGGAGAGAAAAAAGGAGGCAGTGTCTGCCCAGGTATACATGTCCTATAATCACGACACTTGGAACATTGTGTCTCATAATAAAATGCAATGCTGTGATATGAAATTAATAGTGACTCAGAAAAACAAATCTCCTGATGGGTATTGGGAGGTACTGGCACAAATGAACCAATGGTCTGTAAAAATTTTAAAAGAAAAATGTCAAAAGCAATTCATCCCCAGTCCTCACCTCCTCTCCCAGTCTAAATTTGGCAATACCTCAATAAAAGAAAATTTGGCCCCACTGAGATCAGTAAGAAAGTTGCCATTGAATTTACTAGAGACAGGATTTCACTTGTGGATAGCAGAATATCATCTTAAATCCAGGTTTGGTCCCACTTGCTCAAGTCTGAGATCAAGCATGTTTATAAGGTGATGACTGCAGGATTTCTGGAACCAACATGTTCCATGCTAAGATTTTCCTGTGCATGCTCAGGAAAGTAAGGTCTGGTTTAGACATTTTGCAATCTAAAACCAAGACCTGCAAAAATTTATGATTAAATTTCCCTGTTAAAGAAAAAGACACCTCTCATGGGAATAAATATTGCACTTGGAGGGAGGAAGCTATTCACAAATAAAGAAGAGAAGACCAGCTATATTGCTCTTCTGTGTAGAGTTCATAAGAACCCTCCAGTACAAAACATTTGTATGTGTTTTACTGAATAATTTCCAGCCCTGAAATGTTATTAAAGTAAGAAAATATGCAAAATACATCATTTTTTTCATGCAAATTATATTCACTTATATTGCTTAGGAGAATGACAAGATATTATTCTGGACTATCAATTCTAGAATGCTTCTCCACAGAGTACACAAAACACTTTACAGCAGAGAAACAAACCCCCATACACTTCATACATCACTGGTGTTAATTATGCAATGTTGCAAAAGAAGGTTAAAAAAAAAAAAATCTGTCCCTTAAGCTTTCAATTTGCTTTCTTAAGCATTAAGTATTTTGCCCTATTTTTTAGCATGCAGAACTAGAAATAATTTTGCAATGTTCTCATGTATGTTCAATAAAAATGCAAATATATAAAATCCCTATATCTGAACAATAGCTCAGGTTGATGTTTACTAAATAATACTTGTAATGGACTGTAAATAGGAAATATATGAAGCACATATTTTTAAAACTATTCCAATAAAATACTATGCTCTGTCGCTTTGAAGCGAAGCAAGCAGGAGACTGACAGTTTTTCTTATAGATATGCAATTCTAACATCTAGATAGAAGATGAGGTAGCTGCTTCCCTCTTCATAAGAAGACCTGGCAACTTCAAGACTTGACCAAAGAGGCATTAATGACGACCAGCAGTTGAAAGAAATCACAACAGTCTTTCACAAAGATCTGCTGTTAACCAGCTTCAATGACTTTCCAGGCAGCCTACCTGTTTTGTTTGTAGCTTTAATACACTGGTGGCTACTTATGCAAAAAAGGCAAAAACTAATTAAATTTGTTTATGTATGTTATCGTGTGGAGCACTCATTTCCAGACATCAAGCTATGAATCATTAAATAACTGCTAAATTGGTCCCCTGGGACAGATCATGGCTCAGAGTTGGGCAGGCCCCCATCCCACCAAAGCCAGGTGTGCTCTGCAGTGAGCAGGCATTAAAACTGCTTTAAAGGCCATGATTTGGGTACGCAGCCAGGTCTCACACTGTGAGGTGAGTGGTAGGAAATCATGAAAACAGTGACAGCCCTCCTGTCAGAGTTACTCCTCTGTTTGATTAATGAGGGCATTTGAAAGACAATTAGCCAGAGCAGGTTTGGCTACAGCTAGCTTATCAATCAGGCACCCTCTATTCAAAGCACTACTGCCTTCTTTGTTTTTGCTTGCAGAAGAATTGTATCAGCGATACACAAACAACAAGGGACCTTTACACGTTATTTAAAAATATGAGAGCAAAACGCAGCAAATCACAACTGAAACAGGAAAAAAGGTTTTGCAAGCCACAAGCCACTGGATACTGGGAAGACATCTCTGCAACTTCCACAGCGCTGAATTTTTAGTTTGTGCACTTTGAATTCAAGGCTGTACAATTACATCAAGCACTTCCAAATTTCACAGGTTTAAGCTGAGTTTTCAACAACTACGAAAACCCAACTACCAATGATCACATGTGTAACAAAAGAAACCCACTTTATTAGAAAACCTACTGTGAACCTACTTGGAGCTTCAACATGTTTCAAATATGAAGTGTTTTAATTTTTAAAAAATCAATTTATTTCAATAATTCATCAGTTTGATTTATCCATTATTAACACAATTTCTTTGCTTTCCAACCACTAGCATAGGTAGAATTTAATGTATTACTGACTCTTCTTAGACACCTCCTCTCCCAGGAACGTGTTTCATGCTTTCGTTTAACTGAGAGCTTTACTTCAAGTTGTGTAGTTCTTAGCTCTGTGTAAGTGATCAAAAATATGAAATGGACCATTTAAACCACATCAGAACTTTTCATGAAGATTTGCATTCCATCAGAACAGCTTTGATCAAAGTAAGAAAATGACGATTTTTGACTGTGAACGGGTAAAAAATAAATTACTGACTGCTATACTTATATTACTCTAGATCTGAATAGATCCAAGACTGAAAGGGCATGATTGAGACTGAAGTGGATGTGCCACTTTTCCTTTCAGTTTACAGTTAATTTTCCCTGGTAATACCACATCAGAAGTACTTTTAATGCATGACTAGAGTAGTACTAAGTGGTTATGTGTGCAATGCTAGGAGGATAATTTCTTTCAACCTTGCTAGAATCTATTTCAGAAGTAACCTCACAAAATAGCTGCATTGTGTGTGTTTGAATAGGGAGTTAATAAAGCAAGTAGAAAATTAATCTCCGATTAGATTAGAGTACAAAAACACAGGAAGCGTCAGCATAGCCCCAAAAATCCTCTCTCAAGCTTCCCTGTGTTGGAAGTATGAGATAGTCCAGCATACTTGGATAGAGAACTATCACTGTTTTTAAAAACTAGGAACAGTTCCCACTGAGAACACACAGCTTGTCACAGGGTTAATCTGCAAAATCACTTCTTTAAAGTGTTCAGCCACCTCAGTAAGCCCCAGCAGTGGCACCCACAAAGGGAGCACTGTTGAAAACTTGCCACTAGCAGTTTATACCCCCTGGCCCTAATCCAGGAGCCACTGCAGAAAGCCAAAGGTTCTTTCAATGGATTTTAAATTGGTCCCTGCACTCCTCTAAGTTACAAAGGTGGTAATGAAGTACTGGGAGATGTAATAGGAAAATAAAAGAAAGAGGGTTCTAAATAGGTGGTGGATAACCAGTGATTCCCCATATTCTAATTGAGAAAGAGTGTGAACAGTTTCTCCTTTTTCTATGGCTGTAATTGTAAACAAAAAGAGACAAAGCCCTAAGTGGTGTGGCGTGGCTCCCATCTGTGGGCCAAATTCTTCCCACCCCGCCACGGGAGCAGCCCTCATTCATCCTGCTTATTAGAAACAGCCTCAGGCCTAGGCAAAGCCCTGACCCACACCTGGGCATCATCGAGGAGAGGGTGAGCCTAGGTGGCATAGACAGAAACCATGCCATGACTGTGGCAGCAGCAAAGCCCTGTGAATATATATAAACCCATGCCTGGTCTTGCTTAGTCTACTAATGCACACATAGCTGCTCTGTTCTGCTTTAATGGGGGCAGGACACAATAATTGGCTCCTTGTAAGAGAGTGGTAAATGCTGTGACTGTGCTTCAGCAAGGAAGTGGGAGTACTGGGATAAATGCAGGCTATAACTGCACTATTACCTTGTGATCATTTCAGGGTAGGGGAGATCAAGCAAACAGAAACAGGTCCACTATTTTTATACAGATTAATGCAGACTGCCAGCTTCTCCCAAACAACAAAAGGTTAAAAGTACCCTGGGCAAGTCACAGAGACTTCGGGTTTTGTCATCACCTCTGGCAGAACAATTGCCTCCTCCTCCTGTTATTCCTCAGAGTCAGAAAACATCCAGACACTTTGCTTTCTCAGCAGTTTGAGGAAACAATGGTATGAACAAGAGCAAATATCCTGCAACATATCCCAGGTATTTAAAATTTGAGGTTGATAGATAGTAAAAAAAAATTAAAATTTAAGGCACTTCACAAAAGAGAGACTCTTCTACTTCTCATCAGTGATCCACAGTCCAGCCACTGCCACTTGCTTAGCTGGAAAGAACAGCCAGAAATGCCTTTTGTAGAAAACAAGCAGAAATGTTTATTAAGCAGAGATGATTAGAATACTCTTTGGACCATTAAATGAATTTAGAGGTGTTATCTGCTTTTCTTTGGTTCCCATGCAGGAATTTTGCAGTACAGGCTGTCTCAAAGGCTGAAACTTAAGGAAGACTTTAAAGAAAATAGTTCTGTTACAGTAAACATGTCTCTCCCTTATCTTCCAAAGGCATCAGGTTCCTTTCCAGACACAATTGTGGATATTTTCTTTCCCCTATAAGCTCCTGCATGTTTCACCTTTTGGCTTTTTCTTCTGAAGCACACTTAAGGAGACTTACACTTCAAATCCAGAGATACTGAAATCTTTGGTAAAGAGCATCTCATTTTAAAGTGTGCTCTGCTCTCTGGGTCAAAGAACCTGGGTAATCAGAAGCAGCAAAGACATTTTACCCCTCCAAAAATCCTGAAGAAGATGCAAGTTCCAATTGAATACATAGGCACTTCCTGAGGGAAAAAAGTGAAGGTTTCTTGTAACTGTGATTAAGGACATTTATTCTTTCACTGTCTATTTCTTTGAAACTATGGCTAAGGCCTAGTAGCTTAATTGACTTTCATAAAGTCAGTCTTGATTACAAAGTGTACAAAAATGACCTTGTATCCTTATTCCTTGTGAAAAGTTGGAGGAATGCTATCTATCTAGGACAGATGGTTCTCACCTGGGCGAAAATGACAGAATATGCATCTTTGTTGACATTCCATTAACTATAATTTGGAAATTCTTACTTAGCCTTATGCATTTTTTAATGCAAGTAAAGTTTACCTTGTTAATTGGTTCACTAAGTAACACATCATTGTTATTAAAAGGAGAAATGAAAACTTGCTGACCTAACATCCACAGCTCTGATTATTCTTGTCAATTATTTTATATTTGGAAAGGCAAACAAATGTTGTATATAAAAACTAAATACTGTATTTGGCATAACTTCAAATTAGCTGTCTCACCGTGCTTATAGTATGCAAATTAAATGTCCTGAATAAGCATTAATCATCATAATAGGCTAATTATTGTCAGTTAGTTATTGAATAACTGAGCTACTACACTTTGCAAATAATTTCAAAAAAAATGGTAATAAGATTCTGGCTTCCTAAAAGCAAGAAAAACATTAGAATTTTTACAAGTAATTTTTTGCAAGTAATTTTTAAAACAAATACATAATTTATTTTGACCATTTTGAGCATTATTCTGGTCTTCCCATATATGTAGGCTTACTGTCTTCCAGTAAGTCATACTTAGTCCAAAACCATTTCTATATGAAGATGTCTTTGTATCTATGTCACTTCAAATGACTTGCTGAATTTTAAAGCATTAATTAACATGTTAATAAATAGCTAGTCTTTGTCTTCTCTGGCCACGCACACGGCTAAAACAGACGGTTAGGAACTTACATGTTTTACACAGAAGTAAATGTTTTAGAAGTGTTAAAGTATACATGAGTATAAGAGTGCTACTTGAATACAGTGTATTAGAACCTTGGAGTATATGTGTAATAAAGTAGTGATACATTCTTGAATGTAAATGGATATTCAGTGCTTTAATGGAACTGGAGCACTTCCACAAATGTACGAATGCCAACACATTCAATATTAGGTCTTAAGCATCTAAAAATACTTTTAAAACAAACTTAGAGTCAAGTTTCAGTTAGACTGGCTGCTATTTGTCCTCAGCATTTGTGAGGAAGACATTCCTCTTAGCAGATTCATTTTAATCCCTCTACATAAGGCATTTGTCTCATTTACTCAGAAGCTCTCCCCAAGGGGCCCACTGCTGCAGTGTCCTTGCACTGTCATTAGTGTGTTCACCTTCAGATTGCCTCCAGGACTGGGAAGGGGCATTGGCTCCACTTTACAGATGGGAAACCACCGCTCAGAGTATGAGTTCTACAATGTCCCAGAGAAATCCATCTCGAGTAAAGAACAGAACCTTCTCTCTCACCACCCCTGCAGGTGGTGTCAAAACCAGCTCCAAGTCATATAGAAAAGCTTCATGAAACCAGTAACAGCTCCAGGACACAAAAGTCTTCCTTTACTGCCTTGACCATAGACCATCTCATGTGAATAAGTTCTGTACTTTGGGGCTTTTTTTCCAAGAAATTTCTTGTGTCCCTTACTTCTTCTGCTTCATAGCATTCTGCCTATAACCCTGAGCTAAAGAAGCATGAACAATGACAAAGACAAGGCGCATCCCCAGATAATATAAAGGGTCTGCAAGGGAACAGTTAGCAAAGTATTGATTGGAAAACACTTACTCAGTTGTCGGAGATAAAAATCGCTTTCGAACCCACTACTGTCACATCCAGGGATCCCACTGGCCTTTCTAAGCACACTTCCCTAGGAGCTCCAGTTCAGCATTCTTGCCACTGTGACCTCAAAAACTTTTAAGTCAGTAACTGTTGCACAGGATGCAGTTGCCCTTTCTGTTGACACTTGTCTCCTCTGTACAATCTTGTATCCGAATGTGTCAAAATACATTTTATTCCAAGAAGGTAGATTTGACGTGACATGAAGTCACATAAAAACCAGAGGATGCCCTCTCTCACAATTTTCCACCAGTCTTTGTCCAAAAATATTCTTGGCCAAGTTGTTCTGACGTGGTGTCCAGGCACTGAAGATGACACCAAATATGGCTGGAATCAGTCCTAGCAGGATGGTATTGGAAGCATCCCAAACAGTAAACACTCCTCAGTGAAAACTGCTCTTTGACATCTGCCCATGAGGCCATTTTCCCTTTGTTAGATACCACAGGGACAGTGTGAAGTGCTACTGCTCCTCTTAATTCCAACAGGGCATCAAGAGTTTTCTCAAGTCTAAATACTCTATGTCTACACAGTACATTCGTTAGACTTACAACCACATGAAGAACTGAAAGCTTGTTTTACCAGGTCTTTTCATCACAAAACTCTGTGACAGCCATTACCTACAATTCCATTCTGTAATTCTTTATTGAATTAACAACCAACTTTTCCATTAATTGGCCTGCAATCAACGGCAAGCTGTTCTATATGAATCAAGACCATTCTGTTTGCAGTTCTAAACACCAGCACAATTTTATGACTTATGTTTTAAAATATGCACAGAATCACATGCTTTAATAAAAATAAGCAGGTTGTCTAGAAATCGTCTTGGCAAAGTCCTTTAGGACTCCTGCACTGTAGTCACCTAAGCCTGCTTGAATTAAAACCAAAATGTTTGTTTTCAAAAGTTCCTCTTCAACTAAGCTACTAACGGATTTTAAAGCTGCTCATTGCACAGATAGAGTATTTTGACAAAACACCATGTTTCTTTCCAAATTCAACAAAAGTTTTTTTTGTTTTTTTTTTCTGCAGTATGAAGAATTTGGAAGTTTCCATCTAGTAAATGACCTATACAATTCTTCAGGGTTTTGGATGGTTCAGGGACTTTTTTTCCCCCTAAACACATTGCAAAACCCATTGTCCTTGATTTTGTCAGCAGGATCCCTCATGTCTTTGCTTCCCCTTTCAATTTTTAGATTTCGTTACTTCTAGTTTATAAGAATTTAAGATATGCCAATTGATTGATATATAGCATAACAGCCATTTATTACAAATGTGGCTTCTTTTTCTCTCTTATACATTACAGAACTCCTGGCTTTTTAAGTCTCTGATACTCTTAAAAAAGCTCTCAATTTTAATTTCCACTTTTTCCGTCTGCATTTTTCAATGTCCATTGAATCTCAATGGAGATTCACTATTCTCCTCAGATTAAGGTGTTCCAGTTTAGGGTATTCTGATAAGGAAGTCTAAGACAAATCTGTTTGTCCCTTTATGGGAAGGCAAAGTTTCAACTTGTAGCTCTGCTGTGCACTAACAGAGATGTTGACCAACTGACTAGCATATGCTTTGGTGTTAACCATGAGATTTAGGACACCTCTGAGACATCCCTTTTCTTTTCTGACCTCAGTTACATTCCCAGCTTCAGGCAGGATGAGGTGTGGAGAACAGAAATGCTTGAACATCAAGCCCCACTGAACCGTGGCTGCTGAATTACCTAAATCCTCAGACTGATATGACCCAGGATGTATTTCTCCATAAAAAATTTAACCCTTTCTTGTCTTGTAATTTGCCACTAATAAGAAGAGATTGCCTAGTGCTAATGGACTAAAGAGGAAAGGGATGCTGCTGAGAAGAGGAAAATTTGTGTTTATGAAGAAAAGGAAAGCAATTCACTCACCTGAGGACCTTCGACTATAAACTCCTATGTGACAACACTATTTTTGCTTGTTATTATATTTGAGTGTAAATTATTCTTTTTTGAACAAGTTAATGTCAAAAACACTCAAACACCACACAGCTGAGGGGCTAACCTTTCTCCTTCACACACAGTTTTTGATAATAAACTATTTTTAGTTCATTTTAGATCAAAAGTCAGTCATTGCTGAATGTCTGTGCTAAAATACATATTGCAGAAGCCCTGTAGGAAATGGGTAGGTTTACAGTGTCATTGCTGCCAAAATGAATGTGTAATTGAATTCAGGTTGAAGTTCCACAGAGTTTCTGTAGTGAAAAGGAATAGGACCAAGAGGATTGGGGAACATTTTTTCGTAAAGAACTTGTCCCTTTGTCCTGTGTAGCTCTGTGTATTCATAAATCCACTAGAAACAGGAGAAACCAGTAATTGAAAAAATCAAGTAATTTGACTTGAAGCCAGGTCTTTCCTATTGCAAATTATGTTGAAATACAGAGAACATATTAGATAGACAACAACAGCTGAAAGGACCCCAAGTCCATCCTGCTCACACAATTCTGCATGATCCTATTTATCTTCTCACAAGAAAGAAGGTCAAATCATCATATAAAGTAAGTCATCTATTTTGATATTTTCTTCCACAAACCATCATAAAAAAGATCCATTCTAAATGCACAGAATTGGTTTGTTAAGGGCTAAGGCCTATTTTGCAAGAGCTGTTAAAAAAAATTGCAACAGGGGCATAATCTCCTTGCTGTTCCAGTAGAATTTGACATCAGTAGGGGGAATTATATTGTTGGAAAAGTAAGAAAATCAGCACCAACAGCATATCGATGAAGTAAAATCTCCAGAATAATTTTTCATCATTTTGTACATGAGAAATCTCAATAGTTGTTTCTTCACTTGTTAAGCTGTTCGGCAAGAATCATGTAAGACCTGAACTGCTCTTCTGAAATATCAGTACAACCACATTATAGGCAGTACTTAAATAGAAGTACAACAACTAGCCATTTAGTAAGAACTTTCTTTAAAAAAAAAAATCCCAGTCTATTATGCAACGCACACTAGAAGAATTGCTACATACTTGGGCAGACAAAGTACTTTGATAAGATGGACATATCCACTGATTGACAATTTGTCGACTATTATATGTGTTCAAGTAGTGAAATAGACTCCAGCTGTGCTTAGTACCTCCTGGGTGATATAAAATAGTAAGTATTCATTATGACCTTTAGTCAGCTGCTTAATGGTAATACTAATGGAACTGCAATAAAATTTAGCTGACATACTGCTTAAGAATATTCTTAGGCTATTTTGTGGCATTAAGTTGGCATATGTAACTACATTTAAACTCTAGATTAAATAACAAATTTCCAATTATGAATAAATCTTACAGTTAAAGGCATTTTGGTAGATTTTGATGTGATGAAAATACTTGGTCACAAGGAACACTTTCTAGCTGAATGCTAGCATTTAAATGCTAGAAAGCATTGGCAGACACTGAAGCTTAATGTGAATATTACTGTTCATGCAAATGGCAGCCCACAAAAAACCTTGGTTTGCATTCACAGTCTGGTATAAAGAACAACGTGAATACACTAAGCATCAGTACAGAGGCAGGGTGGTCAGGCTGCTGAGATCATTCTTACCAGATAACCCTCCAGAAAAAACAAACCTTTAGTAATGGAGAGATCTCTGTATTGCAACTGCCCATAGCTAAGCTGCAAATCAGCAGAGACTTTGTTATTCACAGAAATGGAAGTCTTGTCCTGATCCATTCATCTCTGCACTGGAATTCTACCAGTCAAGTGACTGGGAGTGTTCCCCAAATACCTCATTCATACTTCACAGACTGATAGAAAAATTCACTAAAACTCAAAACTGAAAACTCATTAAATTGCAAAAAGAGTATTACAGGCCTGGCTTCCATTAGTTGCTATCCTTCAATATGTCCATTTGATCTTCAAAAATTTTAGATTTTTTTTTTTTTTTTATTTATGCCCATTTCTTGCTCTCTCTTTCAAATACGTTCTTACGTTACACATTCTTGGGTTTGGATCACCTCCAATTTTGTCTCCTTAGTTAACCACACAGTTAAATAAAATCAAATCTCACAGAAACAATCTTTTAAAGATGTTTAATTCTATGACCAGCTCCTGGGTAGTGTATGAAAGAGTTTCCCTTCTGTTATGTCAAACTTCAGTGTCTTTGCATTCCAAGACGTATATTTCTGTAAAATGACAGGAGGGGACTGATCTGGTACAAACTCACTACCCACATAAAGACCAGAGTTAGAGAGATTTTCTTACAGCTTGAGGATAGCTCACCACAGAGAAACTGAATAAATTATTGAAATTGTAGTCTCTACATAACCATACATATGCAAGCAATAATAACAACTTACTTTTAGAAAGTTGAGTGGAAAAAAAAATTTTCTGCCAACTCCCTATTTTACTGTAGGTTTTTAAGTGTATTAAAATGGTACAAAACCCCATTAATTCTTTCCAGATTTTCACACAGACCCTTCATCCAATATTTTATCTAGATAACAGTATTTGAAGTACAAAAGTCTCTTTCAGGGTAACGCTGTGTGTCTGTTATCCTAGCTGCATCATCCATTCTCCATTTCAATATCCCACAGCCTACATCCAGCCCTATATTAAATCTAAACAAACACAAGACCCCAGCAAATGTTATTTTGCTTCATTTTTAAACTATATGATACAAACATATATTTTTCTCCCTCAAAAAAAAAAATAATAATAAGTGCTTGGAAAGACCAGAAGAAGCTAATTTGTGTACTCCTTACAATTTTATGCTCTGCATTAGTCCTTCTGAGCATTCAGCAAGAACACCTGTTTTCTGTGGTTCTGGTTTCCCTTCTACATCGATTTGTACCAATAAAATGTGATTTTTAAAGGGCTTATGTTCACATAACTCCTGATAAAGGCACTGGTGTTGGTTTTATGCTTTAAATTTCTAATCATACTGTTTGTTCATGTACAAGACAAATGTAATTGGGGGCATGAATCCATCTTATTTGCACATATTCAAATGCTAAAGCAGAACTCATCAGAGATGATTTTCAGAAAAGGGGAGTCACAGAAATGTTGATTTTGGGTCTGCAGAGAACAATGATGGAAGTCGATCTTTTTGCTACAGCTTTGTCTTCAAAGCCAGGAGAAGTAAGTATGTACAACTGATGAAAATAATGAAATATTTTACAGGAAGGCTTTTGAAGTGCCAAAGCCAGGCTCAACTTTGTTTCCATACAAGTCTTGCCATAGATGTCAATAGCAGTAAAACTAGTACTTGAAAATTCTATTTTGTGTATCTCCTCTTTAACCACAAACACCACAGCAGAATCTATGGGGTTTTGAGATATTGCCTCAAAACTACAGGGATATGCATTTGAATATTATTTACCTTGGAGACTGACAGACATTGTAGAAGTAGATAACTTACAGAAGAATTCCAGGTGAACTAGGAGACAAATTGAACACAACTACAATACCAAATCTCCTCCTTATTTCCCTATGTGCTGTTTTTCTTTCCCTGGGACAAAAGAGACAAAAGCAGTCCTATAACAGTCACCCACTTAATCATAGAGAATTAGGCTCTTACTATCAGTCCTCTTTGTGAACACAAGGCATGCTACACATGCAGCAACAGTTGAGAAATGATAACCTTATCCCTTTCACTACTATAACAATCCATTTTTTACTATGTGACAGGAATAGTGTTAATACCAACATTGACTCCCCTGTGCCATAGGTGTCACAGGGGAGTCATGACTGTAGTTCCAAAATCCCAGATTAAGAAATAAGGACTGAATCTATTCTGTAATTCTCAGAAGCTGAGAAAAATTTCAAAATACAGAAATACCCAAGCCAGCTGTAGAAGAAGAAAGTTCATCTCAGCAGCATGAAAGTCAACCAGCTGTGGTGGGATATGTCTGCACCCCATGCCTCTCCAAACAGCAGAAAATCTGTGCGAAGTGCATGTGTGTGGGTTTCTATTAACACAGATTCATCTTAACCAAAATATGCACAATGGTAGTCGTGCTAGGAAGAGACACATGCAAAATTCATTGATTCTAAAAAAGCTTCACCTCCAGGTGGTGTCCCACAGGCTGTATCTCATAGGCACCACAGTATTTGAGATTACACCTACACTGCTGTTCGATAATCAGCTACAGATTGTCATTCTTTATTTCTTCCCCAAATGGCATATTTCAGAATGCACACTGTTTTTGCAGGTGACTGGTTAGACAGAACACTGCAAAAAGGCCAGAGCACAAACCTTACTGTAACCCTGCTCCTCCGTGCAACCCTCTCAACTCAAGCCAGATGGGCCTCGCCTTCCTAAGCGGTATGCAAAGCTGGGAAGCAAACCATAAATATCTATGTCTCTGATAAGCACCTGGAATAATACAGATGCATTCCAGTGAAAACAAGGCTACATGCAGGGTCTCTGTCAAACACAACAGTGCCTACTGTCTCTGCTAAGAGCAAACCACTCAGATCACACACTTCCCACCACAGTCTCTTTGGACAAACACCCATGTACAGTATTGCTTTGAATTGTTTTCTCCTTTTCCAGATCAGCAGCTAGAAACTCACCCATTTTCCACGCTTTCAAAGTTTTCTTCATCTGCAAAGAGAAGGCATTACCACCTATTCTTTAAACTAATTAACTATCCCTTTTAGCTATAATTTCTCTTCATATAAAACATTTGTAAAAGGTCTGTTTTTCCCCATGCCCTTTTTTCTCTCTTCTGGCTCTTCATTATGACCATGCCTAATTGTGATGAGCTGTCCACCATTTACTCCACAGGATTGTATAGAGCTTTGTAATGGGCCTGCCACTGATGTATTTACAATTGGAAGCAGTTAACTCTTTAGTCCTGCTTCCTTGTTCAAAACAATGAACTGCATGAGGAACTAGCGCTTAGCCCCAATTAAAGATTTTTAAAAGTCTCCATTTTAAGCCTGAGTACTCCAAATTGAGCATTTGTCAAAGGCCCAGTCACAGCTTCAAATGGAGAGAGGGAAATCCTACTGAGGAGAAGAATAGGACTGTCCCATCAGTTGGGGTGAAAGTTCTTCTCAATCAGCATCTAAAACGTGTAATCAGTATGGGATCTATTAGGTCTGCCTTGTCCATAAAAAACTGCTGATCTCTATCAGTGTTGCTATCAAACAATGAATCTGCTGATATTCATAATTTCAACAATTTTTGCTCAAAAGAATCCATCTAACTCTTAACTGCTGCAATGGAAGAGGAGGATTTCTTGTCCTGTTGGGGGGCAAGGATAGGAATATGCAAGCAGCTCTTCCTGGATTAAGAATTCCAGCATTTATGCCTCATAAAAGTTTCACAGAGTTGCCTTTGACATAAACCTATTAAAACACATTAAAATATCAGTAAAGAAATCTCCATCTTCTATTTCGTTTTCTAGCAAAGAAACCACACTCAAGAGTCATTTGCAGTTTCTGCAGTTCCAAGATTATTTTCCTCAGCATGTAATAACTCTAAACCAGCTCCTTCCTATTTCAGGGTAAAATCCCTCAAATGACATGATGGTGGTTCCAAAGACTCTTGTATTTGACTACTTGAATATTTGTATTATTTTTATACCAACTACTGACATCTTCAGAGTTGACATTCACAGACAGATATGAATTAATGGTTACGCCTTTTGATCAGCTTTGCACTGGACAGTGATTGTAATGATGAATGATTGTTTTTCCAATAGAAAACAGAACATAGCAGTTGACAAATGTGCATGGACAGCTACCTTTCTGTCCAAAAATATTCATATTTTGGGATCTTGATATTGACCATCTGTTTAAAATGGATGTACTTAAAACTTCAGTGCAGCACTGGTAGAACTTTGTCTTTCTGTCTTACACATTTTATTTGTGCTAAGGATCTCTGTACATGTTGAAAGAGCATAGTTTCAGAATACACTTACAAAATGGACAACTAATATCTACAATAAAGGAGGTAGAAGAAAAAGACAGTTTACACCTGTAAAGAAGAGATTGTAATGAGATCTAACACATAGAACTGCCAAAAAATTAGAACTTTACTTCTCATCTGAGTCAAAACAGCTAAGCTGACACAGCAGGGCCACACACCTCTGCCACAAATCATATTTAAAAAAAAAAAAAAAAAAAAGAAGTTTAATGCGAAATGTTTGCCCTATATAATTTTTAAAAGTAAAATATTAAAAAAAAATTGATAGGAGTACTTATTGTTAAAAGTAGATTGCATATAGTAAGTAAGTATTTTTATGCAAAAAAAACAACCCTGTTTGCTTTCAACTGGGTTCTTGAGCTCTGGGTTTTATGAGATTTTGGATTGGGGTTTTTTTTTAAGTCTAAATGAATGCAATGTGATTAAACTGGTGATACTAAGTACTCTTGGTCTACTGCATATCCAAGACCAGACTTGCCAGTGGGTAAGAGCAATGGCCAGAAGAACAGAGCAGCACATGAAATGAGCCTCCACATACACTATTCCCACTCTCCCAATGGATCCAATAGCACAGTATACCTGAAGTGTAAGTGCTTTTCAAAGTTACAAAAGGATTGTTTTAAAAGAAGATACTGTGTGGGGCTCTTTTCTCTCTTTTCTCATCTTCTGTTCACATTTTTTCCCTCACCTATTTGTTTATTCTGTCCTTACCACTGACAGAAACATCAGGATCTAAGGTGACAGAATTACTCCTGCATGTCAGCTTAACCTGCTCTCCTGGGAAATAACAGAAAACCAAAAAGCAACAATTAAAAGAAAAAGCTCTTCTGTCAGTACTACATTTTGTTATTGTAGCTGCTCTCACAAATGGCTGGGAGACCACAGCGGGCAGAATGACTTCCTAATGGAATGACTCAGCTAAATATGTTCATTGCACTCAGACCTCTGTTTATTCATGTGGGGAAAGTCCACACAAACTGAAAGTCTGTCTACAACCACAGACTGCAGTGGCTTCTCTTTAGCAGTGCCTTTCCTCTGCAGTGGATATAGCATGCAATAAGTTCAATATCAAACATATGCAGAATATTTGTTCGAGTTTCAAAACTAATAGCAAAGCTTTATCTCTGACCAATTCTCTGCACAGATATATCTTTCTTTCCTCTTAAATTTATTCCTGCAGCTCTGAACATCAGTTCACCACTTGCTTACTGAGCATACTTAGCTCTCAGTTATCACAGCTTACATTTTCACCTGTCCTTTTACCAATATTCAGTTGACATATTCAAGCCCATCTCCCCACAAGCAGTGAGCAGAGTTCCATAGCTACATAATTTTTTCTTGGATACTAAAGTTTTCATTAGCATTTAACATATGAGTAGTGACTGTATGTGATTTACACCAAATCTTCTGAAAAACAACCCATTGCTCTCTTAAAAGGTACATAAACCTCTTAAAAGTTACCAGCTTCCTCCTTATCAGAGAGGCAACCACACAAGTTACCATCCCTTCCTAAAAAAAATTAAGAAAATTCAATACATATCTTCACAAAAGATTTCAAATACACAGCAGAAATACCATACAATTGTTCACCCTACCCTGACTGCATCCTTGTCCAAGGCCAGCAAACCTTTTGCAGCAGACAACAAATGTCTCCTTTCCTTCCTACCTGGTCACCTCAAATACAGCCCAAAAGAAAATCAGCTTTTCATCCAGCGCAGAGGCAGAATGTGCCCCTTGTGCTCAATTACAAACAAGCTTGGTAAGGTCTCTCAGCAGCAATAACTAGAGTAGCGCATCAGCTGTTTTGCATTTTCCAAAGGAAAGAGAGCTGGATACATTCTATGTTCTTTTCCTGACTGTAGGAGAGCACCACTTCCTAATTTGAATCCTTCAAACTTCTGCATCCTCCTTTTCCTTAGCAATTTCTGTCTCTTCCTTATTTCACCTAGGAGGAAGAGATCCTGGAAATTGTTTTAGCCCGAACTGTGTACCGGGAGAAACCATACAACCCAGCCATGCTATTTATACACTTTTACAAGCAAGAAAGCAAACCCATAATTTTCAGCCAGTGAAACAGATTTTCTTCCAGTCTACAAGAAAGCAACACATTTTCAGTAGGTTTTCGAGACAGTCTGCTGCACTGAACAAAAGTGGGGGATTTGATTTTGTTTTGAAAATAGCCATTGTTCCTCATTTGTGTAAAAGTATCCACTTCTTGAGCTTCATGAGCATTCTGAGGTATAGGACACGGTGCAATACTCCCTGGCAAAGCAGCACTCAGAAAAGAACAGAATGCACATTGATAGGAAATCTTCTGCATCAAATCCATTTCACAATAAAGTTTCTTATTATTACCTTTATAACCCTCAGTTTCCAATATTCTCCACAGCTGTGACAGCCCAAGAAGATTGAACTTTTCTACACAATTCTCTCTAATATGGCCCGCTACTTGGTCTTATTGTTATTAGAATAATTTGCTCCCAAGTTCTGAAATGAACTCTGTGCCCAAGTAATTAAAGCTCTTAAAGTTTCTAGTCCTTTGTTTAAAGAATTCGTCCTTGTGCTCTCTATGCCCCATCAGCTACCTAATTAGCAGAGCCTTTGCGTGATTAAAAATTCTCACAGAGATTCTGCTGGATATTTGCCTCTCTTAATGAGTGTTTGTGGACAGCTGGGAGCGGGAGCTGGTTCCCTCCTCCCAGGACCTCCAATGAATTCTGCAGACCTCTGTCAGGGCCCAGGAGTGAAAGCTGTCATTTTAGTAATGTGGATGAAAATTGGTCAAAAGCACTGTGGTCCTTGAGGAATGAAAGGCCTTGAAATATAAATGAAGATGAATATTCATATTTGGTTCAATAAGTGCCAACTATTAATATACATGTCTGTCAGTAAGAAAAGTCAGAACTTATTCAATTGTGCCTGGCATAATTTGGCTCCTAATTCACAATTATCCTCCTATTCTTTGCATTACGCTCTTCAGTTAATTTTTTTAAGTTAAAAACTTGCTAAAAACTGAAAGCATTGTTATTGCCACAAAAATGGCAATATCTATCCTTCCACTAATTTACTACCTATTAAGAATCACCTGCGGCTTTTACACACAGGATTCTAACTATCTTGCCCTGACTTTCCCTATCTCATTCCCTCTGCCAGCGTCAGCTTTTAAAACAGCCCATTGTAAGCTTCTGGAAGTATACTCAATTTCTTTATGGAAATTCTCATTTGATCCCCTACCCTCTTCAGCTTGACCCTCCACTTGATTTCTAACCAAACTCTAATTTCACATCTGGTGTGATTTTTTAAGGATCTTTCAATTTTTAAGACCATAGCACTAGGCTGAAATATCGCACGGGGTGGTTTTCTGGGGAGTTTGGGATTTTTTGGGGTTTTGAGGGTTTCGGGGGGGCGAGAGGGAAGGGCAAGAGTTTGTCTGATTTTGCTTGTTTGTTAAGTGCTGCACATGTTTGGATTTGAGAAGGAAGTCTGCAGACAGTGAAGAGATTTTACCCTGCTCTGTTATGAGCAACGACCAATAATTTCTGAAATAGAAGTCTAGGATTAAAGAAGAATCCTGAAAGTATTCAAACTAGACAACCCTGCCTCATATGAGAGTGATCTCTTATTCAGTGACATTTGAGAAATTAGAGCTAAGTGAGTTTCCTAATCAATATATTCCCATTTATCACTTTGTTCCAAACACCTGTGCACTGGGACCTATATGCATACTAGACACTTAGTTCTTAGCAGAATAAAATTCATTGAAGAAAACAGTGCAAAGGGAGATAAATACTTGATTTACAAAGATAAGATGATCAGAGAAAACTGAAACATTGCGTAGCTGAGGAGCAATTAGATCATACGTTAAAGAACTAAAATGTATTCTGGAATTCTGGACTAGAATTCAGGAAGAAGCGGGGGGAAAAAGATTTGGTTATTTCCTTTAACTACCATATTACAGATCATATTAGAAACAAAAGCTAGAGAAATAACTCTTCCAAAACCTGCTGCATCACCAGAAGGTTACACAGAGGCCACACAGTGATTTAATTCAGCTTTACTGAGGAAATCTAACAGGACCCGACCCTGCAGAAATATGCCTTGCTAAAAGACAGAGAAGCATTTATTGTTTCAAATTCTACTTGGTCAGGTGCCTGCTCACTGATAATATGAGCTTGTCCAAGTAAGACACAGGTAGGAATCAGAGAGGCTGTGGCTTAATGGGATGGTGTGCGAGAGGGATGTGAAGTACTAGAATCATTACAGAATGAAACCAACACCCAAGGGAAAAAAGGTCCTGGGTATTTTGACACAAGTGACCAGATTCTTCTCTCATTTATGCTGGTCCCGGTCCATTAGCTTCAAGGTGGTACATCTGTGAAGCCTGTAAGTTTAACAGCTTTCTGGTCAAAGCTTTTAGATTAAAACATTTATTTTTTTTTTCCCAAACTACTTCTATCTACATTTCATATGGCATCTTTTTGTGTGGGTATGAGTAGGATATTGTTTTTCGCTCTGCCCACTAGATTTGTTTCAGCAGAGAATGGTGATCAGCTGCTTTGCTGGCAGTTTGAAAAATGGAAGAAGTAAGTTAGGACAGGTGTGGGTGCACATTAGTGAGGCAATTAGGTTTGCAAATATTAATTTATCACTTTTAATAAGGTCATGGATTATAGATCTATATCCATGATGCACCTATTATTTCAGAGGTTCCAGTTCAAAGGATCTAAAACAAATTTGGGGGTAGGGATTTTTTTTTTTTTTTTGAAATATTGTTTTGGTTTACATGTTTTCAGACCACCTGCCAAAAGCTAACTCCTCTGGGACTGAAACTGAAAAACAACGACTCCACCTTTACTCCATATTAAGCCAAACAGAAGCCACAGGACAGACACCAGTCAAAAATTCAAAAAGAGTGGACTGAAATACTTAAGCATTTTACCACAATTCCGCAAAAGTCCATATTTATGTGTGCTTGCTTGTTTAATCTTGCACAGTGGTCATAAGTCACAAAGTCCCATGCAACAACGTGTCATTTTACAGAGCTCCTATGAGTTTATTGGGCTCCTGGGGGTTTAATATCCATCCGGTCTCTGTTAGGAGAAAGTGCCACTTGCATCAGTATTATTGGCCAATTTCGCCCTCCAAAATGTAATAAACATTTAAAAAAAGAGGACAAGTCAGTTTAGAAACTACAGAATAAAAACATTTGTGAGGGCTTTTCCCCCCTGCCTCATTTTCTGTGATTTTGTGTAGCACATTACCAGAAAGTACCTTGAACATAGTAATTGCCATACCAGAGCAGACCAAAGGTCAGCTAGTTCTGTCGGATTTGCAAAGATTAGCAGCATATAGATGCTTTAGAAGACTGTTCAATGCAGTCATATGTGTAACTACCATACAATACATTCCTTTATTTTCACAACTTATTGTTGCACCCATGTCCACAAAAAGGGAACAGCCCATATTTTTTTTTAAAAAACAAAGTTTAAAAAAAAAAAATCCATCTGTGATAATATGGAAGTCAATGAAGTAGGGAGAGAAGAAATTAATCAACTAAGCAAAAAATAAGAAAGGAAAGCAATATTTTAATGTAATGTTTGGCAAAGACTGAGCTGCACAATAATAAACTCTGGCTTTAAAAAGCTGAATAGAAGAAACTCCCTGGCCAGGAACCTCCCACAAGGCATAGACCTCCCCCTGCTCCTCATAATGTAGACACTGGCTGTGAAAGCACCCCAGCCAGCTCCATTCTCAGCCCACATGCAGGAAAGGAAAGGTCAAGAAGGCTGCAAGAGTCAGCAAAGTGCAAAGGTTTATGGAGGTATTCACTTTCCCTGGAGTTCTATATGCACTTGGATGTGGAGGGAACTACAAGCTTTTAACAGAGACGCTCATGTTTAAATTCTTCTTGAACTAATTAACATTTATTCTGCATATTTAGAAGTCGATCTGTTCATTTACCTTGCTTTTTAAATTAGCTTTTTTGTTACAGAAGCATGGTGAAAAAAGACAAGCAAAAGAAAAAAAAAAAGTGATTTTTTTTTTTCATAAAGACTTTTTCAAAACTGTTCTGAGCACAGAAGTATTAGGTTCAGAAATTGTGTCATCAACGACACGGGCTACAATAGATGAAAGTCCTGTCTCAAATCAGTATGGATATCTTGGGGGAATCGTTATCGGAAATCTGCACAAAAGTCATCTCTTAAGGAGGGATTTGAATTGAGACAGGAAGATCGTTTGACATACAAAGCATTGGGGGAACTTGGGAGACTGTGAGGATGAGAGCAAGAGAAGGATAAACAGTAGGTAGGCTTCTTTCACATAATAAAACCATCACACGTAGGAAAGAGACTATCTGTGACTAGATACTGTCACAAAAATGCAGTGAAATTGGCCATAACTGCAAAGTCAATAAAATGCCCTTAATCTTTCAATAAACAATTTATTTTTAAAAGTTATTTTGGAGCTATTGAAGCTCCTGGGGTGGGGAAGTAAATGCATTTTAAATGTGCTGTATGGTATGCAGTATCAGAGGTTTAAGTTTCATTTTATCAGATATATGGTTTAGTCATTTGAACTCTGGATTAGAAGCCAAAATTCCTCCACTCTAACACTGACTGCTTTTCTGGCTTTCAGCAAATCATTTAAGGTCAGACTCAAATAGCTCTCCTCATGAAGCAGGGCAGGTACTATTGCAGTACAAGACAGGAAAGCAAAATTTGCCCTTCAAATCAGTTGGCTTCTGGGGAACTAGTGGAAAATATTCACCCGTTTTCTATCAAAGTCATTGCCAAAATGAATTATTGTAGTTAGTATTTGGAAAAAATGAAGATTATTGTAGAGAGCTGGACAAAGGTTTTGGTTAAAAAAAAAAAGCTTTTGGAAACCAAAATATGTCTGCAAACATCTTATTTCTGTCATTTGTCCTATTGTTTTCATTTTCTCCATTCAGAAAAAAACACACTGACCAGTGAACAAAGAGGGTAAGAATAATGGCAAAGCTATGAGTATTTATGGGTGAAAAAGCCCCCCTAACAGTCATGGCATTCAAATGCAGTTTTTCATTAGTCATCTGCTTTCAAAACTATTGGACAATATTCTGGGCTTGAAACAGTTGCTCTGACTGAAAATCATGCAGAGAGGACAGCAATACATTTTCCCATTTGCTAGCTTGATCCCATCTCTGTCATTTTAATGTCTCAGTAACTGCTAGGAAGGTGTGGGGAGGTCATTCGAGCAATTGACTGTTTCATCAATTATTACTTACCCATTTAAAAGTTGCTAGGACACTTGCACATATTTTCATTACACAATGGGCCTAAAACAAATCTCACTGCACAACTTTAAGGTAGCAGGTAGAAATCTATTCTCAAGATTCAAGATCAGTCTCTTGCTTTGGAGGTGACTTCAGCCTAATCTTATACAGGCTACACATTCCTTTAAGAAATTTTACTTCCTCATCATTGCATTCTGTAGTAACTCCTTTCACAGGCTTAGCACAGGATTTTTTAAGGTATACGTAACCAGAAATACTTTTATCTCAGCAAGAAGTATTAATAAGAGGTACGTTACCAGGATCGCCATTTCCATGAGAGAAGTCACCAAATTACAGAATATGGTGAGTTGGAAGGAATCCATAAGGATCATCGAGTCCAGCTCCTGGCTCTGCACAGGACCATCCCCAACAGTCAACCACCTGCCTGAGAGTATCATCCAAAAATTTCTTGAACTCTGTCAGGCTGTGACCACTGCCCTGGGAGCCTGTTCCAGTGCCCAACCACCCTCTAGGGCAAGAACCTCTTTCTAAAATCTGACCTAAACCTCCCCATACAAAACTTCAGGCCATTCCCTGGGGTGCTGTCCCTGGTCACCCCAGAGCAGAGATCAGTGCCTGCCCCTCCTCTGCCCCTCACAGGGAAGTTCTACCTGCACTGAGGTCTCCCCTCAGTCTCCTCCTCTCCAGCTGAACACACCAAGTGCCCTCAGCTGCTCCTCACACGGCTTCCCCTCAAGGCCCTTCACCATCTTCACAGCTCTACTTTGGACATTCTCTAGTAGTTTAATATCTTTCTTGTACTGTGGTGCCCAAAACTGTTGCAATAATCAAGGTGAGACCGCACCAGTGCAGAGCAGAGCGAGACAATCCCTTCCCTCGATCGGCTAAGGATGCTGTGCCTGAACTAATCTAGAATTGTATTTACTTGTAACAGCAAGTCCTACTGATATGTGTTCTGCAACTACTTGACTGAAAGCTGTGAAGATATCTGAGATCTGAAGAGATGCCAAGAAACACCAAGCTGTTGGGAAGTCTCTTCTCCAGGTGAAAGAAGGATCACGATTGTACACAGGAAAAAAAAAAAAAAAAAAAGAAAACAAAAACATTTTGCAGATGCACAGTTGCTATCAAGAACCAAGAACACAGCTACTGCTCTAACCCAAAGCCAGGTGAGAGCAGAAGCCAAAGGATATGCGAGTCCAGAAGAGGGCCACAAAGACGATTAGAGGGCTGGAGCACCTCTCCTATGAGGAAAGGCTAAGAGAAATGGGTTTGTTCAGCCTGGAAAAGAGAAGGTTTTAGAGTGACCTATTTGCAGCCTACAGTACCTGAAAAAAATTCTAGTTGACAGAAGTTAATCTCAAATCCAAGATGTGTAGTGTGACCAAACATTTTAGCGAGCATGGAAAGATGCAGTAAAGAGAAGCAGTTAGGGAAAGCATAAAAAATTATCACATTTGTGTCCCTTACATGCTAAAAGCTCCTATCTTCCCAACTTCCATAAACAGGCAAGCAGCTCCCCAAAACTACTTTTCCAATGTCAGACACTAAAATGATTTGTGTTTAAATATATCAAACCTATTTCTGTGCATCTTTCTATAAATATTTTTACAATTAAAATCAGATTAAACATCCTGTCCTCCTTAAAAACATGTTGTGAAACAAGAAGTGTAAAGGGTTAGAAGAAAACTGGCTCCTGGTATTTTTTTTTTTTTTTTAGAACAAGGTCACATCTCAGCAACTGAAAAGTAGCAGAGCTCCTTTCATCAAGTTTTTAACTAGAAAAATAGTATGCCCATTTCTTTGTAATACACCTCTGGGCTTTTTTATTATGACTTCATTTCCCCTTGTAATATTGGAACGTCTCTATAATTGTAAAAGTGTAATAGAATCTAATAGAATTTCATTTGGAACTCTGAATGGTCTATGCCATCTCTGCTCATTTTGAGTAAAATAATGATTTTTAATGTCCACACATGGCTTCCCATGACCTTATTCAATCTTTGGGTTGATCAGGAAATATATTGATTCAATTACATACTGATGACAAATGAACTAAAAGAAAGAGGAAAAAAAGGTCAGCATATATTTGAAAATGTAAATCTTAGCAATGTCTTTTGGGTTTGCCCAAAAAAAAAAAAAAAAAAAGTCATTTCAAAATGCCATTTGAGGCTAATAGTGTGGAGTTCCAGTTCCTATCTATGAGCAGCAAAGAAATCATTAAAGTGTAAGAAGCGTACTCTCCCCCCTCCTTTTATCGTTCCAAAATCCTCTTTCCTTTAGAGGTTTGCATGGAATGACTTCTCCTTTGGCTAAAAGATCCTTTTACCCCTCACTTTACATGTAGAAGGCTGTGGTTCATAAATACACCCCCTGACAGAGTAATTTTCCTTTTCTTCCTTCCCCCCTTTTCATTTTGTTTTCCTCATAAAACAATTACCAGTACAAACATTTCATCACCACCACTTCCTTTTCATTATTATCACACCTTTATCCCCTCATCTTCAATCTCAGCCATATAAAATGCCAGATGGGATGGTGTGCATCAGTGGAGTTGTTTCCTGCTTAATAAGCTCTAAGTGTCCATTTGTACTGGTGCAGTACCTGATGGCACCTCGCAGTAAAAACCTTAATCTAGGCTGAAACTTCATCTCTGCTCTGAGAAGCTGGGCTCTGAGCCTTAAAAACAAAACATTTAATTGCTAAGAAGCAGTAAGACATGAACAGAGATAAAGAGCAGTCCATAGCTAAAGCAGTCACTGTGTCATTAGATTACTTGGTAATGTGGATTTCACAAGGCACTGACGCATCCCTGGGTCTGGATTAACTGTTTGACCGGTTTCATTACCTTGCTTGATCTTTTCTTTTAAGAATGAGCTATGGGTCTGTGAAAAAACATCCAGCTGGCAGCTACCCAGTCCAACTTCTGGATATGCACCACAGCCAGCACACCTGACAGGCCTGGTTTTCCCCCAAACGGGGGATGCAATCAAGCCCATAAGGCAAGTCTATGGGTCCCCTCCACATCTGGCAATACTTTGCAGGGATTTGAGAGTTTTGCTATGAAAAAAAAAATGTATTCATTTGGAACAGAAATTGGGCCATCCTCTGTCTCTGTGCATTTCATCTGAAGAGCTTTTTGGGGAGAACTTGAGGAACTTTCAAACTCTCGGAAGACTAACACAAGGCTACGCCCCTCGCCTCTTTTGTGAGTCCCTTTGGATCAGCCTCAAGCCTTTAATGAAGGGAATGGCAGAATCAGGAACTGACCTGTCATCTCAGCTGTGGAGGCATTAGCCACGACTGCCTCTTTCTGCAGACAGGTCTTGGTTTTTTAAATATTTGGGCCTATCATCAGGACACACCTGAATTCTTTCACACACAAAAGCAAGTAACTGAACATCTGAAAAACAGGATACTCTGCTAAAATCACAACGTCAGATACAAGTTTTTGTCCAAAGAATTATATTTTGTTAATGCAAATTTTGTAGAAAACTGTGTGTACTAGAAAAGATCCATCACGTATTGACTTTGCAGAACAAAACACATACATGGGGAAAGTGGCTGATTTCTAGAGATACATGAAGCAAAATAAATTCAAATGTATTATAATACGATTTCTCAGCATTTTTTTTCAGACTTAGTCTGAGATAAAAACATATAGAGCTTTCAGGATCTGATCAGCTTGAGAACAGATCAGCATCACATAATATAAATGTCACTTTAGAAGTTTAAACCAGAAATATTAATTTTTTTTTCCCAACAGCTTTTGTTTGCATACTCAAAGGGAGAAAAGTTAAAACAAAAAATTACTTGGTTTCTAATCTTTGCTCATTTAGGGCAAAATTACCATGGGAAACATTTAGATGAGTAGGCTGTTTTGCTGTTACTATTCAGTGGAAAATACGGTTCATTCACAATAATCTCTTGAAAACACAGGCATGCAATAACACCTCCAATCTACAGCATTTTTTGACTGAATGAAACATTGTTGGAGGATTAGTTTGTCTGCAGTGGAGTGCTGCTTTATGTTACTAGCTTTTGGAGTGCTGACTTCGGAGTATTAAAGTCCCTACAGGCTTTTAGGACAAAATTGTCAATCTCCTGGGAAATGAACATTAATTATGTATCTTATTTTCTGCAAGCAACAAGGATGGCTCAATTAAAAAAAAAAAAAAAATTCTCTTTGTTTCAGTGTCACATAGCGACACAATGGATAGTTCCATGAAAGCACTGAAGAAGTATAGTTAAGGATCTAACCCTAGATCTCTAAGCTGAATGAAATTCATAATAAGCCCATCCTTCTGGGCTACGTATGGCAGTAAAATAGTTTCCCAGCTACTCTGGGAAACTATGAGAAGCAAATGCAGCATGGTTATTTACGCTTTTCTTTTTGTCTACAAATTCTTCTGGTTTCCAAAACAATTTAAATACTACTACTAATCTAACCATAATATTCTGCAAAATATTTAAGCATTCAACTCACCACAAAGAAAAGCCAGATTTAAATCTTTTGTATATAACTGCAGCATTTAACATGAGGCAGCAAATACCCATTTACAGTGAGGTCTGGCAGAATAATGCAGATTCTTAGTAGACTAACCAGACATCTTCACAAGTCAGCCACCATAAAGAATTGTGCTCTGTCCTACTTTTCAGCAAACATTTAATGGCAAATTATGGTAGCGAGGTCTCATATTACCACAACCTCATTAATTTCACAATACATACTGCAGAACATTTGCTAGCATACTCTGAAGTATTATTCTACATTATTTAAGCTAAACTACACTTGTCAAACAAATGAGTAAATTACATTTTGTGATGCAGAATCCTAGATTTCTCACTCTGGTACTGTTTCTCAGCTTCCTAATTGCCCAAAATAAAAATTAGCCTGGCCCTTTTTTTGGGTACCTATCACAGTGAGAGCTGCACAATCCTGAACTGATGCTTGGCACCTTTGTATACACATACAATGTCCAGGTGAAAACTGCACTGAAACATGGCTTGTTCAGCCTAACTAATGCCTGCCCAGTCAGACCATGGAGAAGTTCAGCTCTCCATGGGTGAGGAGGCCATATGAGCTCTCAGTAACAAGCTCTGGGGTCAGCACTAAGAGAGCAAGGAGCTCATTGTCCTACAGTACCAGCGCAGTTAATAGAAACATTAATATTTACAGGACATATCTTGGTTTTGTCAGTGAACCTCCAGAGCTGCTCCTCACCAGCTCTTCAAGATCTTTCTGCTGAGACACTGAAGGAAAGGCTGTGCTGTCCTATCTTTACAAGGTGATGGAAACCTGCAGTAAAAGCTGTTTCACCACTGCAGCCCCATGTTGGGTAAAGCCTGGTCCACAACATTTTGTTACTGGAGTTCTAAAACGTAACCACAACTGCCAAGCAAGGTAACTGGACCTGCCAGTGCCACAGTTTCCTAAAGATCACCACAGCCAAAGCGTTCACCATTGCCACATTCTTAACCTGCTGTATTAAATCATAACAAAAATATGTACAGAAAGCTCCACTGGTCTTGAACTAGCTTTAATAGCTTTATCATTCAGTTGAAGCACAAAGGAACCCACACCTACACTATAAATATATCTCCATAATGAAAGGGGAACGAAAGAACTTGTTTGCTATGTCACTAGGGGTGCAGATTGAAAATGTCTTAAATTACCATAATTTAGAAGAATTGGGGCTATAGGTTATTAAATATGAGCTTTGTGCCAGCAAAATTAAATACACTAATTTATTTTATAACACTTTGAAGTATTATATGGCACTTTATTTCTTGATAACCTTTCAATGTCTAACCCCTTTTAATTTACATACATAGTTAGCAGCTCATTAACAGCTCATTAGAAACACCAGGAAAAACATGCGACAATAACAAATTCAGTGCAGCAGAGGGGACCAAAATTCTATTTGGGAAATTACACAGAAATTTCTGCTTCCAAATGACAAATCTATGGTATTTTGCCAGCACTAGGCCTGCAGGGCTTACAGTTATTACATGAAAATAGTAAAAATAACTCAGTTTCTATAGCTGACTCGTCTTGTATTTATTTAGACAATACTAGAGGGCAACGTGCTGAGAGATCACGTGGCACAAAGCAGGGAAGATGCAACATAATGTAAATATTACCACAGGTATGGGCTGCAGTAAACAGTGCGACCTAACAGCGTATTTAGGATGATATACAGTTCTGTGAAATCATGCTTTTCTGAATTTTTATTCTCTTTTAATTTTTAAATCAAAGCAACTGTGCATAATCTGAAGCCACAGATGTCACAAAAACAGATGTACCAGGCCAGTTCACAGCCTGTACAGCCCAGTAAGCTGCGAAGAGTAAAGAGGAGCAGACTTTTAAGAGAGTGTAGGTAGTAGTATGGACATCTTTCCTTGGGTGTACCTTCTGGCAAACACCAAGTCAGAAGTTTCCCAGGCAGGATCACTGTACATGCAGGCAGTCACACTCAATAGTGACTAAATGGACCTGTCTTTCATATCTCCCTTTAATCCTTGGCACAAAGTCTCTGTTTATGTACTGAGAATAAGGATGCTGATGGCTATCATAAAGCATCATTGGATCCATGGAGGAAAGCTTATGAAATATGGTCATCACCTTCTCACAGGACTTTGAAGGGATCATAGAAACAAGTTTTGCCAAGGAACACAGTGCACACTGGAACTGGAATACGGCAGCACAGCACAAATCTCACCAATAAATCTCAGATACATATCAAACAGTGACACTCAAAGAGTCGATTTAAGGGAAACTGAAGGTACGTGGGTCACAGAGCCCAAAGTTACCATGTTAGAAAATAAAACACACATATTTCCAACAAATAACTCAGTTTCCAGATGCCAAACTCTGTCAGGTTCTCTGAACTCTCATCAATTCACCTGCAAATGTACTGGTAAGGATGCAATAAGCTTTAAATTTGAGGGTGGCTTTCTCCAATTCTTTCTGCCCCTCTTCCAGTTCTTCTGAAAGAAGAACTTGTCTTATGGCCCTTTCTCATTCTCAGCATAATCATTCAGCTCTTTTCCGTATAATCTTGCTTTCTACTATATCAAACTTTTTATGATTCCATAAAGTTTTGTTCCTTCCAACCAGCCCTTTTCATCCCACTGCTCCAGAGTTTTGGGATGAAAAATAGTTTTTTCTCACCTATTTTGTCGTTTCTGAATCTTTTCTTCTGCATCATTTTAGATTTGAGCAGTCATTTCCTCAAATCTAAAATGCTGTTGATAAAGTACTTAAATATCGTTTCACTCACGTACCTTTCCCAGCATCATTCCTCCATTTTCCACTTGAACATAACCAAACTCTAAAAACTTCTTGCTATCACTGCCTTCTCTGGGGGGCAGCTAACCATAGTGACCGCTTCACACTTGGCCAAATAGATACATCTCTTCTTTCTTTCCTCTCCTTCCCAATATCTCTGTATCCTTTCTACCCTACCAGTTTGGCACATTCCTCTATTCTCAAGCACATGTTCCAGTTAAATCAAACTTTTTCTAAAAAACAAATCCAACAGACCCGCCTATACAAAAAAAGAATGCATATCTACTCTACAAAAAAGCCGTGGCACCAGGATATTAACTAAGACGAGGTACCACAATCATATGCAAGTGTAATGGCCAGTCTCTTCGCGAACGAAGAACCGGGGAAGGTCTTTCCACCTTCCAGCCTGTGCATTGGATTTTTTAGGTGAGACACAGTGTGCGCGGAACTGAGCCCACCCTTTAATCCTGAGGTTCATCTGCCGGGGCCAAGCACGCTTGGACGGTGGCAGCGAGGTCCTCAGGACGTAGATGGATTGCCTTGCAGGGTTAACGAGCTCCATCTGCCCGGGGAGGGGCCCCGACCGGGAATCGAACCCGGGTCTCTGCAGTGACAGTGCAGTGTATTTTCCCCTGGACCACCGGGGGCTCCCTATGCAAGTGTAAATGTGTACTGTAAACATGTTTATCTGTAACTTATGGGCAACTTCCATCCTCCCATGCTCCGGTCAATTTGTCATCTCCCACAGAAACGCCTTTTAGGTGCTTTTCCGCTTTCAATCACCTACTAACACAGCAGTATCTTTAGCTATCAGCAGCACTTGAATAAAACTATCTGACTTGACGACATTTCTAAGCTGCTCAGACATCGATACGTTTTCTTCACCTTCCCTTCCTGCGCCACAGACTTCCTACATGAACAAGAACCACTCCAACCTCCCTCAGCAACGGCATTTTCTCGAGAAGGAACTTTTAGCCGAGCTGAAACTTGACGTCGGTGCCCGTGCCCGTTTTCACGTGTCCAGCGGTGCCTGGCCCGTGCCCGCGGGGCAGCAGCGGGGCCGTGCGGGGCATCCCGGTGCGGCTCCGCATCCCCGGTGCGGTGCTGCCACCTGGTGCCTCGTCCCAGCCCGGCCCGACCGGGCACGGCTTCCCCCCTCAGCTGCAGCTCCGCAGCAGTTTCGGGTGCCGAGTCCGGCATTCCGAGGCCGGGGGACCGTGCCCTGCCTGCTCGCAGCTCACAGGGACACCGCACCGCCCTCCGCGCTCGCTGCAGTAACTCCAGCGCCGAGCTGCAGCAGCCACGGCAGAATAACGGCGGGAATAAAAGAGTTACTAAATCTTCGGTGAGCTCACTCGCCAACGGGAAAGTGTTGGCTTAAAAGCGCTGGAAGTAAGTTTCAAAGGAAAATACAATTAAACCTACTGGATAGAGGGTTTGTAACTCTATAACCTATGGATTAATCCTTCTTTCAGAGTGTCCATTAGGCATCCCCGGACAGTAAAATAACATATATTAAGTGCAGCTGTTCATCCGCTGTTGACTCTTAATTTAAAATTAATCTAAAAGCCTACTCATGCATTTAAAGCTATTGTAGTTCCAAACTAAAATCTGCAATGAAACTTCGCCAGAAAGCAGGAGGTGTTTTTAATTTTAGGTCTCTTGCTTTTAGGCAATAGACAACAGATTAAAGTAGAAGATAACCACCTCTCTGTGGATTCTCTTGCTACATTAGCAATTAAGGAGACTTTTCTTACAAATTTTTGTAATTAAGTGGTATCTTAACCAAGGTATAAATGCTGAAAACTAAAGTTACAATAGAAACTATGCTTTGTTATTTAACCGACTGCTATACTATTGCTTAGTGTTTACCACTCTAAATCCTCCTCTGCTACATGTTAAGATGCTTCTCATCTTAAAAACCTAATAGCATCTAAGTATAACTGCTTTTTAATGAGCTCCCAGTGGATCACACACAAGGCCTTTATGACATCTCTTCTCCTCGTTCGCTCTAGTCTGTCAAAATGATGAAGTAATTTTTTAAAATCTGATAAACAATTTTAAGTTTTCTGCTTCGATCTTATGTTAATGGCATTTCTGTTTTACAGCAATTTTAAAAAAAAAAAAAAGGTGGCTTCCACAGACAATATATAACAGAAGAATTTCAGGTTCTAGAAAACAGAGTAAATCTGTGCTGTAGCAGAGGAAGATAACTGGTTGTGATGAAAGGAAAGAAACTGAATTAACTGAACTTCAAGCACACGCTATAATATAATGAGGCAGATCAATTACTATGGTCACCTTGCCATTCCTGCACAGTAGAAATGATGTGTGTGGAAGGTTCCAAGATACCCGTGTGTCACACTTCGCAGTGGTATGCTCACACATAGCACTTTCTGCGTGTCCATGAGCAAACAAACAATACTGTGGGCAAAAACGTAACTCTTGGAATGAAGTCTTCTCCATGGTTTTGCTTAGCTAACCTCATCTATTCACTTAAATATACTTGTATCCAAGAAAGCCCCTAGGTGTCACAATTTCAGCCAGGAATACAGAGGCTTTTATCCATTTATTCCACCAACTTATGTTTTCTTTCAATTCCAGCACCTATGATTTGAGTGTTTAAATCAGGTATTTCAGTGAAGCATTCTCTCAGCTAGCAAGGAAGACACTTCTGACTCCTTGAAATATTACATCAGGGAGAAGTCTAAGCTGGCCACAGCTCTTTCTCTGGATCAAAATGGCCCCAAACTATTACTGTGGAGCTTTTCTAGACTTGCACAGACTTAAATCACCTGAACTCAAAACAGACTGGAAGAAAAGCTAGTGACAGTGAATTACATCTCCAAAATTATAACATACCCACCAGAGTCAGAATGTGACTGTTCTCCAAGTAAATTTAGGATCATTTCTACAGCATGTCACCTAAAGTACAATGAAGGGGTGGGGGAGAAGCACAACCATGATTTCAGATATAATACAGAGGTAAATAATTTAAATTGGGCTGGGCATAGATTCACATTCACTATGTGCCCTGCAAAATATACACACTGACCATTGCTCACTGGTATGCAGCAAAATGTGGCTAAACACATGCCATACCACTGGAGAAAAATACAGCACAGAAGTGGCTAGGATAAGACGTCAAGAATCCTGAAGAATAGAGAGATTTAGCACAACAGAGATAAGAAGGGACTAAACTAATCACCTAGGCATATGAGGTCATCATAATTTTAATGTTCTACACAAAAGCACTTGAAAAAATGAAGTATGCAGATGTCAGTGCTCGGAAAATAAGAGCCTCCCTTTTAAAACTATCGATCTGAAGAGCACACAGAAATAAGATATACAATGGGGATCAGATACGTACTGAATTTGGTCCTTGCTCCCTGTTGCATATTTGTTCAGAGATTTCTTTTTTATTACTTTTTAATTCATTATTGTAAGTGTAATCTCAGTCAAGTCAAATCACTTCATTAATTAAAAGGGATTGAAAAGGTCCTTAGCTACCGGATTCCACAAAGGCCCAAAAGCTCAGGCCCGTTTACAGGAGGTCGTATTTCATTTGCTGCCTGTGTCAAACCAGTACCCGTCGGGCCTCTGCTGGGCCCCAGAGACGAGCCAATCAATGTCTGCTCACTAAAGCCCCTCGTACGAATCCATTTAAGCGATGTGGATGCTTCCTGTCGAAAAAAGAAATGGTCTCTTGGTATCTCTGATAGAAATTAGCCATGAATTAAGAGAAGCACAGTTGTTTTGGAAGAAAGCCAGAACCAGAATTAATAGGCCATCTGAGCCTCTTGAGTGTTGAATCCCATTTGTTAGCAATTCTTTATGAAAGGTTTCCCCTCCCTACACCAGTTCTGACCAAACCCCGCATGCTGTCTCCTGAAACTAGTTAAATTTTAA
Organism: Empidonax traillii; assembly: GCF_003031625.1. Classification (NCBI taxonomy): domain Eukaryota; kingdom Metazoa; phylum Chordata; class Aves; order Passeriformes; family Tyrannidae; genus Empidonax; species Empidonax traillii. The sequence continues at coordinate 1,445,675 of NW_020955341.1, read as the reverse complement.
CCAGCTGGGAAAATATGAAAGGATACTGTCCTTTGTCAAACATAATTTTAGAAACTTGCTTCATGTTTGTACTACAATAACCCATTTGCCCTCCGTTTCCTTGAAAATACACTTTTCCTCATGACTCATCATCTCTCCGTGCTCAGTTGTAGCAGGATCACTGACACAGATGGAGTTGCACTAGTCACGAGTTTGGCTCAATGTCATTTCAGTAATTTTGGCAGAATCTTGTAAAGGCTTTCACTGTACATTTAATTACTATTATACTGTGTGAATGGAATAATCCATCTTGCTGCCAATCCTCCTAGCCTCAAAAGCTTTGCATATAAGTTTAGTGGCAATGAAATTAAAGAGCTTTTAGAAATCTCGTTTTAAAATGCTCTAGACTCCCATTTTTACAATAGACAATTCAGTTCATGCCTGGTTTTCAAAAGTTAGTTGAATTTTCTCCAGTTTTTGGTGTCCAGGCATAAGAACTCCAGGTGGGGAGGAGTGCCGAGAAAAATGGAGGGAGGGCTCATTTGTTTTCTTTCCAAAACATAACATAAATTCTGGTCTAATTACTAAAACCTCTAGGTTTTACAGAAAACTGTCTGTTTTTCTCAGAAAAGCTTGTGAGGACTTCTTGAGTGGGACATCTCAAAAATTCACTACTGACAGCTAGGCTGCTCAGTCCCTAAGCACAGCTGTGTGACCTGGAAGCAAGCAATGATGTACCAGGTGAACCTCAGCCTCACTATCCAATCACAAAGAAAACCAAAACAAACCAGCAAAAAAACCCCAGACCAAACGTAACAAGAAATTTATGTTCTCTGCAGCCTCCTTGTTTCTTTCAGAGTTTTGCTATACTTCCCTGGGGTATCAAGTTTCTCTTTTTAGACTGTAATATTTACTGTGGCCTGCCTTTTTCATTCTAATCTACCATCCCTGGAACAATAAGACATTGATCCAGGTTGATGCTTTGAATACTCAGGCTATGCAAATCAATAATTTGATAATATTTATAAGCATATAATTGGGAATCTGATTAGTTTTAGAATCATCAGCTAGCTCAAAGGATCTCAGTGTAGTGAACACTTAGAGCAGCAAATGGGCTTTTTATCATTTGTTCAGAAGATGTTGATTTTGGTTATAGAGAAGGTTAAACCTGACCTTTATTGACTGCTCTCCTGCAGACAAGTAGGCAGTTTTACAGTTATTTCTTTCTTTCAGAATCATACACCCTGTGAACTTGCAGGGCAGAGGACATAATTTGTGTAATTTAATTTTTAATTTTGACTGGGAAAAGTTTTCCGGTTTCCGTAAACTGAAGCAGCCAAGTGATTATTTGGTACTTCCTGACTTCTCATTTGTTCTCATTATTTTCAAAGGCCTTTTTTTAATTGATTATGTTTTGAAGAAGAAATAGCAGAATTTTAACAAATGTCTCTGCCAGTCCTAATTCTAATTGCAGTATCATTTCATCATTTAGTAAGTCTTGGCAAAAATACCCCACACATTAGAGCACACAGAAGAATCTTGTAAACAACTAGCCTGCCAGGCATCAGCTATAATTCATTTTCACTTGATTTGCATTGTCTGATTTCATTATCAATCAGAAGATACCCATTTCTAAAACAGTCCAGCATATTAATGTTCTTTTTCTCTGAAGGAGACCTTAGCATTTAATCATCTATGATCTGTTCGTACATTTGGCACTAAAAGAAAAGTGTATGACAATTTACTAACCACTTAAGGAGAAAGAAAAAAAATATGTATTGTCTGTCATTACTGGGGTTTTTTAAGCTGTTTCAAGACTAATTGTGACTGTAGAACGAGGCAGTGGACACAAACACATGGAAAGCTTTGAGTATAAATCATCATGAAGTGCCGCGAAGACGACTGTCCCACACACCTCTAGCTAATGAAACAGACCAATGTGTCTTCATGACACAGACAAAGTGACAAACATTTAGGAAGTCCTAAATTTTGATATAACTGCCTGATCTCATTTTATACTACATGAGGTGTAAGCAAACTGCAACCTTCTTAAAAATCTCTTCTTCAGATCACTGAAATCTCTTCAAAGATGCACTGTCTACTTTTGCTTTGAGGATGGATCTGAGATGTTTTTAAACATCAGGTTGACAGAGGATAAGGCAACAAATGTGTAGAAGCAGGAGGAGAACCATGTGCAGCAGCAGGACTCCCACCAAGTATTGCACCAGCCTGTTCTCATTCTCACTCAGAAAAAAAAAAAAAAAAAAAGAGGAGAGGAAAAATACACTCTCTTCAGCTGCACCAGTATTGGCAGGCATGTACAAGCAGGACTTCTTGTAGATAAATTGAGACAGAGGCTTATAGTAGGATAAAAGTGGTTTAATCACAATTATTTCCCAGAGCCCACCTAAAGACAAATAAAAGAACCTACAGCAGTTATTGGAATTTAAGGTGAAGGAACTAAAAAAGCAGAAACAGCTCCTAGAATTCCCAAATGCTGTTTGTCCTGCATGTTTGACTCCAGTGCAATGCCAGGCGGTTCCTCTCAGCTCTGCAGCTCAGTGAAACAATGGCTCACAGACCACAGACATGCACAATCTCCACAAAACACCTTGTTCTGGCAACTGCTTTGATTTGCTTCTACGAACCCTGTGCCAGGTCACAAGAAACCATCTATTCTGTCTGCTAAATGTACACTCACAGTCCCAGTTTCTACCCCATAAGCACCATGCTCCAGCTCTCTAGAGGCTGCAAAATCCTGTATATTTGCACTTGCCCAGTACAGTTTGTCAGGTTTCTCTTTTATCTTGTGGTCTCAAGCCAGCTCTTTTCAAAGGCCTGTTTTTTGAGTTTGCTGTTCTTCCCCTCTTTCTTACCTCCCCCCAAGAGAATTCTAAGGGATTAATTGATTTGAAAAGGTGTTGATGCCATTATTGTGGCTATTATTTCTAGTGTGGCTCTGATGACAGCAGATAATTGTTGCAATATGAGCCTTGTTTTAAAGACATCAAAAGTGCCAAAATGGCTTAGAAGCCCCACTCCCAGTCCTGCCTTCAGAATTGTTTACAGAACACTTACTACATGCTTCTACATTAAAGGTAAAGCAGGAGGCATGCCAGGAAAAAAATGTCACTTGTCAGTAGTCAAAAGTGTTACACAAATTAAAGATATTTCATGACACAACACAGCAGAAACACCAGCCTGCCTTCGTATGGCTATAATCCTTTGGAAGGTAAGTAACACACACCATGCACACAGCAAGTTACTGAGATGCAGTATTTAAAGTATTTTGATTTTAAGCCACTTTTTTTTTTTTTTTTAGTCAAATACAAAGCAAGTCTGAAAGCGAATAAGAGGCTAAGCCACTAAATGGACTGAAGAATACTCCTGAAGCCTACAGGGACTCCCCAGATTTCAGTTTTGTGTCTTTTACAGGTACAAAGGGTATATATATTTTATCTTTTTCAGAAGCAGAATTCAGGTAGATACAGAGCAGTCTCCACTTCCTTAGCCATATCAAAGGCATCCCCAGAAAAGGTTTTTTAGCTTTTTGTACTTTCCTTTTCAACAAAGCTGAATCATTAGAGCCTTCAGTTGGATCCCATCTTTCCTGATAATTTATGCTGTGCTGAGGACAAAGCAGAAGAGCCCCTTGAGCAACTGAATTTCTGCATACACGCTTTAGAGACTGTAAATCTTGCTATGAGTCAGATCCTTCTTATACAACAAATACAGGTAGAAGTTTTGAACTTGTATTACCATCACTGAAGGCCACAGTGTGATAGCAAACATCATAACTATAGCTCTGAAGGGCTTTTATAACACGGGAAAGACAGAAAGTTAATTTATTCTACCTGCAATAAGCAGCACAACACTTTGACTATCTGCAGACAAGCAGTTCTGGAAACAGGAGGTCAAAATAAAGCTCCCAGACATTTATAGCCTGCACACCTGGTAGATCACGTACCAAACAAACTTCCCCTGTGGCTCATAAGGACTCTTCATGATGTGACAAGGATTGCATAGCAGACTACTCTGGGTGTATGGTAGGGCACTAGCAATGCTTGTTTTCATGAAATATCTAACAAGTTAATATTTTGAGACCACTGTGCTTCTAATCATTTAATTCAAAGTTTTTTGGTGGAAGACAAGGTGCAAGAGAATAATTGCGTAGAAAAAAACCCATGTCTACACAGAGGAGAAAAAAATCACAGGGATTGCTTCCCTAGGAAAAAGAGTGACTGCCACCCATGTCCTGCTAAGTGACTTTCTGAACTTTCAGCTTTACATCTTCAAAAGGTGTGACACACACCTTGGCATCTTTCTGATGTTTGGAGTTCAACACATTGACTTCAACAGAATCTTTCAGTACGCCCCACCAAAACACTGAGAGGACTTTGAGCTGCAAATGAGAGGGGAGATCTTCAGAGGAAGGGTTGCTATCTGCTATTATAAGTGACACAGTGAAAGCAATTATCAGATGAAGGTAGACCCAAGCAGGAGTCTTCTCAAATTTCCTTTGAATGTCTCTCTCAAGTAACTGCACTGTAGGTTGTCCTGTGCTAAAAAAAAAAAAACAACCAAAAAACAAACAAACAAAACAAACAAACAAAAAACACCAAAAAAACCACACACACACACAAAAACATTAAACTATACAAACAGAATTATATATTGTTAGATTGTCATATAAGAAGAAAGCCTTGTACCCTATGGCATTTACAGCCACTTCAAGGTCCCTCTGTGCTTCCAGAGTAATTAAACAGACAAAGCATGAGTCCTTCACTAATAAGGGACTGTGCTCTGTGGCATTTCAAGTCAAAGACCCACAACTTTTTGGGGACACTTAACACTGGAGTCAGACTAAGGTCCCAATTCAGCAAGAGAGTGGGAAAGTACAAAAACTCCATGCTATCACTGTTCAGCAAAACACTTGGACTAGCTCTTTCCAGAGTGCCCAAACTGCAAACGTGTCCTACTCAAGTGCCAAAAATGCTAGCTTCCTCCATTATCACCTAAGATGCTGTTCAGGTTCACTGGGAAATCAAAATAGTTCCAATGAACAGCTAAAAAGCAATTTTTCTTCTCATTAGCTTCCTTTCCCCCACTTCTCCTTATGTTTCTTTGTTTCTTTCTCCTTCATGCTATAGCAAACTTTGGCAGCACTGCAGAATGCTGATGAGACACATGCTTACTGTGTGAAATCCCAACAGCTATTTTTGGCCAATACCTGGCATGAACTGCCTCCTCTTTGAGGACTAAGGGAGTTTGCTTATCAGGCTCTCTTCAAGAGTTTAATGCTTCATTATGACTCGTCAAAAGGCTTGCAAGTTTTACAAAACTAACATCAAATTAGTAACAAACTCCAGAAACCCTTTAAGCATTCCCAGCAGTAAGGTGACTTTTCCTTTGAGAATACAAAAACCATAATAAAAAGCATTTTTATTCCATTTCTAAAACAAGAATCAACACTGCATATGTAAAATGCTTGATCGTTTACTCTGTCACTGTTTTCTTCTTGGGAAGGTGTTGGTCAAGAGTAGGGTTATCATGAAAGACAATTATCTAGTCTTCATAAAGTATTTCCAAGATCTGTCAGTCCTGACTTGTCACAGTCCTGAGACTGCCCCAAGAATGGCCTGTCACTGACAGCCTCCAATACCCTGTGAGAAGATACTCATCACCACCCAAACTGAAAACCTGAAATATATTTCATAGCATCATCTAGATGGGAAAAGACCCTTAAGATGATCAAGTCCAACCATAAAAGCATGCTGATCTTATTGCAAAGAACTAATTCTGTGACATTTGCAGCCTCCTTATGTCTGAAGATTTGCAAACCCATATCTCAAAAACCCACTCCTTCTAATTCTGAACACCAAGAATCAAAAAAAAGATATTTTTTTTTCATTCCATGATATACCTAAAGAGATGATGTAGGAAGTATTTGACATGAGCTGACCAGCATTTTATGTTTCCAAATCTCCAGTTCATATTAGAAAGAGGAAAAATTTGGAACTACTGGCAAATAAGGTGTGTTAAAGATACCACTTACCACAAAAAGTTGGAGGTTGGAGTGTGGGAACAATGGCAGCTCCTATCTAGCCTTTGCTTATCAGTAACCTTCCCATTCTAAATACAACTTCAGAAAGAAAAAGAACTAAGGAACAATTTGAAGGTGATTTCTAGAGACAGAGGAAGAAGTCAGACCCCTTTCACTCATCTAAAAAGAGCCTTCTAACTCTTTCCTCCAGGCCTTGAAAGCTTCTTGATAACCTATTTACTTTTTTGACATCTGAACCAAGTCCCCCAGGCCACTCTTACCATGGGAAGGGGTTTCATTGCTGCGAGTTCAGATCACAAAGGTTTCTCTATTTTGCTTTGTTCCTGTGATGAAACGTAGAGAGTTTAACAGAGGGAACTGTCAGCAGGGGAATGTGCTTCATCCTCCAGTCACCTCATTTCATGAAGTTTAGTCAGCGGCTGTATCAGAGCCATTTTAATTAAATAGGTCACTAAAGGATCTTCTTTTTACCTTGAAAAAGATATGGTCAGGACTTTACCTGAGCTGAAAGGTTTGAATTTCATTAGGACTTTAAAGTGGGTTGGGGTTTTTTTTCACCATCCAAATACAATGAGCACCAATTTTTCAACACATCAATACAGCTATTTGCATAAAGTATTGATTAGAAGTCATTATAATCACAAAATGTTAATTACACCAATTAATTCCCAATCTGTTTGTACCTTAAGCTTGTTTATGTTCAGCACAGAAGGTTAAAGCAATAGTGAATCAGCCTTGACTTTCTCTCTGGGAACAATTTTTATACATTGAGGACTCCTGTCCTGTAAATTCTAAATTTTCTATATGAGCAGGCTTTTCCCCCAGTGTTGTTTTATGATTTTCCATGCTATTTCAAACCCTTGGTCTAATCACCACCAAATAGGTTCCCTTACAGTCATAATTAATCTGTGGATTTGTGAAAAATAGGGAACAGGAAAGCGTTCTAATGTGCCCCAACTACCAGACAGAGGACATTTCTCTGGGACTGATGCAAACTCAGGGTGCTGAGCAGCTCTGAAAAGTCAAGATTCTGCAGTGTTACTAATCCAGCTCCATTCCCCAGTTTCCATTCTACAGAACATTTCATGTAGTCAATTTGTGGAGACACCTTGACTTCTGCAACATCCTAGCTTCTGCTTCCAAGAATAGCTGTATCACATTCACTCTACATACTCAAAGCAAATCCCATCATGTCATTTTTTGAGGGTTTTAGCAGCCCTCTTCCTCCTGTTTTACAAGAGAAACAAAATTACTGTCATACCCGTATTTTCACCTGTGCCTTCTCATCTTCCTCTGACTGTCCAAGCAATTTGGTTTCTCTCTTAAGCATTTAAAAACCTCAAAAAACAAACAAAACAAAGAGAAAAAAAAATTTTCTCTGCTCACTGGTAAATATGCTTCATTAAACTGCCTTGAGAATTCCTAACAGAAATACATTCTGGGTTGTCTGTATACAACCTAGCCATGGCTTGCAGTTGACTATGCTGACAAGGATAACTGGGAAGAAGGAATTTTGCATTTTCTTTGCACTGTTAGGTACAAAGACTTTAGCATTAATTTCATAATGTCATATCCATAAAGTACACGCAATGAAGGAAATTCTACATATAAAAACCTATTCAACCCCTAGAAAAAAAAATTACTTTGCACTGTACAGACATATCCAGCAGGAGCATGCAAAGAATGTACATCCACTGAAGGCAGATATTAAGTTACAACAGCACTCCTTATGACATGAAAATTGGTGCCACATAGGCACAGTGAGTCCACTTTCCCATCCTTTTTCTTAAACCACCAGGAGAGAATCATCATATTTTTAAAAAATGTTTCTTGGATTGAAATACTTGGTGTGCAGTATTTAAAGAAGTATGATAAAGCTCCGTTATTGCCTCAAATTAAAACAATAGAGTGAGTGCTGAATCATTCAGTCCTGATTGCTGCAGTGCATGGTTTGAAAGAGCCATCCAGGTGTTTAAAGACTTTGCCACTACTGAATCATCACTTCAACATAATGTGACAGTCACTCTAAGTCCTGTTATGAAATGCACCCAGAGATCAGCTTAGGTAAGGTAGCTTTCCTTTATCAAGATTGCAGAATTCAGAATACAAAACTTTATATTTTCTCTGAACACACTATTTCTCCACCAAAAACTAAGATACTGTTTGTCAGCTCCATGCAGCATATCTACCATTTTCAGAAGACTCAGTTACTGACCCTCAAGCCTTTTTTCACATTTAGCACAGACATTAGATGTCTCTACAGATAAATCTCCTCTTTTGGCCAGCATAAGAAACTGCAAAGTTCAGAGAAAACCACTGAAATGAAAGGCAGCTACTGAAGATTTCCAAGCTACCCAGAGACCTTACCTAAACTCAGACTGAGTACCTCTGATTTCCCATTTATTGGTCAAATCAAGAAAATGTCAATGTGGGAAACAGTTCTGGAGCTTAATATACCCTTCTGAGATAATCAGAGCACTGTAATATTAACTCTTCTGAGGAACAGTTTGGACACTGTGCTTGCATGACCCAAAGAAGTCATAGATAAAATATCCGACAAAGTCGTGTAATAACAGAACACGTGTAAAAGTTCATGCAGCTAAGAAAGATTTAGAATGAAGTAGCTAAGACATCAGCAGAACATCCTCCTGTCAATACAGCTGAAACTAAAGGAAAAATCACTTCCTATGGGTTTCAAGTTCAAAGAGCCTTTGGGGCTTGTTTTTAAAGCCAGAAACAGATTAACAAAGTCTTTTGTCTGAAATCACAAGGTCCTGTCCTAAACTTTGGAAAGCTGGCTCCACTAAGCTAACCAGCATTTCCAAGTAAAATTATCTACTCTAAGCTTTGCATGGTAAAGGCCAGTAAAAAACAGGGCATGGAAACTGCTTAATACTGAACTCAGAACTTCCTGACAGTTTTAGCTTTTGTAGAACTCTATTGAATTTTTAAAGCAAGAAAGGTAGAGGTATAATTTTAGGGGTTTGCCTTTTTAATTTGAAAGGTAAAAATAAATCCCTTTGGAGATAATTGTATTTTAACAGATATAAAACAAATATAAAACAATAATCTTTGATAGGAAAAGACATTTAAAAAACCCACCACACCCATCTTTCCCTCCCTCCCTTCAAAAGGAATTTTGTGGCTCACAGAAACTATCTGGCTAAAAGTAATTGAGTGCATAATCCTTTACACTTGCATCCATGCCCTTCCAGCACCATTTCTTTAAAGATGAAAGTCTGGGGATCTGGCTCTAGGCACAGTTGAAAGGGAAAAGCAAATGAATAGAGCTGACAACCACACAGCCTAAGCCCAAGGCTGCATTAACTACTCCATATCTTCTTTTACATGGTCTTGAAGGCCAATGGCAACAGCTGATGAGAACCTCAGAGCCACAGCTCCGATGGCATGGAGAAGAACAGAAAGAACTCAGGCTTGAAAGACACATCTCCGGCCTCCCACACACCCCCAGAGGCTGAAAGATTTGGGCAGGAATCAAACCAATTCACTGAAAAGTTTTGTCTTATTGGACTCCCTTGTTTCTGTGGGAAGAGATTATCTGCATGAGAAATACCCAAAACACCAGATCATAAATATCTTCTCATCACTGGAAATCATGACCATCCATCAGAGGATTATCAAAGACTGGTTTATGAATGAGTCAGACTACAGACCTAATATAATTTATGAGTTAGGGCAGACATGGATATTTCATGCAGGTCAGACAAAAAGAGCATAAGATTTTCTGTCATGATCATTTATGAGGTCTTGACCTGAATGTAACCTCTCTTAACAGTACCTAAGAACTTGTTTTCTTTCTTAATTCCTGTGAATTAGCTTTTTTGCTTAGCTGTCTAAACTAATTTTTATCAGATGTAAAAGCCTTTTCATGAAGCAATGGAACAGCTTTGCTTCTTACCTTTAAAAAGCTCTCCTTTTTTTCCTGTATATTGATACAATTCCATAGTGAGGACAATTTTACATAAACTATTTTCCACTCCACTGAATGTTATGTCACTCTACATGAATATATTTCTTGGTGGATGCCAAGGCAAAATACTGCTATAAATGCTGTATTTTCATAAATGCTATTCTTTGACTTTTTAATAGATTCATTCCATGCATACTATCAATATCGAGTCTTACTGATGGATCTGTATTAAGCTGCCAGCATAATTTCCTCTGTTGTCCCCAGAGCCTTCACCTATGAATCAAAGGGAAAAAAGATCACTGGCTCTTCTGTATTTCAAGGCAACGAAGTGATCAAGATGGAGGAGAAGCTCTAGTAATTTAAAAAACTCCAGTCAGTAACACAGAAACAGAGAAAGGGAATTTAAGACTTAAAAGTGGTAAGTGAAAAACAGGATTTTTTTTTTCCTTTTCCTCCATTTTTTAAACAAACAACCATAGAAATAACAACAAGACAGAATGGCCAAATGCAGAGCCAGCTGTTGACAAGGGTAAGTTAAATAGAATAAGTTAATGCCAGGTCCAGCTATAGGTTTCCAATAGTATATGAGAAAGTCCTATAATAGTAATGCTAATAATGCAGGAGATTAAGGATAGCATGACTTTACCAAATGTGACTACTTTTAAGTATCATTTGGCTCAAATTGGACACACATTTTGTTCTCTTCTACATTAGTTTAAGTTTAAATTTTGAGTAATTGACTCCAGGGTTACATTCCTCTAAAGGAGACTAAAGATCAGTGCTGCCTAGACTTGTTTCTGGAAAAGGCCCAAGAGTACTAGCAATAGCTACATATTTTATTCTAGCTTTCCAATATGTTGGGAGCAATTAAACATAGTGCATTAAATCCAAACGCAGTGACTTTGATTCTACATTAACATACATCTAAACCAAATTTTTCCTTGGCTTTTTAGAATATGTGGCCATCAATATGATCTCATTTGATTTGGTCCATTTTGTAACTGCCTCGTTACATTCATTTTGAATGTACCCTTTATGCCTTATCGGTCTCCCTGGCCTTTTCAGGTTTTCTGAAACATCGTAAAAACTTCTCCCTATTTTTAAAAAGGTATCCGTTATTACAGAGATTGAACTTCTGAGATGCAAGTTTTGTCACTTTCTGTAAATAACAAACCCATAAAATTTTATTTTCAAGCTATGCTGTGTTTGTTCTGAGTCACTGCCAAATATGAAATAGCAAATAACACATGCTGCCTTTGACCATCTACCTTGTGGGGTGATTACAGAACAGCACAAACTGAGGGTAGGTTCAGAGACAGTTCTGTCTAACTTTCTACTTACTCATGAAAATTGTCATATTTTTAAAAGCAGTACCAAAATGGTTCTGCTAATACAGCCTCATATCAGGAACAAAGACTTTGGAAAAAGATTTTGGCCAATTCCTGTTCTATCTTATACCTCCTAACATAATTCAGGACAAGAAGGATGTAAGATCTCCCTGCTTGCAGGAGAGTTCTGCAACAAGACTTCATATTCAGAGACAACGAAGGCAGTAAATTTGCATTTTTCTTTGAATTTACACTTTGTAAAGTCAAATCTCACAAAAGGCATGAGCTAAATATCAGGCGTGCAGATCTCTAGCTGCTTTTAGTCCATGCTGCTCAGTGGTTTATACAGACCAGTGAACACACAGTCCTTCGTGGGACTGTAAACCTATCCTGGACAGACAGGGAGGACATGAGATGAAGTTGCCACAGAGCAGTCCAAATACATTTGATCACACCTATTCCCTAATCTGCAGTCTTCTGTAATTTGTGCAGTTCATCACCGCAGAAAACACATGACCTTTTGAGGAAGTCTTTAGCCTCCATCTTTAAAGACTTCTAAGGCCTGGGATACAGGAGACAAGTTACAGTAACAACAGCAGTAAGAATGGGAGACATATCCTAAGAACCAATAAGTATCTTATTGAAGCCTCCCATGCACATGAAGTTTGGAACGCAGTTATTTATTACCCTGACTTTGTTTTTCAAGCTGAGGCCCTGCATCACAAAAAAAACCAAGGAAGGGAAATGCACTCATAAGAAGCAACTGCTTCAGCCTTGGAAGATCAACCAGAAAATCATTAGGAGTGCATGCAGCTTATGTCAATTGGCATAACATTACCTATAATATTGTGTTATTTTATTTCTTAAGCAGCCTTTGATTTCTTCATTTTTGAAAGAAATGCCAGCTCAGAGGTGTTTGCTGATGGGATGTTTGAAAGTTCTCTCATGGTGTTGTGAGGCGCCAGCTGAAATGGAGAAGGGTAGTCATTAGCAGTAGCTGCACGTACTAATTAGGTAGTCACTGGCATGGAGGCAATGAATCATCACTTTGACTTGGTGCACAGGAAATTTCAGCTTTTACTGTTTAAGGTCTCCGTCATCTCACTTCATATTATCCAGTGATGAGATCTTTATCCCTAATTAATACTGGAGCTGCAGGGAAATCTGAACAACCCGCTGCCCAGTGAGTGTATTTTTATGTCCCTATTAAAGCTATTAATCTGGGAACAATGTGCACGTGTGTGGGCTGCGGGGCACAAGTTTTGACTAGAGCTTTAGAATCATTGTCATATTCAACCAGTACGGATCCTAAACAATTCTGCAGCCAAAGGGCTAATCTAGACCTGAAATGCTTGAAAAGCGCAACCAGAAGATGGAATCAAGAAGTTTTATTTCCCTTAGTTTGGCATTGAGTTAATTACTATTGGAATATGCAGACTTGAGTCTTAATATCCACAGTCCAGAAATGCTATTAATAAATTAAAGATTAATCTTATTTGAGAACTAATTTTCATGTTATTAATGTTGCTAATAACCAGATACTGGACCTGGCAGGCGTCTATGTGGGTTTCTTTTTCATTAGCCATTTTTAAACATATCTCCTAATAGTTTTCCAGTGCAGTAGGATTCTAGATTAGTTCCAAACCGTACCTTACATACAAACTTATTTGTATCTTTCTCTTGTCCTGTTCATGTAATGCCTGCTGGGATCCATTTGCCTTGGTTTCACTGCAGTCATATAGCATTCTGATGTTTTCAAGACATTTTTTTTTTTTTATTTCTAAACGTGATCTTACATCCTTCTCTAGACAGGACTGCTGAAAAACTGCTCTACCACATGTTCTCAGCTTTTGGATTATGGCTCATTAGCATTTTGCTCTGGGTTGTTTTTAACACATTTAACATGTCTACACAGGTAAACATGTTTACTTTGAATTCTATCTTGCATTGAGTAGTCCTTTACTGAGAGGTGACCAAGCCCAACATCTTCCTCTTTCTCCCTCACATCACTATTTTATAGTTCTTCAACACTGGTACTTTCAGCAAAACTGAGATGCTTTGTCAAAATAATTGTCCATGCACTTTAACTGGCTACTGTACTATTATATATCACAAACAGAAAATTACTTCAGAATAAGATGGAGGTGGTATTCAAATATTGGTTTTCATTTTTTTTTCACACACAATTATTTTCTGGCACAGTCTATCTAAATAGCTGACTGCACCTCACTATAATTTACAGTGGCCCTTTAGAGGCTAGGCTGAAATTGTAGTCCTAAAGGTCTAACCTGAGCCTCAGAAAACCCAGGATATTTAGAATTACTACATTTATTTTGGCATATTAAATCTAAGGAGTATGACAAACAATATGCAATATTATCTGAATTTATCGTTCTCAAGCCCACAAAAGGATGAATGACTGATACATCAGTCTACCATAGAGCCTTCTTTGTCAAGATTTCCTCATTTTCCCTATTTGATGCTTTTGACAATTAAAAAGCCTTATAAACTAAGAGCATTCAGTTAATCAGAGAAGATCAGGATATATATGTTCACAAGTTTGCTCCTTCAAACACCCCCTATCCCCAACTTCAGTAATGCAGAGAAACATCATTTTTTGTTGTCCTTTCCTCCAGTTTGCTTCCTGGTAATTTTATTTGATTCCTCTTAATTTTTGCACTGGGAGAGACAGATGGGGAAGACTGATAAAGAAGGTCCTTACAATCCAGTCATGGTTATTAGCTTCTCTCACTCTCTCCCCTTTTAATTATTATCAAAAAGATCAGGGTCAAACTATAACATCATGTAATTAAGTAAGCACAATATAACTCCAACATTCCCTAGGTACAAGAAAGACTATCTTTAGGAGCAAAAGGTTGCTCCCATGGCCCAAGTTTGTTTCTTGGCATTTCTACACTCAAAAAATACAACTTAAATATTATGGACACATGCAAATAACTATCCTTGTCACATCTGCCCTAAGCAGTATTATCTACAGTATTTATCTGCTTTATGAAGATGTCTGCAATGTAAGTAATCATAAAGCAAGTTGGAAACATGACCTCCATCAGTCTACAGTACATGCAAATGCCTAATTTAATTTTTCCATCAATTTCCAAATGAATGAGGCTCATTGTATTGAAAAATAAAGACAGCTTGGCCTTTGACTTCATTTGAGATTACTTTTCCACAATAATGTCCTCAGCAGTAGAGTTGTAGGCTTTGGAAGAATTAGATGAAAAGTGTTCAGACTATCCTTGTTTCATCCACACTTTTCCACCCACACTTAAGGTCAACAACGCAGAGATGCATTTAGAGTAAGTATGTATTCAAATATCAGCACAGTGTGCCTCAAGGAGATCTGAAGGCATCGGTGGTAAAAACTTACTGACATATTGTCAAACAGAAAGAAGAATACACACAGAGATCAGAACCTCACTTCCAGTGTGCACAGCCTACATAACACACTGGCGGCCTCATCTCTTCTGCTAACAAGTTTTTCATATTTAGTGTTCCCAAAGAGAACCATTTAATTAGGCACAGAGATTGAGAGAGGCTGTTCACTGTGATTTGAATTTCATTTTGTTTTGCATCCATTGTCAATGAACATAAATTGTAGAGCTATTAAAGATAGAACTCAGTCAAAGTTTCACACTGCTTAAGTAAAGCAAAAGGGAATGTAACTACACACATATTGACATTGTAATCAGCCAGGATATATGACTGTAGTGTACAGTTGTATGTGCTAGGCTTAATCGAGCTAATTTAATCAACAGAAGGGAAGACACAATAGAACAGGCTTAATGCAAGCTTAGGGTAAGCAACAAGCCTATAGAGCCTATGCTGCTCTCATCCATGCCTCCCATGTGTACTGGTTGTCAGAGAGATGGTTGCAACTCCTCAGTCCTTAGGGAGGTTCTGTGTCCTACATAGACAGTGGGGAAGGGGCAGGCAGGCAGGGGGGCTAATTGATATCAGCTGGCAAGATGCACTTGCTGGTCGGGTTGGGAAGACCATGGCCTGTACTCACCTGCCAACATATGCCTTCCATCAGAGCAAATAAGAGGTGATGGAAGAGTCAGGTGTTGGGCTCAGTGCTAGAGCTTCTCATACTGGAAATTTCCATCTAGCCAGGTGACAGATTTAATTCCTTTGTGTTCATCAGATTGTGGAAAGCATGTCATTACATTCAGTTTTTGTTCTGTGCAGACAAAGTCCACCACATTTACTCGAGAGACACAGGAGAAAAAAGCCCTCATGTTAAAGGACTGATAAATTAAATAGACGCATCTCTGAAAGGGCCAGCATCTGGAGGCATTACTATTTTAATATTTACTTTGTTTGAAATGTTTTATTTAAAAAAAGTTTTTCTTTCTCACTTCTATTAAAAAAAAAAAAGAAACAACGTAGTAAAGCATTTTTACAGCTTCACTGTTTATCATGTATTTCAGAATAGTAAATGACATTCAGAAATGAGCCTGGCCCCAGTGGTGGTCAACAACAGATGGGAGGGTAACAGATTCTACCCACAATGTCACATCAGAAAATGGGAAAGTGAAGACATGTGAAAAACTTGACGGTAGCCGTGATGGCAGTGAGGGAAGGCTCTGGATGCCACACTGTGAAAGAAATATTACAGGCTACAGATCTCTTGAAATTTGAGTTCCAAATTTAAACAAAGTTTAAATTCCAAGAGTTTAGAGAACCTAATTTAAATCTTTCCTCTCATGAGAAGTGAACCAGCATAAGGAAACAAAATAAAGTAAGCTTTACCAAATGAACACGTCTTGCTTGGCCTAAGGAGGCTGGCAGGCAAAGCTTCAGGTATAGTCAATTTATGCCACTCTGGCTTTTGACTCATTAGCAGGCTATTATTCTCCTTCACTACCCATGATATCTTTGTTTTAATGTCAGAATAACTTACAGAAAGCACCAAACTGAGGACAACGTCTATGGAAAATGTCTTTCTAGTCTTTCCAGGGCATATTAGGCAGCTATGTGGCAAGCTGTGACTGACCATGGAGAATAAATATAAAAGGTAATCTACAAAGCCTTTCCATCAAAATGATTTTCTAAAAGGCATCAGCAGAGCTAGGAACTGCCTCAGATTTCATAAAGCAACAGTTATTTTCAAATATTTTTAAGGAACAACAACAACCACCAAAAAAGTGAATAATTTTTTTTTTTTGGAACAAACCATGAGTTTATTTGCCTGCCTAGCTCCAAGCAAAACCATCTCACTCTATATATTCCTGAGTTTGTATAATGCTTCATACCTTCACCCATTTTTGCTACTCAAACTCTTTAGTTCACTAATTCCCCACTTTTCCCAGCAACATTCCATTTTCTGATGGGTGGTACAACCCTACCCAGCATCAGTGCAGGATTAGCATCTTTTTCACCAGTGACATATTTATACTGGGAAATACCTTATTTGGAACTCAAACAGCACCAGGACAAAAGCAAAACTCCTTTCAGTAACTCATTTGAACCAATTTAGGCCCTTCACATAAAAAGCTGAAGAAGTCTTTTAAGCAAACCCTCTGCCTTTCTGGTCTCTAGCTGTTCTGTATTCACACCAGTTTAGAAAGATGCTCAAGTGAGCCTTCTTTAACTTGCTGGCTATGGGCTGGCTGCTTAACTCTAATCATGGTCAGCCTGTTTGTGTCTCAGTGCTGCTCTCACTGCTTCCACCAAAAAATTTTCAGATCTGGAAAGTTAACCAGACCTTCCCAGTCTCCCACTCTCATTGTTTCCTTCTCCCTCCACAAAGGAAGAGCACATTTCAGAAAAAGGATACCCCATGACTGATAACTTGGAAAACATCATGCAGAAAGTTCAGTATCAGAAAATACACAGAAAAAACCGAAACAACGGCCACTTCCACAAGCACAAGTCATTAATGACCTTCAGAGCAACCCAACATCAGAACAGAGAGCAGCTTTTGTTGGAAAAGGGGATATCATATACTGGATCATCATATACTGTCAAAGGACCTCAGATACAAAGCAATTCATTGCAGGAGAATACTAATAAGAGTTTACCACACTCTGAATACTACTATACAAAAATCAAAGCCAGGCTGATGTGGCCGTTTTAAATGCTTGAGGTAGGCACTATCCAGTATCAATTCAGATACTTAGGTTAAAGATTGATGGCATATTTGTAATATATTTATGACTCAACACATTGTGGGTAGTAGAGACTGAGTAACTGTTTCCAAAAGAGGTGGTTTGTTTCTTTTTTTTTTCTTCTGCAGATAAGAGAAAGGAAATATGATAACATCCTCTTTGCACTAGCAACAGGTATGGCAAGTAGAGAATTTAAGAGTACAGCATGGTTTTTGGTGCAGAATTCTTCCCAATGACCTCATACCCCAGTGTTTTAGAATTCAGTGCTGGAGAGAAGTGACAGTAGCAAATACAAATGCACAGAAAGGATACTCAGATATAATATCGGTTTTTTAAATATAGAATAATAATTAATGTCAGGATGACCAGCAAGAAACCTGACAGGCTTGCCAGTGTGAAGGGGATCGATCTCTAATTTTCACTACAGTGCTCCACTGGCAGTGACACAACACTAAATACACGATAGTAAGAAGGGGAGTCTTGTTACAACTTCTTTACCAAAAATATTATTCCATCTTTACTTAATGTAGCCTCTTATTATATTAAGATATCTTCTACCCTTAATAACAGTAACTGCATATTGTCTCAAGAACTTATTCTTCAAGTTACAACTGAATTTATGTGTGTAGAGTGATAAAACTAGTTCATCATCCAGGCACTTTTCTCTCCTCCAGGAATTAAAAATCCCTAAAACATATTTCTGTTCCCAAGACACAGTGAATATCCTGCAACTTCCTCTCTCTCTGTTTTCAAATCATCTCTCAAACAACTTCTAAGTACATTATCTTCTCTGCACTGGCAGTAATCAGTCTCTTGTGTTAGACAGTTTTGGAACAACATAGTTAATTCAAAAAAATTCAGCAGAAAGGGCTGTAAAGGTGTTTTCTACCATTTTGCTAAAAATAGCAACCATTTTATTTCTCACTTCAAAATTCTTCACTTAGAAATGTAAAGCAGAATCATTAGAATCAAGGTTGGAAGAGACTTTTAATATCATCCAGTCTAACCACAAACCCAGCAATACCAGTGTAACCCCTGAACTACTAAACTACATCACCAAGCACTGGATCCAGACACCTCTTAAACACCTCCAGTGACAATGACTCCATCACCTCCCTGGACAACCTATTCCAATGCCTGACTACCCTAACAATGAAAAAATTCTCACTATTATCCAACCTGAATCTCCTTTGTTTCAGCTTAAGGCCATTTCCAGAAAGTCCAGAGCCCTGAATCAAATCAAACAAGTTTCAAATATTCTTTTTCATAATATTTAATAAGACTGCATTCTTAACATCAGTTTACAAAATGAAATTCATTTTTTAATTAGGCAAACTGAAAACTCGTAGTTTGGAAGCATGCAGTAGTGTACCCCATTAATCTCAGCACTCTTTGCTTTTATTTACTGTCCTTTCTCCATACCTTTGTTTCAGCTAGGTAAACTCCAGAGGTTTTATACTGGGTTTTTTTCCTCACTTTTTCACTCTCACTAAAGTAAAAGATGACAGGTAATAATATAATGTGTGGTAGAAGGAGAAATGCTGACAGACATTGTGTTACTTTGCTTCAATTAGGCTCTAATTACTTCTTCTCTTCAATTAGAAAATCACATGAACCAATTATGCCAGATAATATGTGCTTATCCTATTCAAACTGCACAATGGGTAAGGTCTATTCACATTGATTATCTTCAATTTATGCTTTTAGCCTTTTTTTCCCTTCTGTCTGCATGGCCCATTACAGTTTTAAAGTGGAAGCTCTTAAGCAGTTCACAGTATTATGATATCATTCATAACAATTGTTATGTTTTGATGGAAGAAAAATTTTGATGCCTTGAATGCAGAGTGGAAAATCTCTTTGGATTGAATGTATTCCAATTTTGCTATTTTGGTTAACAATATTCCCATGGTCTTTTAAATAAATATGATACAATGCAGTCTACTGTTAATGGACAGAGCTGAGTGAAACAGTTGGTTCTATGGGAACAAAGGCAGATTTCAAAACCAAACACAGGGTATTGAACACAAGAACTGCTCACTCATTGTCAGCACAGAGGTATCAGTCCTAAAAGCCCTATCAGGCCTCATTTGTGAATGATCTGCAGAGTGGAAGGCAATCAGCAAAAGCAAAGTGACAAGCTTAAAACCTAGAAGTGAAGGCATAACAATGTTTCCCTGAGAAATAAATGGAGGAGAAACATGATGTAAACCCTCACTAGTCATCAAACAGTTCAATAGGTCTAGGTGAGCAGAAAGTGGTAAGAAACAACACTGAATACTAGAGGCAACTTACAGTCTTTCACCTCTTCTTTTATAAGAATGTAAAGGATTATGCTGATACATGGTTTTATCTATCATTGCGCTTAACTGAGGAATAAACTCCTTTTTAATTCTTCAGGGATTAAATAAGAACACACCCCTTGCTGTCCAGCAATCTCCAGGGATGGCCAAACACCAGGTAACCTTCAGCCAATTCCACAGCACATCTATCTCAATCAATGGGAATCTTTCATGCTTAGAACACACCAACTCCATTCACACAGGTTTGCTTGAATAGAATTTATATGCAAAGAGGAGAACTCTATTTCCTGTGAAACAAAGTAGATGCAAAAAGACAACAGCAACAATAAAACCCAACCAACCAATCAACAACAACAACAAAAAAACGCAAACAAAAAACACAGAAGTTCTCAAAATCAATATTCTCCTTTCTTCCACTGGGGTGGGGTAGTGACCCTTGGATGCTCAATCATCCCAGAAAAGACTTCCAGACACTGCTAAAAGCATGATGATTCCTCCACTATACAAGGCAAACAAATACTTCCCCTGAAGGAAGAAAATAATATCAGAGACTACTGTTTTAAGTGTAAAATGAATAATTTTCCCTTATGTACCTCATCTTCTGTGCATTGTGTGCCTTTTCGTTGTCCAGTCCCTCAGTCTTACAAGGCCTTACTGCAACTTCTGATGGTTAGTTCTTGTCTATGCTACTCTGAACAGCTTGGTTCATACATTCCTTTTCCTAATGTTTGGAGGACATATCAGCTTAAGGCCTCTTTTAGTTTACCTCAGTACATTTTGAAATTCACCCTAATTTATAATGTCTTCTATTTTCTTAATTTGGACTCAATCTCAATTTTTAAAAAAACTATGCTTTTCCTACTACCAACATTTCTTGCCCTAACTTTACCTATACCAAGCGTTTTTTACTCCTTCGTCAAGTCTTTCCATGAAGATACTGCGTATCAGCCCATTGTTTCCAATAACGCACTGTTATCAAGTGTCATCCAAGCTACATGCAGGGATTTAATTCTTTTGGACGTCCCTTCTAGCTTCTTTTACGAGAGACGAGTTCAGGTGGAAGGGGCCTACAACTAATATCTAGTCCTACTGCCTGACCAATTCAGGGCTGACCAGAAGTTAAAGCCTGTTATTAGGGGCATTGTTCAAATGCCTCTTAGTCACTGACAGGCCTTGGGCACAGACCACCTCTCTAGGAAGATTGTTCCAGGGCTTGACCATGCTCTCAGTAAAGAAATGCTGTCTAAGGTACAGCCTAAGCCTCCCCTGGTACAGCTTCGAATTATTGCCACAAGTCCCACCACTGGATACAGGGATGAGATGAGCACCTCCCTCTCCTCTTCAAGTCCTCAGGAAGGTGTAGAGAGCAATGAAGTTGCCCCTCAGCCTCCTTTTTTCCTAACTAGACAAACCAAAGTCCTCAGCTGCTCCTCACAGGAAAATCCTCCCAGCCTTCCACCAGCTTTGTTGCCCTCCTCTGGACATCCAAGGACTTTTATATCTGTCTTAAACTGTGGGGCCCAAAATCACCTATTCCACTCTATTCTATTAGTCCTCATCATTCAGTGAGCACTGGAGAACAATCAGTAGCGCAAGGTTTCTAAGGTAAGTGGGACAAATCCTGGAGCTTATTTTGATATTCACAGTGAGAACCGGCAGAGTAGCTTAGCCTAGGCACTTAACTTCTTAGATGGAATTAAAGACCAAAGATTTAAATAAACAGACTTGGGATGACCAAGCCATTTTAGATTTTATTCTAACTTCCAGTCAAGTATACTAGAAATGAAGGCTGTGATCACAGAATCATTTAGGTTAGAGAAGACCTGTAAGATAATCAAGTCTAATCATTAATCCCACCATTATAGTCCTATACAATCTTATAACTGAACCTAAACCAAAATTATTATATGGTACAATTGTATCTATTCATGCTGTTCCTGAATCCTTTAATAGAAACAGAAATACTAATCTGTGTATAACACATATATATAAACACCTAAGGTAGGAAACTGAACTCTTTTTACATGTGGCATTCAGACACATATTCCCAAAAAAGAAAGCTGCCCAGGAATAATGAAATCATACTGCTGTGAAATAAAACCAAGGCAAAAATTTAAGACTTAAACAAAAGCAAGTTATTTTGTATAACATTACCAACATGAAATGTGTATTTGTCAAAATGTAATTACATAGAACTCTTCATACTACATGATACAATGAATGTCATAATGGAAGTTCAAACATCACAGGGAAACTAGTTACCTATGACGGGTAGAATAATTTTTCATTGAATTATAACTAAAAGATGTAAAATCTGAAATGTTTGTGAGACTCTACTATTCTAAAAACTTACTACAGAATTATATATATTTTAGGTAAGGTAAGCCTGTATTTAAAAAAAAAAAAAGTCTGGCTAACATTATTCTCAGCAATCAAAATGCTCTAGAAAGCACAGCTTTGAAATAACCTCCCTCTCCATCCTATGTTTTTGAAGTCCAAATCTAGGTCCCACTAAAGTAAAGGTCTCACAATAACCTGCTTTCTCTGACAGCAGAAGGGAAAGCAGCCAAGTGAGATAGAGTTTTCTCACAAAATTTTTACAGTGGCAGAAATTTTAAAAAAAAAAAAAAAAAATCAGATGCCAAGAGACTTCCAGTCCATCTGCCGGATCAGAGACGGGAGCAAGTTTAAATGACGACCAAAACTTTTGGAAGCTGACGTGAGCAGAAGTATTCCTCTTTAGAATCTTTCTTCTACCACTCAAAATTCAATAAAATTCACAGAGTTTTGCTGAAGTTCAAGAACCCTTGTCTAGCATTTTGGAGGTATAAAAGTGACAAAGAAAAGGAAGTTAAATTTTTTAAGATGCTTTTTGCACTCAAAAACTTAAACAGATTTGTTTTGAAGATGAGACTTCATTTCTCAATGGCTCACACTTCTTTTGATGGACATCAAACATGTCAGCTTGATTGGAGTGACTACAAAGCCCTTAGAACTGTTTGCACAGAATCAAACTGAATCAATTGTCCCATCTCCTTTTAATGACAAGAGTCAATTTCTGTGAATTATCTTAGAGTCAGTCGGACAAGCCAATGGCTTTTGTCTGAGCTTGGACATTTCGGCCAGGGGAAATGTAAGAAAGGTCATTACTTGTTTTAAATATGAAGGCTGTTGTACTACATAGAACTGATAATGTTATTTCTCTCACTTGCTTAAAGTAAACCACCAAAAAAGTAATAACTTACACTTTTTGTCATTATACTGGCTTCTGTCCAGAAGCAGAAACAGCAGAACCAACAGTTCTGTGAGTAGGTTACTTTATTGCTAAGGAAAAGGAAATCCTTCTCTCTAATCCAAAGGGCTGCATTAGTGGAGAGGTCATACAAAGAGGGCTTCTATCAAGTTCACATGTTCCTACCTTAATAGAGCTGAAAGTTCTGTGTATGTCTCTTCAGCAGTATTATGTGCTCTCCAGCTAGTAAGACTAAGGAGGAATAAAATTAGACCTTGTCCACAGCTACAATTATTTTGGGGCAGGTACGGTACAGCAATAAATACAAGACCAGAGACATGAGGCAGCAATTCAGCAAGGAAAAAGTTACCATGCACACACACACACACACACACACAAACAAACAAACAAAAAAACCCCAGGTTTTTAAAATGCATGTATGCAAATTCACGGTCTCTTGGGTATTCATAACAGTGTAAAGCGAAATGCAGTTTATGAGCATGAAGTATTCTCGTGATTGGTTTAAACTATTGCAAATTGCACTGCATTTACCCCTTATAAATACTACTTAAAAACAATTATGACCCATAAGTAAATGCTTTTACTTGAAATGTTGCTTATTACAGAAGGCACTATACCCTTATCATTCACCTTTAAGTTTCAGAAAGAGATTACAAAAAAGGTAGAACCAAAATATTTTGCCCATGAAAAGAATTCAAGTATGTTAAATCTTTTCCTGGATACTACATGTATGACATCAGAAGAATTTTGGCATAGCAAGGGAAGCAAACACTCACATGGAAGTCAAAAGGGATAAAGCAGCATGTCAGGGAAGCAGACCCAGAAGAAGCATAAGACAAGATCCAAGAATTTTATAACGTGTATTTCGTAGTTTTTGGTATGTAAAAAAATTTAAAATATTTGGGCTTTAAATTTTCATCTTAAATGAAGACTTAGTTATGCTAAAAAGTCAGTTTTGAAACAGATTACTTGAAACTAGTTTTAGCACTGAAAGGAAAACAGGTTGATGTAATTCAGTGGAGAAAAATAGGATTTTTCTATGTAGACAAACTCTGCAGTGATCAATCAATTTTATAAAGTAGCAGATCTGGTATGGAGGACTTATGCTTAACAATTATAATTATGGAACAGTATCAGTGATGAATTCTCTGTGTTGTGAATACAATGGTATTGTATTTTTAGACCACTGTATAATTTCTGGGCACACTTTGATGATTTTGCTGGCTACTCACCTATTTTATAAATCAGCAGGAGACTTGACAAGATGAGAAAAAAGTTTCCTCCTCCCTAGATTTATATATGTTCAGTTATATTCATTGTTATGCTGTTCTGAACAACTTACTCATTGATTTATGGTATGTGCTCTGTAAAACCTTTTTAATGTTTTTATGTGCCCTGCATGTATCTCTTACTTTAAAAAAACCCAGTAAAATTTCAAGGAAAGTTTCAGAAATTCGATTCAGCTCAAAAAAGATATATAAATTGCCTCTTTTTCACAAATTTATACAAATCTATTTATTCCTTATTCTTCATCCTCAGGGAAGTAAAGGAAGCACCAATGGGTTACATCATGTGTCAACACAACAACAAGCAAAAAAAGTTTAAAAAGAGCAAGAAGTGACTCATGCCTTCAGCAGGACAAAAATTATCAGTGTGTCCCATAGTTCTGCTGGTTTCCCCTCATTCTCTCTCACTGAAAACATCTCAGGTTGTCCATAATGTCTGCTCTCACAGGGAGAAATTATGAAAAAGGAGCTGAACCTATCACTTCCAACAGGCTTAGAGTACTAAGCCAAATTAAATTTATATTCATATGTTCTAAAACTGTTTGGATCTCTGTTTTTCATTGCCAGAAAGGTTAAGGGCTTCCCTCTCTTTTAGCACCTTTCTCAGAAAAGGGTACACTGGAAAAGAGCCAGTATAATCCTCCCTCTCTCCCAGGGTTAGGTCAGAATTTTCCCTCTTCCCCAACAGTGAGGCAGAGGGAACAGATTCTAAGGACCCTATGGATGGTACCTTCCTTTTTACCATGCCCTTCTGAGCAACAGATGGGCTGCTCAGCTGGTTTACTGCCCTTTGTCTCTCAGCTATTTTCCTTTCTTACCCCTGAAAAGCAGCTGAAAATTAAGTATAGGGAAAAAGAAATGCACTGTTGGTAAATTTGAAAGGAAATAACGCTCACAAATTCTTTAATAATT
Organism: Empidonax traillii; assembly: GCF_003031625.1. Lineage (NCBI taxonomy): Eukaryota > Metazoa > Chordata > Aves > Passeriformes > Tyrannidae > Empidonax > Empidonax traillii. The sequence continues at coordinate 1,420,491 of NW_020955341.1, read as the reverse complement.
GTACCCATTCTAATGGCTTAGAGCAGGTGCCACTGCAATACTCCACTCATTACCCTGTAAGGCTTCCATCTAAAGTATTATCAGTGCCTTTTTAAATTAAAAAAAAAAAAAAAAAAAAAAAAAAAAAAAAAAAAAAAAAAAAAAAAAAAAAAAAAAAAAAAAAAAAAAAAAAAAAAAAAAAAAAAAAAAAAAAAAAAAAAAAAAAAAAAAAAAAAAAAAAAAAAAAAAAAAAAAAAAAAAAAAAAAAAAAAAAAAAAAAAAAACAACAACAACAAAAAAAAACACACAAAAATCCAAAACCAAAAAAAAAACCACATATAATTCCTTAAATAACTTTTTCTATTTCTGGGCATTTAGCCCAACAAGTCCTTAGTGCTATTGTAATGCAAGTAATAAATAATCATTCCCTCTCCACTGACTAAGAAAATAATTGTTCCTATTTCATAGTTGAAAAAAAAAATTACTTCCCAGATTCCCCAGAAAGTCTCCTTGAGCCTGTCAAATGCCACATTCACAAGACTCCTTTGCTTCTTTTTAAGATATCAGGTGACTTCCCCCATTCCATCAGAAATATAGGACATTCTACAGAATGAAGCCACAGGAAAAAAAAGACGAGTTTCTGGAAGAATCTGTTCCTAGATGCTCTCTGGCTGGACCAGCAATAATGGTAAGCACTTGCAGGTTTGCATATCTGATACTTGGAGCAGAGATGCCTCCTAGCAGAAGGTCCAAATCTGCTCCATGACTGGGAATTTGAAAAGTGTCGGAGTAGGAGCACTGAGGAACACTCTGTAACACACAAGTTACACTACATACCCAAGGTTGTTCACTCTAATACAAAGGCAGGTTTGGGGCAACTCAAACCACCTTCCCTGTAAAACTTTAGTCTAAGTTAACATCTAACTCAAATTAAGAGTACTTTGGGCATCGTAGCAGCTGGGAGCCAGCATGAGGGAGAAGGAAAACCACAGTCAGAAGATAATGCTGAGAAGCAGCTGTTAGTACGGAAGAGGGTTAAAATAGCCCTAAATAACACCTTTCAAAGGCACTCAGTATATAGAAACTCAAAATGAGGTTGAAAAAAAATTTGAATGGATCAGATTTAGCACATAATGAAGTGCATTTTCGGTTCACCTCATCAGTGGAAAATAAGAGACCAGCAATACTGCCAATGTGACATATCCCACAGAGACAAAACAGAACATGCTGGGAACAGCTTGTCTCAGCATATCATGTACATTAGACAAGGTAATGTCGTACATCCCAACCACAGCTTTGGCCACGTCCCCAGGAACCAGCGCATTCCACAGGCTCTGTACTTCTCTATTCGGCATTCACCGTCCCTCACACGTTTCAGCCTGATGCCTGCAATGCAAGCAGCAACACACTGTCTCGCTGACATTCCTCTGCCGGCCTGAGATGGCAGAAAGCAACGGCACCCTCCCAACCTGCTCCCACCCACCTGTGCCCACTGCACTGTGTCCCAGGTCTTTACTACTCCCAGCATGATCACCAAATGGGGCAAGCAGAGCACTCTCCTACCACAGCCCTTGCCCACATGCCCACCTCCCTCACAAGCCAGAGCTGAGGAACACAAAATTGTAGACACAGTATTTTGAGAAACAGCTTAATGGAAGTTACCAAGGGATGTGAATCTGACTTTATAACAAAGAGACATGTACCAATTTGAGTTTGAGTCCAATTCCCAAAATGATATTATCTGTGTAGTGTTAATTCTTTATTATTCAAAAGATTGCTAACTGTTCATATCTGCGCAAATGTGTTCATGCTTCATTCATTCCAAGTCAATAATAATGGATTCTTACTATTGATTATACATGAGCCTTTTTGTCCCATCATAATGAAATTTTAATGTTGATGGTCCCAAAACTATTATTTCAACCTAATAACAGCAAGGCTTGACAATTACCTCGCTCTGTGAATTGCAGATAGAACTAATAAGGTCATTCTTAATAACTTTTTGTTTACCTGACATTTGGTAATTTTATAGTTATTATGTATTATTTTAAAGTCAGAGGAGTGTTTTGCAAAGAAATGTTGTCTCCCCATGGAATAAAATACAATTCTGCCAGGGGAAAGCCTTTTTCCTGCCTGCTCCCTGACCTGAAGTGGGGCACTTGCTGCCATTTACCTGAGCCCCTCAGCCCAGGGGAGACATAGCTGCAATTCAAAAACACAAAAAAAAGGGAGGGAGAAGGGGGAGAAGAGGGGAGGAGGGCAAGGAGGAGGAGGTAAGAATCTTAAAATCTTAGAAAAATCTGTGAGGGAAAACTTAATTTGAGAATCAGCAGGAACAGATCAAACAGCGACACAGTATTAGCCAGATTCAGAGAACTGGAGGGCGTTTCCATCTCACTGTGCGTGCAGCATTGGTGTGGGACTGTCATCAGGAGGTTTCTCCCATTTCCCAGGGTAACCAAGTGTCCCCCAAGACCACCAGACCATATCCAGGGAGCAGGGAATTTTATTCCCAAACAGATCTCTTCCCCTTACCTGGCACTGCTCACTGCCTGGCCCATCACCTTGCTGCATTCCTGCCACACGAGTGGGCCACCCTGCTGCTGCCACCCACTGCCAGCAGACCCCACTCCTACAGCAGCACAGGGACCCCAAGACTAAACCCCCACTTCAGCAAAGAGCACACTTTTCCCTGCAACACTGGGCTGTTTCCAACACTTTCAATCCTTTGAAGCACTGTTAGCCCTGGGCTGTACCCAAGCTGCCCTCTCCAAGCCACTGCAGGTTGTGCCTCTCCACAGAACCTTCTAGGGCAGGGCAGACTCCCTACAGGCAGCCAAGGAAACAGCTGCCCAGCCCCAAAAACAGGGCTTTCAGCCCAATAGTCAAACTTTGATCTTAGGGATACATGTGGTGAGGGAAACTGGGAGAAAGTAGCCAAAAGAAGACCACGGGAAGGTTTCAGCAGCAACTACACACTGGGCAAATGTCCACCAGCCTTTGGGGAAAGAGGAGGGAGAGAAATAGCAGCTGCAGAAGGACTCCAAGTCCAAGCCATGACAGAAGTACAGAGTAAGCAAACAAGTGGGATTTGAATGGATGTTACTGGAGTAAATATACCTGTAAATGCTCTCAGTGTTACCAGGTTAACAATGTGTATAAGCACAGTAACAACCTGAGCTGATGTCCTGTCCCAGGGCAGGGGTTCCACAAACCCTCCTCTGCTCAGGCACATCTGCAAGGATTTTTCTACAGAAAACCCACACTCATGGATACAAAGTCCTTAAGGATCTCTCAATTCGGGAAAGATTATATTACATAGAACAAACTTTCCTGCTTGTTCTGGTCTCTGTGCTGATGGAAGGTTGGCTCAGTTGAGGAATGTGGCTCTAAAATCATTTTGGGAATGATGAAGCATTCTGGTGAGAAAGCTGGCAAGCCTTGCAAGGTGCTTGTGTAAGATTCCCTAATTCCATGCATTTTCCGAGGAAATAGCCACACTTTCCTGAAGGAGACAGTTGTGCCTGTTATCTTCACCACGGCACTGGCACTTGCCTGGCTTTACCCTAGCGCTCAAGACCATCAGGGCACTTTTAATAAACACCATTTCTGAAACAGGAGACAGAAGAATAAGCAATAGTAATTATCAAAAAGAAATCCCAAGGCCTTTCTGTCTTCCAGTCTCGTGCACGCCATTGCCTGGTTAACTAGTTTTTTTAGTACTGGGGAGATCCCAAATACGACAGGGATACAAATGTTGGAAGTAGCTATTTGCAATTGTTACAGTCTGCTTCCAATTACTTCATTCCCCAGACATACTGAAATAGTCAGGGTTTGATTTAACATAACATTCAGTCCAAGGTAGGTAATTTTACATGGTTAAAGAATGAATTTCAGAAGAAAAAAAAAAAAAATTAAAAAATGCATTGAGCCTGTACTTGGGCTTACTGAGCAGTAGCATTCACGTCCACTACTTTAATATATAGCAGTGGTTATGAAAATGACAAAGCAGGATTTACTTTTCCCTAAATTCTGGTTTTTTTCATTGCTTTAATTTTCAACACCTCTTGAACACTTCTTTCGTTACACTGTTTCAAACATACACAGTAACTGCTGTGATGAAACTTTACCTATCGCTATATTCTGAAATTCCTACCTAACTTTGGTTCCTCAGCTAAAAGTGTGCAGGAAGTACTTAAAACAGAGAAAGAATATCCACTTATATTAATATGTCTAGTGGAAATCTGCTAATTAAAATGTCCCTGTCCTTGGGAGGGGGGAGGGGGGGGGAATGTTTCCCACTCCTGAGAACAAAAAAAGGCATTCAGCTTTCCACAAAAGAACTGACTAAACAAAGAGAACCTTCACACCGCACAGCAGAAATGTTAAATTTGTTATGAAGCATCAAGTCAATGTTTACTACGTAGGAAATACTTCCGTTTTCATGAAAAAAATTTCTTTCACATGTATAATGTTCTGAATGCTGGATTAAAAGCCTGGAACCAGGAGATCCAAGTAGGGAACCTCCCAGTTAGAAACATGCAGATGATTTTGCAGACTGTTTCAATTTCCTCAAGAAAAGTAAGCTTTGTTGAGCTCAAAAGAGGAAAGGTATCTGGAAGGAAGTTTCTCAAAGTCTTCCTAAAATTAAAACTGAAGAGAATTTACAACATAGAGGTTCAAACTGAAACAAAATCAGTTAAAAAGTCAATAAGCAAGGGTGTTTTTTTGCGTATTTTCCCTTATCTCAAAAATATAAACAAAATTAGCAAAACAAAATGAGCTTCCTATTCTCTACAATCACTACCCTCACTGCAATCTGTGAAAGTTGTAAGTACATAAATCATAGACAGCCCTCTACACATTTGCAATATCACACATAAAATCCCTACAGTTTTTTATTAGCATCCAGATTTCTGAACCTTTTTTCCTAAAGACTCTTAGAACATCTGTGCTGAACAATTTTTTTTTTTTTTTTTCTTTTTAAGCTACTTGGAATAAATTTTAGAGCTACCAGGAGCATAATTTCATGCAAAATTACAAATACTGAGGCTCCATTTATGATACTTGTGAGATCAATATGTAAATAAAAATGAAATCAGAGCTGGTTAATTATTACCATTGACATAGCAAGTGGAAAGGAAGAGGAAATACCACCATTCCAACAACACCAATTGCCATGTAAGACAGAAAATCACTTTTAACAGCAACCAGGTTTACCTCCAGTGGACAAAACACACATGCCTAATAAACCACTTAAAGAAACAGCGTCCACCACACCAAATCTGCTCCAACAGTAAAGTGCCTCAGAAGCCGTGTAATCAATAGCTCTGCTTTTCTACAAGCACACACACTGCTAAAGCAGAGTTCTCAGTAATAAATAGATGTTTAATGCGTTGCACTAAGGGTAAATACCACCATCTTAATAAACACACTTAGTCCCTCTTTAAAGATAAAATGCAAGCACAGACATCAAACTCAAGACAACAGGTTTCCTCCACAGCAGTTACACGAGGGGAAGTCTGCTGCTGCTCTCATTAGAGAGTCCCTAATTAAAGACTCACACATTCCTATGTCAAGTTAGTGAGGTACATTTTGATTCTGCTAAAAGCTGCCCAAAGTTTTAGCTATGGGAAAAATTTTTGCTTTACCAATTACATAGACTTTGCAAAAGTTAGAAAATTATCTTAGATTTGGACAGGAGTCCAATCTACCAGAGATGTACACCACACACAGCCTGCCCTGTGTCTGCTTATGCTGCATCCTCACACAGCTTTGCAAATCTGCAATAACGAGCTTCAAACACTGGGAGAACATCATTTGCATTTAAACATACACATCCCCAGCTCCTGTAAAGAAACAAAATTAATGCCACCTCCTGCGTTTTTAGGGAAATGTACAAGTTCCTGTTCCTCTTATGAACCAAATTAGTTGTGCCTAGTTTTAAAATTCCCCTACAATAACTGGAGGTCCCAGTACCGCTTGATAATGGTAAGCTTGAGAAATGGATTTGGGTCCCTCTGAGAGTTTCTGGGCATTTCTTTGCACTGCTCCCCTCTCAGGACACCCCTCTCTCCATTTGTACATCAGTGTGAAGTCAGATCTAACAATTCTCCTGCAGCCTTCCCACTCTCTCTGTGCTGTGCAATCACAGCCTCCTCTCACATCTCATCAACAGCTCTAGCATTGTTGGGATCCCTCAGGAAGAATAACCTCACAGCCACTATAAAATATATCAATATTGTGATATATAACAAATGGTGAGTTCCACAGAAGCGCTATTTGTGCATAACAATTCCCTTTCTAACTGCACCTGAAAACACATCTCCTTGACCTTGAAATTAGAAGCACAGCCACCTCACACTGTTCCTGCATGGATGTTTCTTGGACCAGCGCTTGCCTCACACAGCAGAACAAGCTTTTTGATCTCCCCTGGTATATTCCCACGGTATGCTAGCAGCTATGGCAAAATAATTATTTTTTCCTGTAATTTGTTCTATTTTCTGCATTTTCAATTTTTAGCCAGATGGAAAAAAATAAAATACTGCATTTGTGCAATAGATGGTGTTGTTTTTTATAAATATTAAAAAAAAACCACCAAAGGAAAACTGCTGTTTTGGTTAATCCCTTTGTAAGGGATTATATTAAATTCAAAGAGCTAAGATCTATCTCCCCAGTCCTTAAGTATTTGAGCTCAAAATTGTGTTACAATTGCATGTTATATTTCTTAATGCACCAAAGGTCTTTTAGAACCCATCTCATATCATTTCACCACATTCCTTCATTCTGGTTACGCTTACTCTGAAAAAAGTAGCTCCAACTACACTGCACTGCCTTCTGAAGCATGACAGAAATGCCAAAAACTGTCATTAATTAAAATCCTTACTTCACCTGCCGGCCTACAGGAACACACCAGCACCTGTAGGACCCCTATCCAAAGCTGCCTCCATGGTGGACTCAGAGACAGATTATGTTCAGTCCTTGGCAAGACCTAAGCCAAGCAATTCCCAGGAAGTGCCTGTCAACAGTAACACACACGCTTATGGCAATTGATGCAAGAGCTTGAAATGGGACTTCATATACAGCTTAAAAGTAGCTTCCTCAAACAACTATTCCCTTAAATACCTGAAGTGATGGCTTCTCACTCAAAACCTTCTTGAACTTGGTCCTCAGCATTCTTAGGATTCAGTTTCCTCTTCAGGAGCTTGTCAAGGTTATTGAGTTGCAATTTGAGTAACTACTGCACCTGCTTTCTATCGGGTCTTATAATTATTCTCTCTGTTATGAAACAAAACAAAAAATATTACTATTAGGGATTAACAACACAGAGAAATTCTGATAGTAGTAGTGCTAAGAGAAAACAGTTCTCAAATTTCAGCTGTCTTTCTGCAGCACAGTTCCTGAGGAGCCCAGGCTTTGGCCTCACAGCAAGACTGCCCATTAATTTACTTTACAGCTGGCCCGTTGCACTATATTTTAGTTATTTTTATAGCACTTTAAGCACAGTATTGGGAAAGGATAACAGAAGGACAGAGCAATAAAACAAAATATAACAATTAGCAATGACAAAAACGGTGAGCCAACAACTGGGGGCCCTGAGGGAAGAAGAAATATTAAGCTGACATGAAAAGCCATCAAATCTATGGATGAAATGCTTTAAGAAGCTGGGATAAAAGAATTTTTAAAACAAAGCATTAAGGTGCAAAGAGCAACACATTAACGAAAGAGAAAGATCCAAACTATTCATTGAAAAAAAAAAGTATGGTAAGCAATTTATAAGTAGCAGTTAGAGGAACTTGAAAATATGAAAGACGAATAAAAGATAAAACCCTAGGGTGAAGAATAAGAAGGAAGGGTTCATTTTGGAGAGTTGGTTAGGTAACAAATCAGAATTTATCATTAAGATATAAAGATTAAAATGAAATAATGTCTCAGGGTTCACACAATGCACTGGGATGTTCAATTTCAAGGCCTGCCACAGACCTGCATGACCATGGTCAAATCACACTCTCACATTCAGCTCCTGTACTACAAAATGGTGTTGCTAATCCTTCCTTTGTAACTTATGTTTAAATTGTAAGACAGCTCTTGATGTACATCCATGTTCTATCACAGCAGTAATTCTTGCACAGGCCTCATTTTAGGTGGGACATTTTTTGGAGCAAATACTTAGCAGCTATCCAAAGAGTGAAAAGAGATTTGAAACATGTCCAGGTAGAAACAACACTAGACAAGTTCAAAGACGACTAGACTAGTTTAAAGATGGCTAGAGAAACATGTGTGTGAATGACAATGTAAATAAGATTAATTTAGCAGGAAAAAGAAAAAAACAAATCAGACAATGATCTTCCAAAAGCAAGAAACAGGCTCAGGTAAGATAATAAAGATAGTTGTTATATGACATTCCCTCCAAGTGAGCTCCTACCAGAGTTTTATTTCCTTGGAAGCTACTTTTAGATGAGGTAAAGTTTGAAACTTGGTTGTAGTGTTTTATTTATAGAGACATAACCTTAACATGAAGTGACAGGTTACAGAGATGCACATCCTCATCCCTTGATTCCTATCAGAGCATCAGGTCCACGAGCCTCCTGCAAAGTTTAAGAATCCTCCTTCCCATCTCACAGGTATATCCCTCAACTCAGCAACAAGCAGGTTTGCCATTTTAATACATTTTCTGAACTTTAGCAAGCACATTCTTTAAATCTGGACAAATCCACCTCCACTCAGCACACCATTACCATAGCCCTGCTTGCTGTAAAGCCTTGCTAGCTATTAAAGAAGATACTAAGAAAAAGAAATCACTAAGGTGGCTCAGGAGGAACAGGTATCAAGCTGCTTGTATTACTCCCAAACTGGCTGACAGTGTTATTAGCCAGCACAAATTATCTCTGAGTAGTTCTGCACATCTGCAATTTTTAGTACCCACTTCTCCTCCCACCCCTTCATCCTTATTCCCATTAGGAATAGCCCAGATTCTTTAATTGACAAGAGACTGCCCACAGTTTGACATTTTTATGTTAAACTAACAGTCACATTACTTTTTCATTTTTAAAAGGTACTATTCTTGATCAGCGCCAACACACATATTATTGAGTGCCTTTCAAAGGTGGCATTTAAATATTGCTAATGGAATTTCTTTGTAATCAGTCCCAGAGAGTTTAACTCTATCACAAAGCAAAGCCTTCCTAGCATCTGCCATCAACTCAAATAACAGAAGACTCATAGCTAACTCTCGCTTCAGTTTTTTGTAAACATGATAAAACAAGAAAGTGACTTCTCAAAAGAAAGCTTGTGAGTGGTGCACTGGTAAATCTCATCTGGATATGAGCAGTGTTTGAGGAACCTCTGAAGCCTTTTCTGAACATGGTAATTAAAATAACAATTATGCAAGGAACTCAAACCCATTTGGATTTCCCTGTTGTCAGACTCTTTCCTTTGTTGACAGCGATAACTCTATTATTAACCTTGCAACAAATTCATCCTGCAGCACTAACAAAAGTGGTTTTCAGGCTTATATTCTTTACCTCTTTGCAAAAGTAATCTTCTTATTACCCACTCTTGAAGTGAGCATGTTATTGAAATAAATTCTAGACAAGGACAGGTTGGTGGGTTTTATTGTAGAAAACAGCCAATCCTCTTCTCTTAATCTACTTTTACTCAAGAAGTGGTGAATATTTTTTTAACACTTCAAGAATCTGTTGGCCTAGTTTGCATAAAGAAGGAAACCGTTGGCTTCATTTGGGGTAACATTACTCTAGGGGTCCCAAAGCAATGTGGCAAAGTTGGCTGTACCCTCTGCAGGGCAGGGAATTAAATATTTCCCTGGTTAATTCTTTCATATATTTCTTAGCCTTAGCACAGCTACCTTAAATGAATACTGATTAATTGGACTCTCTCTCTCCACCTGTGCAACAGAGAGTAGAGATGGTGCTTGCAAAATGCAAGCTTTAAATAAAGGGAAAATTTATACATTGATTTCATTTTTATTTTTTCTAATAATTTTGTATGACAGTCAAACTGCCTTACAAAGAAGTTTCCATGCTGAAGTTACGAGAACTATCCCCTTGTAGCCGAAACCTGAAGTCACACTGCATAGAGAATGTTCTGACAAACCAGAGGAGCTGTCCCTGTCCATAGCCCACACCAACTACACTTGGGAAAGGAGAGGAAACTCCTTTGTACCTATTAGGAAATTTTCTTACAATGCCTTACAAGCTGTGCTGGCCTGACAACATCCAGTCATTGGGAAAATGTATTCCATGCAACCCAACTGTGGATTTATTTATTTTTTTTATCCATTCTGATGTCTTATCCTCTTTTTTCTTTTAAACATTTTGGACTCAGCATGCTAAGGGGGTCTGCAGGCCAAAACAATCTTTAAAAGTTTATTGTCTCTTGGTTTCATCAAAAATGATAACTAAAGAATGATTTAGGTCAAAAGGGACCTTAGAAAACCATCTAGTTCAAATCCCCCCACTTCCCAAATTTGATCTTCATTCAATAATCACTATAAATGTAAATAAGTGCCCCTAATTTTCTGTACCCTTCTCATGACCCTTTAAGAAAATTAAGTAATTGTTTTTACTTTCATGTGATTAAAGTATTTATTGTCTATGCCGTTTTCATGCCTCTAAGTACTTTCACTTTTTGATTTATCTGATACTTAAAGTAGGAACTGGTCACTAGGAATAATCCCTTCCTAGACACACACATGGCAGCCTGCGGTGCCTGATGAGCCAGAATGCCTCTGTGATGCTCTTACAGCTATCGTTTTTCTCCTTATCACTGCAGACACATCTCACTGCTTTCAATATTGTCCTGTTTTGTTCTACAGGATCCTGCAGGTTATGCTTTACCAAGATAACATGAGCCACTGGCGACACTGCCTATAATCTCCTTGCAGGTGACAGAAGCACTTATCAAGTGACAATCCCAGATAGCCAAACAGGTCAGACTTCTCAGGCAGGGCAGGCAGGAAACCAAAAGATACATAACACCTGATTCCACAAAGGCTGTTTTACCTCTGCATCACATGCACTTCAAAGTCACTGCAGTCCTGTTCTCAGGTATCGATGACTCAAGCCCACTGACCATGCCTTCTAAAGATCTCAGAAGCACAATTTGAAGTCAGTCTCTCCCTTTAGCCAGTGGCTTTTAGCATTCCACATCCCAAATAGGAAAATTTGCAGGAATAGGTATAAAAACACAACATTAGTCATCCCAAACCCATTCTGCAGATCAACATAGTCCTCTCTGGGATTATCTCATGCTGGACATCACAAGCATCCATTCTTCATAAGAATTAAATGACATCCAAGTTTCTTCCACAGTAACTTTTCATGTTGTATGTGTCCCTCTGCAGAAGTGGGTTTAAAATAAAATAAGAGTTATGCAAAACTAAAAATTGCATTTAAGTAACTGAATAGCAACAAACATCTGGTTATCTAAAAACTCAGAAGCAGAGACAACATACAACCAATCCCTGAGAAAGTTGAAAAGGAATTCTGATTCACATCAAGTTACTGATGAGTGAAAATTACACAGCAAATTTGGAAAAAAAGAAACTGGAAAAAAGAAATCAGCTAATTTGGTTTCCACTGTAAATGACCCTTTTCAAATTCTTAACATTTTCCTAATGACACTAGCTATACGACTTTGAATAATCAGAAATTCTGATTTTGATAAGTCTGCCTAGTCAATGGTTTATCCATCAGGTTATTCCACAGATACAAATAAATTTGTTTTATAGATTTTCAAACATTTGAATATTTTGGGTTAGCTGAAAACACCACAATATTTGGCTCTATGTGTTACCCCAGGGAGAACAAGGAACTAACATGCAACAAAAGTCACATCTCAGATGCACACAAATGAGCCCCTTACTAAATAGGGGTGTGGCATTTCTGTTGCCACATGGAATGCAGCAAAAGAACATGACCTCAATCGCAGAAGGACAAAAAGATTTTCCCAACAGCCAGAAGATAGTCAGAGCCTGACTGAAAGCCCACAGAACCCCTGCGACCACAGAAGTGTTAAGGACCTAGAGCTAAACTGCTCCCTGGCTAACACTGTCATATTAGTTCCAGAAATACTGCCAATATTGTATAATTCCCACAGGAAAACTAATGGAAAGCTATTCAAAATGAGAATCCTTCCTGCAGGTGGGAAGGTATTTCTTCAATCTCAGGGTTAATTACATCTTGGTGTGACCTGGAACACCCTTATTATTTAAGTCTACAGCCTCCCAGGAGCATAGAAATCATGCTAAGTTATGGTGCATTTACACTGTGGAAAATGACTGCTAGATGCTAACACTGAAACTATTGAGCTCTTATCTGTGACATAAAGAGCATTTGGAAACATGTTTCTCTCTTTTCAGAGCACAAAAAGCTTGCTCAGTGACTCACTTCAGCCCTTTTCCTTCGCTCATAATTTTCCCTGAGTTACGTGGCATTTCAGCTACTTCAAATAAGAAGTTAAGTTTTACTGCTTTTAGCAGTATTTTAAAATAATAGCTGCTAGATCCAAGAACCACATCCTACTCTCAATTGCATCCAGAGACCACAATTGTGCCAAGTCTCCTCAGGTGCTCTCGCAAAACTGAGTGCAGAATCAATAGTCAAAAGGACTAAGCCTGCTTAGTATAATGGGCCCTTCCCATTGCTTTAATTATGATGAATAATTCTTTATTGATTCTTTTGATGTTTTCTTTGATATTAACTGTTGGTGAAGATATGGCATGAACATAAAAAAGGAAGAGTAATGAAAACTGAATGTTAGCCTGTAACTAGGGACCTGTGATGACATACTTTGAGGACCATGAAAGCTGTGACCAAAGACATGCAGTGTGTCTTTCAACATACATAATATGTAACTTCACAGGAAGAAAAAAAACCTCTAAAACAATAGTTTTGCCTCCTCTGTTTGCATTGCAGCAATTATCCTCCAATTTTCATAGTTTACAGTTCTGAATCAACAGCTTAAGCTCAGATAATTCTTCACTTCTGTTCAGCGAGCTCACAGTATTCTTCAGCACTTTAATATTTCGTTTCAGAAATGTTTCTAGCCTATCTGATTACAAAGCTAACCTCACATCTTTAAATCAATATCCTTACTGTCTCACTGAGTGTGCTGGCAGAGGCCAGAAAAACAATCTCCCAGCCTCCCTGATGCAGGGTACGATGTCGGTGTCAAAACCTAATCGCAACCACTTACAGCAGCCACCACTGAAAAGCACAGAGTGTCCTGCAGGTAATGCCGAGTCAGCGGGTTCCTGCTGTGCCAAACACACTCAAATGGACTTCCCCTGCTGTGCCTGGAGTACACAGGGCCTGCAGGAACGAGCCCCGTGCTCCACGATGATGTCTCCTTTATATGCTCATACTGTCAAAACAGCAGCTTGGGAGAGAAAGTGTAGTTTGGGGTCTAACTCCAGCCACCCTCTGGAAAGGCAGTTTAAGCAAGAACGAAAAGACATTCTACTGCAAACCCTGCTGGTTGCCAGCTCAGTGAACCAAAGCAAATCTATGTCATAGTAATTATATTTATACTGTAAATCTAGGCAATAGCTCTTCAGGTGGTATAAATTGGCATTAGCTCATTACAATCAAGGAAGGCCTTATTGATTTATGTGAAGTAAGGCTTTTATATGAATTTTCTATCAGTTACCAACCTAAACCTACCTCCAGATCTGAATCGATTCATAAATAGTGCACTTCTTGAATGTCTATAATTTCACTTTGTAATTCTTATTGCTAAGAGCTGAAAGTTTGGCCCATAGCATTTAATTTCTGATGACTAACATCTGTGCTAGGAACAGGTGCCCAGAACTTCAGGTCTCTTCAAAACACCAGCCTGAATTGTAACAGTAAATTACATGATTTCAGGCAAGGCTGCATCAATGTTTCTATTTTGAATGTTGAGTTTTCAGTAATCTGAAATATACCCATAAGTATTCCTTGACACTGGAGCTTTGTTTACAAGCCCAAAGCTGGCATTTTGCTTATTTGTGACAAAATAATGGTTTTTGCATGCTTCCAACCAAGCAGGCAGTAATCCATCAGAAATTCTCTCCTCGCTCCTCTAAAAATTAAGAGCAGCTATTCCATACACCAAATCTGAACCATTAAGCTACTGGAACTGAAAACATACCAACAATATCTAAACCCTAAGTCCTCTGAGGTCAAAATTTCACCAGGCTAACCTCATGAGCCAGAGGTAGTTTTCCAATACTTTAAGTAGCATGTTAGATATGAAACTTTCTCTGGTAGCTCATTTACTCCATACGCAGAACTTCTGCGTGTACCAACAGATTATTTTCTCTCCTAAAAATACATCTTGAAATATTCACTTTAAATACGTACACTTCCAGACTGTGTACATGTACCCAGGGCAGAAGACATCCTTCCACTTTAGTGTACCCTGCTAATCACATACCATCTGGTAATATATTATGTATTCAAAGATACACATAATATATCAAAACACATACTGTAGGCATATTATGGTGTGAGGAAAGAAGGAATATATCAGATGTATTCACACAAGTGTAAATAACTTCTCATCCAAGAGAGCAGAACAGCTTTAAAGTACAATGACATTTTGAAAGATTTGCATTATATCTAGAAATGAGAAATTTTTAAATGAGTCTGAGCACTCAGTGATGCATTAATTAAAGACTTCATCTGATACCCATAAAAGTAATTGGAAAGACCTGCTGACTTTACCCATCTCTGAATTGGGCCCAGTAGCGCATTAATTGAGGGCAAGTTTGCATCTGCAGCAAGCTGAAATTAGTTCTCAGAACAGTAAATCATGGTTTTGTGCATTAAATAGTGATGTGCAGTTAATTTTACTTCTGGAAAGACCCCAGTTAAAAAAGTATATGAAAGCTACTCAATACTTAATGTTTTAACACTTGAAAACAGAGAAGCCTTATTATATTGATAGATTTCAACCACACAAGCAAGCAACCAGTGGTCTCTCAGCAGACAAATGTATGTGTTAAAATATTTCTGTCCATAGCTAAAAAAATCAAAATTTCTTTTAAAAATAAATCCAAATAACAAGATCTATGATTTTTTAAATCTGTGGTATTTAAACTCTGTTCTACAGTAACTGCAGTTAAGTTCCATCTCCTTTGATTCTCACACAGGGGTTGGACAGACACAAACATTTCTCTTCCACTACTGTACCTTCTGCTGATCCCCTCAGATCATCATTAATGTGCAAAAGACAGTATGTATTCAGCTGTGTAGGATTTTGTTTTCAACTCCATTTTCATTGCCACTTGTTTCATCTCTTATTCAAAGAGAAGAATGTTTCATGCTTACATATAAATACAGTATAACAACTTATCAAAGTCACATAGGGTCCATTGGCACAAAGCAGAAAACAAGCAATTTGAAGGTCTTTTTTAGAGAAATAGAGCAACTCATGCTGGAATGAACAACTCCATGGGCACTTCTGGGAGAAGAGGGAATAGGCAATTTCCAACCAAAATCTCAGCCTTTAGGTTTGTTTCTCCTCTGACACTGTAGATTGCTCTGGAGTTCATTGGCACAGATGATAAAAAAACAAAATCCCTGAAGAAACCACATTTACTTTTGTAAGGGAGACAAATATTGGCAAGGACAGAAACAAACACTGGTATTGAAAAAGACATGTACAGCACAATGGAAAACTTCATTTCCCAGGCATTCACTTTTAACCAGGCATTCACTTTTTTTGCTGGGAGACAGTTTTTTAGAACAAAACAGCCCACATTTGCACATTACTGATACCTAGTCTAGTTTTTAAGTGAACTCCTTGGGATAGCGTAAAGAAGGCTGATCTTTAGCAGTGTCTGAAAGGTCTTAAGATCTCAGTTTCATTTCAGGTTTCTCACCGTGAGCTTCAAGCATCTTAAATCACTAACACTTCAAACAGTGCGTGTCTATTCCATTTACGTTGCATGTCTATTCCTTTTATTGCTTATAGCATAGTTAACCCATTTCATCTTCCCATCAACAATCCATGCAAATACTATTTGCAGTTCCAATATTAAGGGTTAGAAATCATCTGCTAAACCAACACAATATTTTTGTAAAGGAGGTGGTGGAACAACAGAGGAGATAAACAGCACACGTACGCTGATTTATTAGAGTGACATAGTGGAAAGATCCAACTGCATCCATTTATACCTGAATTGTTCTTTTTCATGGGTTCAATTTTAAATAAAATCTGGGTTAAAGAGATGCAGTTTCATTAGCTAATGAACCTTTAAAGGCTATATGCATTAGTTCTTCAAGGAAGTCATTATGTCCCAGTGTTCATTTCCTTCTCCCCTTCCCCACCCCATTTGCCTTCTTACCTGTCCATCATCTGCAGACTCAGTAATTCAGAGATCAAATTTTGATTCCTATATATTACAGATTTCAGCATCTCTAACTACAAGCAAACACTCCTACACTCTGCAAGTTGCTGGCTTTCTTGGTAATTACTGTTCCATCGCTGTCCCTAAGGGGGAAAAAAATAAAAATATCTGCTGTTGCCCCATTACCAGCTGTCTTCTGATATTATTGCAACTCTCGTCTCCCTCGAGGTATTCTTGCTACTGTTGACCCTGTGTTTTCTGATATAATTTGTGATCTTTTTCATATCAAAAAGATCACAGACGTGCATTTGTACATACAGCTCACTCATCTCTAACCCAGGTTTCTAACTTGTGTTCAAGCTGTCAGAGTCTGAAGTCTGCATCTACTCTCCAGACTCCTTTGTATCCTGCATTTCCTCCATAAATCTTTGCCAAAATAAATTCTTCTGCAACTTAAACCTTATTGTCACAGCTTAAAATCTTGTAAGCAATGAGCTCAGAGAATGCAGCGTCCTCACTGGAGCACAAGTGAACTCAGGTTCTCTTAATTCCATTTCTTCCCTCATCTCCATTCCAAATCCTCCACCCTTGGGGAAAAATAAAATAAAATAGAAATTCCTACCTTTGATTTGAGGTAAGAAATATAATTAATTTATTTTTCATTTAAAGTGCTCTTTTCCTTACTTCCAGTTTTCTAATGTCCCCATAGCTCATTCTTAAAAGATTGGCACAATGCTAAGGATGGTGAAGTCTCGAACCTGAAAATGGGTCTGTCCTGGTAGCATGGCAAGAGAGCAGTCATGAGTGCAGGAATGTCAGTCACACAGGCTATTTGCATGAGTGCTTCTTAGAGGCCTAGGGTTTTGTGTTTTCTACTTGTCAAACAGATTGGACAGAGATATATTCCGTAATCTAAATGCAATCTACCTTTAGCTAAGCTCAGTCTTTCAGTCTCATTTCTATTCTGAGAATCCACACAGGCATCAAGTCCAACTTAAACCTTCTGCATCAATGAACTTAAGGGGTGTGAGTGTGCAGGTCTTCAGCACAAAGGCAAGTTTTCATCATTAACGAAGTCAGAATACTGCACTAATTATTTCAAGAGATCATTTTTCTCTGGGTTATTCTGATGCCTAAACTTTAATGACCTGGTTTCATGCTAATTATCTGTAGTCCTCTTCTCTGGTCATCTCCTCTCACATGTTTATCTGGATACTATCCATCTATTTTCACAATTGCAAACATTCCTTCAAACTGTGCCTGCTGAGATACAGAGGTGAAGAAAAGGGGAAGGGAGCGAAACGAGGCTGACTTCATGAAGAATGCTTCACCACATGCTTCATCTCACCTTGTCACCTCTTCGTGTTATAGGCACATTGTAGCATATTGCAATATATACATATATTACAGTATGTATGTGTGTATATATAAATATATTCTCATATATACTATGAGAAAGGCTCTTCTAATCATGATCCAGCAGGAGGTCTATTGACTAGCCAAAAGGCACTGTTTATTTTTACTGTTACTTCTACTGATGTACGCAAAATGCAAATCCTCAACTGATTTTGCATTTAGGCCAATAGCTGTTATAAAGCACTAAATGTGTTATGAATTATTTTATTTACTACTACAAGGGGTTGGAAGTTTAGCTAAAGAAAGTAAGAGGAGAATCCAGCAGTTTCTCTTCTAACTAGTTTATCCTTTACTTGAAGACATTTATTCTTTGTGATTATTTAAATTTCCAGATTCTGAAAATGAAGCATTTCTCTCAATCACATGGTGTTCACAAGCATATGATTTGGTCACCTATGCTGTACTGGATTGTTCTTGCACCTTTTTTGACAGAGTTGAAAATTTTAAGCAAACTAATAAAAAATCATTTAAGACTAGGCTTTTAAATGATTTTAAGGAAGTAAAGAGACAGGTATCAACTGACTCCCCAACAAAAAGCAGTACCATTTTTCTTTTCCCTTTGGGAAAGAAAATGAACTGAGCTCCATACAAAGTTGATAGACTAATATTCATGGAACCCTTTGGTTTCCAAGCATTTCTTGAGCAGCTTTTCTCTGCTATTTACAACTAACACAAAGCTCCCAAATCTTGCTGGGAAATACAGTGTTTTTATTCATGAGTATATTCCAAAATGCATTATTTTAAACTCACCCATATCCTACAACGATGCAAAATTACAGCCCAACAGGCCAGCATTCAAAACTGCTCAAATCAAAGATTTACACTAGGAGGTTGTTTGAAGACTGGAGGTAAATACACTGTAGAGATAAAGCTAAACAAGTGTTTCTAAAAACTGGAAAGAACCAAGCTGGTGAAGGTCCTGGGTGTGGAAGAGTCACAAATACCTCCACATATGAGAAAAGGATGTTCACTCAAAGATAGCAGCACCAATACCTGCTGGCCAGCACTGCAACATCAAGAATTTGGCTGCAGGTCACCTTGCTTGGTGAAACCCTGATCTCGGCCAACATCCTCTAGATGTTGTTAATATTTTGGCTAATATCACCAAAAGGTTTATATACCTTATATAAATATACAATGCTTTATATAAAGTCTTTGTAGGAAATACAGCTGCATAGTTTGGAATTAGGTGCTGTGGGATTTTGTACCAAAGAAATCCTGAGCCTGCTGCTAATCCTTTCTTTACTGTGGGGGATGGTAAGGTTACTGGAACAGGTTCACTAGGCAATTTTTGGAAGCCCATCCCTGGCAGTGTTCAAGGCCAGGTTGGATCAGGCTCTGAGCAACCTGGTCCAGTGGGTGGACCAGTTAGGGGGCTTAGAACACGATAATCTTTAAGGTCCCTTCCAACCCAGGTCATTTAACAATTCTCCAGAACTGCTCCAGGATTGTGCAGAGTGTCCAATGCCAGAATGCAGGGAAGTGGTAACCATGGTGGTAAGAGGATCATGCCAAATGCTGATGTAGTAAGATTTGCACATGTCTACCCAATTTTTTAGCTGAAATACATAATCACTGCATATAAATTCTTCACTCAGAGCAGGCAGTATGCATTTAGTCCACTTCTTTGAGAACTCAGACCCTTATCTGTATGCAGACTGCTTTTGTTCCAAGCCTTTCTTCATGTTCTCCCTCTCTTCTTAATTAACAGAAAACAGTTATGAATATTAAATAAGAAATTAACAACAGTGTAAATAATTTCTGGGTGTTTGTAGATTCCAAATTTAGTTTTTAATTAACCCCCACTGGTTTCAAAAAGCTGTTTAAGAAAAAGATATAATTTCAAAATTTCCCTCGTGTTTAGAAAAAGCAATAAGGTAAGACCACAAAGCAGCAGTTTGGCATTGCAGACACCAGCATCACATGAGGATGTTATTCTGACATTATTTCTACTCAGATTAGGGTAGTTTAGGATCTGTTTTCAGCAGAACAATCCACTTACTGCCTCCTTCACTTAAAAAGCAAAATGCAGGGGATTTGGCCAAACACTTTCTACCTGTGATAACACAAGTCTGTCTTCTGCATTCAGCTTTTGATTCCTATTGGAGAAGATCAGAACACAGGAACTGGTCAACTGCAGAGGTCAGCTGAATCCCACAGTGTAATCACTGACCACAGCTAATATCAGATGCTAAAAGCCCGGATGTAGCCCTTACAGAATCCAACTTTTTATGTCTACACCCGTTTGTCACCATGTCCTATGGCTGTGGAGATTTTGTTTTGGTTCGTACAATTCTTCTCACAAGAAATCTATACGTCCTTGCAAGCCATTTAAACATCCAGTCTTTATAGCTGATCTGCCCAATCTATCCTCCTTCAACTCCTGTCAGCAGTCAAGGTCAGAGTAGGCTTTAGGCTTTTCTGGATTGAAAGAAAGAAAGAAAGAAAATTCCTCACAAAATTTTAATAGGCTTATTTTTCCAGTGTTTTGGCATTTGTATAACCAAAAAAATGCATGCCTTGTGGTGAATCACTACCACAAACACAGGCAAGCATCTGTATATCATGCCAATAAGAGCAATTTACCTTGGTCTTTTTTACACTTCTTGAAAGGATACAACAAAGGAGACATCTCCTAACATCGATCTGTGTGCAGCAAGCCCTGTTGAGTCAGTGGGAATTCTGAATGTAAGACAACTCAAAGACAGACGTTCCAAGAAATCTAATTTAAGGATGCCTCAGGAAAGCTTTAAATTGCACTTCCCAGAGCATGCAATGGGGTAGATCATCCTCTCCCTTGTGCATAACACCCATTAGCGTTAATTCAAGTTACCCGTGTTCACTGGGAGGAGAACACGGCCTGGTATTGCTAAAGGAATTCCTTGGTTTCTCACCAGCATCACTTATCCCCTCTGCTTCCTCACACAGCTCTTGTGCACTTATGTACTAAAGAAATATTCCATGTTCACCACTCAGTCTGAAAGCTGCACAACAGGCAGAAATTTCTAATACAGCAACCAAAGAAGTACTTCAGACTGACTGATGGTGGATCTTGTTGCCTCTGCAACAGCTGAGTGACAACATACTGCCATAAAGAGAACATATAGAAAAAGATAATATACTTGAAATACTATTTTTGGATACAAATGTTGAGGTTTTATTTGGGAAAAAAAGAATTCAGTGGAAAAAACCCAACTCAAGACTGTTGAGTCGACACAAGCACTCCCTCCATTAGGGGGAGTCAAACAACTGATTTCTTTGACCCACAATAAACACATTTTATGAAAAGGAGGAAAAGACCTTTGTTTTAGCCCATTTCTGGTGTTTTTTTTTATTTTAAGTTTCCCTTTTGTCTTAAGAGGTTATTTATATAGCAATATTAAAACAGCATGCACTTTAATAAGAAAGTGGATTAGCTGCACAGCTTACAGTACAGAGACACACATCAACAGAACCCACCAGAAAACAATCAGAAACTGAAGAAATAGTGCCCTACACACAGCTGAGCATGCTGGAGTGGTTTTTCAGAGAAGGAACTGGAACAGATCAAGATTTCAGGAGCATATTTGGCAAAGAAATAATAAAAAGTCTAAATCCCTGTAAAGACAGCATCCAGTGAGAAACACAAAGCTCCGTTGCGAGTGTCCCCAGAGAATTCCCACCCACTCTAAGTCTGCTTTCCCACCTACACTGTCTACCCGTTTCCTCACACCCAAACTCAACAGAGGCACAAGGGAACAGGTTTCCATGGGAATCTAACTCCATCCAACATTTGGGGCACACCAGAGGGACTCCAGCCACCTCACCACAACAGAGGAGAGATGCAGGAGCTGGGGTTAGGCCTGGAAGAAGGCACCCTCTAAACTCCATCCACCCACCATTGCATCTACCACCCAGACAGGTACCCACTATCAATGCAAGAACACACCTTCTATCGTACTCAAAAGCCTCAGCACAGCAAAGTGGATCACCTAAACAGAAGCACCACATTCCTAGTGGGTGTAAATCTTTGCCATTTTCATTGGGATTCACTGACTGATAACAGCTATAGGTCTAGTCCAGGGAAGCAGCAGAAACTCTTTTGTGCAAGCACCAGCAGCTTGAGAAGAGAGATGAGGAAGGCAGTCAGTCATACGTGTTGGTTTGGCCTCAAACACAAATCACATCACCAAACACCACAGCTCTACTCAGCCTTGGATCTGCCTGATCCAGTCAGAGGTCTCATGCACCCTCAGGAGCTGGGCAGACAGTGGGAATTTCATGGCAGGTGCTCAGTGTAACAAACCTAGCAGTAGCCAGATAAGAGGTGCAAGTACAGTAAGTCACCTTCCCAGGCAAGCTGGTTTTCATGCTAGTTAGGCCATTAGCAACCTTCAATCCCTACACATTAGAAGTTAATCCTGCCTCAGGCAGCATTAACTTAGACATCAGCGCTTTAATGTAATAGCCGCAGTGCTGGAAAAGAGTCATCTGGTACAAATATTTTCCCACATGACTCCACTCACTTCCCCAGTTACTACATTTCCTATTATCTTTTGAAGGGATCTTTACATGTAGCTTTACCTTACAAGGCTGGAATTATCATGGCAATATCCCACAAAGGTATGTTTTAGCCTGTGCACAGTAACTTTGAGCCTGGTTTTGTGGTGTCTCCAACACTCACTCCGGGTGCACAAGGAGAGGACAATGTGGCATACAGCCAAGGCTTCTACCCACCAAACAGCAAAAACTTGGAATATTCCTACAAAAAGCCCTGCATGCATTTTGTTATTAGCAGTGGGGTCATCACAAAGGTGCTATGTATTTGCAAAAACATGCACAGATCAAAACATCCTGAATTTCAGGACAAGAAATGACTTATTAAAAAATGCATACTAAATGACTAATTTATAAACTATTTATAGTCCAGTAAGGGAGCAGAAGCTTTACTGTTTTACTTGCAGACTCTTCATGCAAAAACTGCAAAACAAGTACTTTAAGAACAAGACAGATTGATTTCAACTTGTGTAAACTGAGCCAACTTGAATGGCTCTAGTTTTATATTCACAAATTCTTCTCTTTATGAATAATAAATACTCCCCCCTTAGATAATCAGAAAGAGATTACATATCTTTTGCTGTCCTAAAAGAAAAAAAAAATCTATTTTATAAAGATACTATCTTAAAATAGTTAAACCAACAGCCCTTTAAATTACACATTTAGATAACACAGGAATATCACAGGACAAAAAGGCATTTATACAAATTAATGGAAGAGTTACTAGACTAAAAAAACCAAAACTGCTGTAAATAGGCTCTTGAAACTGTTTCACAGGAAATTCACTAATAAAAAAAATGAAATCCTTGGAGAGGCCAGGCAATCTTTGGTTTAACAATTCAACTTCAGGTTCTTTTATTTCCATTCACATTTTCAGATGTTTCTCAAGGTGCCTGTGCTCTGAAACTGCCTTTATGGTAAGACAAGTTCAAACACAACTTAAAAAAAAAAAAAAAAGTATTTTGTGTCATTTTGATAGGGTGAGGTTGTCACCTTATTGTTCAGCAACATCCCTGGCAGGTCGACTCACAAAGCTAAGTCAAGGTGATAAAACCTCTTTTTGGTTAAAGCACTGATTCCTTCTTTCTCAGTAAATATCTCCTGACTTGGCCCTTAAGTTGTTGAAGGCCTCTAAAATCTTTTTTCCATGCAGCCTAAACAAGCTACCCCTATGCAGGGTTGATTCCTTTAAAAAAACTCAGGTTCTCTCCCTCAGGGCCATTTCATGCACTGCTCCCTTACTTCAAAGCATATAAAAGCCAAACTGCAGATACCAGAGGAGAACAGGTACTGAAGCACAGCAGGAGACCAATATCTACCCCATCGTTCTGTGCCTGATTGATCCATCAACATGGGTCTAAGTTACTTCATCAGCAAAACTCCACCACTCCTCTCAGCAGATCATTACACATCCTGACCAACTTAAAGGACATGATTTACCCATGTCTCTGTAATTATTTTTTTTTTACCTGTCTCATTATGAGGGGATAGGTTGATATTTCAACAGAGAATAACAGAATGAAGCACCTAACATAACTCTTTACTGTGATATATGCACTGCTGAAAGGTAACAGAATACTACAGCATGACAAGAACAGTCCATCCATCCCACAAAGTGCTCATGGCCCCCATTATCACTGGGACGATCTACGGCGCTTTTAGTTTAAGAGTAATGTCCTGTGTTGATGCCTTGCAATTTGATGGGATTTCCATTCATTAGTAGCAATAAGAGAAGTGCTTCTTATTCATTAAATTATTCTAAGTGACAGAAAAAAACCCTTTTTAAAGACAAGCATATGCACAGCTGTATTCTTTCTCATGCAGTTGGGATCACCCCTCTCAGCACATTAATATTGTATTAGAGAATATAGATCACTTTTTCATTCTTAATTGGTACTTAAAAAATTCTCTCTAGTGAAAATACTGATTGATTTGGTGTTTAAATGAACTTGCTCATTGCAACTGCAGATATCTTGAATACTAAGTAGTTTAAAATAACTTGTCATAATAGAAAGATAGATTGACCGTACATAGAAAAAGAAGTGCTTTTAAAATTAAAATTCTAACTTCATAGCTATTGGTAGGATCACTAAACAAATAACTTCATTAAGGAAATCTGGAATAAGCTTGCCATAGCTGCTCTCCATTTTTGTGCACTGCCAGCTTAAAGAAGTAAAAAAACTGCTAGAGAAAGTGATCAGGCTATTAATGATAATAAAATCATCCTCATTACATTTGATTTTTCATTTCTGAGTCTTCTCAGTTTCTTATTTGCAGTATTTTCTCTACAACCACAAGACCTACTAGTTTGGGCTTGTTTGGTCTTGGGTTTTTTTGTAAAAAATAAAGTGAATGGTATGGGTGATAAGTGGAGGGTTGATTGCATAAACCTGCAGAGAAACTGGAAAACCCCCATATTCAGCATCAGGTTTGAATGAAGTACACTGAGAAACAGGCACACAGACACCCTCAAAGGTGAGCATTGGTAGGAACATTCAAAAATTACCTGGGGTGACCTTCCTGGCCAACAGGACACCAAGCACTCCACAGATGCTGGGGACAACAGGTAGGCAGAGACAGAGTTAAAGCTGCCCAGGTAAGTGCAGGCACTTCCAGGACTGCAGCCTGGGCTCTTCCTCTCTCTTTCCTACAGCCCTTCTTAGCCCTCAGCCAGGGAGGTCTGAGGACCAAGGCTTGACTGCCCAAAGAGGAGGGGACTTTGCTAACACCTGTTTATGGGCTGGACAAGGAGCCCAGGCCAATCAGGGCACCTCCTGCCAACAACAACCACCTGGCTGGGTTGAAAACTGGTTTCTGCTGGCTCCTGCATTCAGGTGTGCTCCTCAGCTTTTCTCATCGTTGTGCTATGGAGATGCAGATGGGGTAATACATCCTCATCTAAATATTAGGTATTAGCATAATACACAAAGCTTGTGAATTAATGGGGTTCTCCAAAGACCAGAGTGGAAAAGTAAAAAAGTAACCTCAGTAATGTACTATAAGCTTATGGTCCTTATTACTTTTGTTCAACATAACCTAATGCAGTTTGTCTTTTAAATACAGATTTATTAAACAACTTATTTGCCCAACAGAAGAATATATGGTCTTTCTTTAACAGTCCTTGAGCCTATTTTGTTTTTTGTTTTTTTTGTTTTTTTTTTTAAATTTTGTGTGCTTTATTCAAAGGCTACTAAGCCAGAAAAAAGCATGTGTAACAGATAATGCTTTATACTCGTTATACTCAATTTTATATTCTCGGTGTAAAGTGCCCTTAAAAAGTCTCCGACTTTCAGGCCAATACTGAGCCTGAAAACCCAGCTTTTTAAGTAAACTTGAAACTGAAGATTCTACCTTTAAAAGCATAGGTTGTACTTCAGTACTCCATTTTTATCTTTCTTTTGCAGAAATGAATTTATTCTTAATGTGGCTTGATGTTTTGCTGTATTTTTTCATTCCCTATTCTGCTCAGCAGCATTGTTGATTGTTTCACTAGGAGTGGTCACAACTCAGGAGAAGAGGGTTTAGGCAAGTCAATTAACATTGCTGTAGAGCAGAGCCCAGGAGAGGAACGGACATATGGCATGCAATGATGTGCAATTTGCTATTTTTTAATTTCTTAGTAAATAGAGTGAGCTAGAGGACATTCTTGGTCACATTAAGATGAAAGACCAACTACAGAGCTTTACTAATCTGGCCTCACTTAAAATTCATAGATGTTTTACATGTCAAGCAACTTAACCTCTTGAAAATATACAGGAATGAGATTTTAAAAATGGGATTCTTTTGCTGAACCAAATATTTGCTTTCATTATACATTCATTAGACTGGGAGAAGTGCTGGAGGGCAGAATTTGGGCTAAGTGTTTAATGTTTATTAAAAAAAATCCTTTGCTAGACACAAAAAAGTCCTAATAGGTCATCAGATTCATATCGTTGCACCACTTCAGCCTGACCCTGTTTATTTCCTCATATGCATCTAATCAATTTTTATAGCTGCTCTAGAGTAGTCAATTAAGAGTTCTATTAATAGTAATGAATCCACAGCTCCAGCAGGCAGGAAATATCTGCCAGGATTTCCTTGCTGAATTTTTTTTTTTTTTCACCCTGAAGAAGACAACTGCACTCACAAACATAGGCTTTACAGGGCACTGGCACAGGTCAGCATCCCACTCTGCAAACCAGCATTCTGCCCTTCTGGCCATGCATTGTAACAGGTCTCCCACTGCTCCATCTTGCCTTGGGGAGACAAACTTCCCCATAAGTCCTGAGTAGAGAAAACAGCATAAACTGTAGGAGCGGTCAACCTCCACTTGAGCACCCTTTTGTTTTATTTTGGTTACCAATAAAACGGGCATCCAAGAAAGGAATGAGTACAAACAAAGCCAAACTCATACAGGTTTAGCTCAGAGCAGTCTGAGGACCTTCCACCTTTTAACAAGCCACACTACAAAGGTTTCCACAGCTTCCCTACCAGGCGCACCGGTGGATGAAGGACAGCCCACAGCAAGCAGGGCCTATCCACAGTAGGTGTACTGCAGGTACCTGTTGCTATAAAGCAATGCTGATGGCAGTATGGAATATTTCTTTACCATTTTTCCCCTAACTTGGATTGCAATAATTCCATGCAGTGCCTTTTTAAATCCATATAGGTGGTATTGTGCTTTTTCTTCAGTATGAGAGTGGTGAGCCACTGGAACAGATTGCCCAGAGAAGCAAAGTGCTCAAGAGCAGGTTGGATGGGGCTTTGAAGAACTTGGTGTAGTAGAAAGTGTCTCTGCCCATGGCAGAGGGTTAGAACTAGATAATCTTTAAGGTCCTTTCCAACTCAAACCATTCTATGATTCTTTCAGTGAAGCTTTTCTAACCAGCCAGCCAATCTCAGGGTTTACATATGCACCCTCTTCCTCACAATTCTAAAAAAGACAGGAAAAAAAAAAAATCCAGGTTTTGACCTTTTTGGCTTTGTTATGCTCCCTTTCTTCTTATGAAATTTCTCCTTCTTAGGAGTTAGCAAGGAAGGCCACCCATTGATCAACAAGCCACAACAGCAAGATAGGACGTGACAGTAGTTCTGGCAGCCGGAATGAAAAATGAATCTGTCTCTAGCAGGCCAATTCAAAACCAGGTTAACAGTACCTGAAATTCATCACTATCTAATGTCTTTGTGAGATGAGACTGATGTCAGTTTAATTTAATAGACCAGGCTGAAAAATGCGACAGTTCAATAATTGATTCATGAGTGGATTAGACAGCACTGCCTCAGGGGTGGCACCATCCACCAGAGGGTGGAGACGATGGCTGGGGCACTAACGGCATTTGCTGCCTCTTTTCAGTCCAACCTCCAAGTCTGCCAGACACCCCAGCCAGTACCCACACTGCTGCAGAGGTGATCAGAGAGGCCCATGACAGAACACACCTTGGAAATAAAAACATACCCTGCATTACCCGTTAGGAGAGCAAACAGGGAACTAGTGCTGTAGATGTCTGTACTGCACACCCTGTTGGGAATAAGCCAAGGACTATGAGGTACAGAGCTGTCAACCAGGTGCTTTCTGCAAGGACTGAAGTTCACTGAATAAATAAAGGGAGAAAAGGGAGATGAGAGTCCTTTTATCTCTTTCAAAGATATTCTTGCTGACTTTCCTCATTCCAGACAGGTGCAGTCTTCTTTTCTCATCGGATACCTGTAAGAGCAGTCACCCTTGTGCTGTTGTTTTCACTTCCCGCTCTTTTACCCCAGTCTCCTTTCCTGTGCTAGTATGTAGTAATGTGCCATCTTTTCCAAAATGTTGCCTAGTTGATGCTAAGAAGCCTCCAACAACTCCATAATGCATTCTTCAATAGTCACGCCTAGGCTATGGATGCCCTATCACTGTATTTTTATAGATAATTAGCAAACCACTTATGGAAACAGAGTAATGGGGGTTTTTTTTGAGTACCATCTTTTATTTGCAGGCTTTGAATTGGAATATAGTAATGTTTGCACAATAATTTTTCATTTTTCATGGAAATTGTAAGCACAGACAGGAAAAACTATCCTGCACTACTTCTAAATGTCAACATGAAAGATAAACTCACTTTTTCACATGTTTTAGTTAACCTTAACTCAAATTTTGCCAGAAAACAGTAGTTACTTGAATAAACACTGTGTCATTTATAGTGCTCCTTAATATGCTTAATTGGGGAAAGTAAAGTAACTCCAAAAGCTAAAAATCCTCACTGGACATAGGAGAGTGGCACAAGCTAAGTGTTGTAGAGCTCTTTGTAATCTAGGAGTTACCACAACAAACTTCTTCCTTTGGAAAACACATATTTTAGATGGAAAAATGGGTAGAAGCTTCAGGAATCTTGCAGTTCTGTTTCTAAAAAGTACCTTCCAGGGCTTCTGTTACAGACTCACCAATTCTTTTAGATTGGAAAAAGCTTCTTAGATCATCAAGTCCAACCACTCATCGCCTTGACAAGTGGACCACGGCACTAAGTGTCACATCCCATCCTTTCTTGAACACCTCCAGGGGTGGTGACTCTGCCACTTCCCCAGGCAGCCCATTCCAGTGCTTAACAACCCTTTCTGTGAAGAAACTGCACCTGATATCCAACCTGACCCTTCCCTGGCACAGCTTGAGGCTTTGTCCTCTCATCCTGTCATTGGTTGCCTGGAAGAAGAGGCCAACCCCCACCTTACTATACTTCTTTCAGGTGTTTGTATAGAGTGATGAGGTCTCCTCTGAGCCTTCTTTTCTCCAGGCTAAACAGCCCCAGTTCCCTCAGCTGCTCCTCATAAGACTTGTGCTCCAGCCCCTTCACCAGCTCAGTTGCCCTTCTCTGGATTCTCTCCAACACCTAAACTAAACCAAACTGGGTACAAACAAAGAAGGAGGGTGCTACCTTGAAGTTGCTTCCAGTAAAGCCATACTCTCATGCAAACTCCGGTCATCCTTCCAAGAAAGTCCTTCCTGTCCTACTGGCTACTCTAGCACTCCTTACCTAACAACAGCTGCTGTCACAGGTTTGGTCACAAGCAGCTGCCCTGTCTGGAGAACCACAGAGCATCCTGTTTGGATGTCAAGGATCCCACCTTAACATAACATT
Source organism: Empidonax traillii (assembly GCF_003031625.1). Lineage (NCBI taxonomy): Eukaryota > Metazoa > Chordata > Aves > Passeriformes > Tyrannidae > Empidonax > Empidonax traillii. The sequence goes on along the minus strand of NW_020955341.1, from coordinate 1,391,115 downwards.
GCTATTGCCATCAAAAGGAGTAAAATGGCAAATTTTTTTAGTTCGATACAGAGGACATAAATGTTTCTTATATGAATATGAACCTAATATAAGTGGATGAGAGACAGAGTAGAAGTGGAAGATATTCATGGAGCTTATTCTGCTTTTTATTAAAGTAAGAGAAAAAAAGTAATCAGACTTGGACAATCCTGAAGCATATAGTTCCAATGTATTCAAGATAACCTAAGTATAAAAATGATCCATAACCACTATAAAAACCCTATCCTCTTTTAAAATATGCCTGGACATTATCTCAGTTGCTTTCTTCCTGGAAACAAAGCTGGCATTAGACTCAAATATGGATTAAGCTTTAACATCAGACAACGTATAAACAATAGTCATTCATTAAGCCCTGCAGCTGTAATGAACCAGAGCGTACCAGGTATTGATTACTAAACAGAAATGTCTAAATATACAAACCCAGAACACATGTTGGAAACAGCACAGAAACCATACAGTAGGTATAGATGCAAAAAATTATCTAGTTTGCTTCCCAAAGCAGGAGTTGAAGTGCTGCCCTTTTAATTTCCATCATACTTTATTACAGACAATTATGACATACCTGCACGTCCTTAAATGAAGAGTCACTATATCTAGACTTGTAATAATGTCCTAATTGAGCCATAGCATTTTAAAGCCATTGCTGGCCACCACAACTGTTACTATGATTTTACTGACCTCAGTGCTTACATTACATCAGTGCCTAAGGCTCAGACCAGCTCAGGTTGCAACAAGTGCTCTGTAAACCCTTAGAAAATGCCAATTCCTGCTCCCCAGAGCTCACAGTGCTAAGCCCAGCTAGGCAACACCATAAGGTTTTATGGCTTTTAGGTTCCACTGATCTACTGTTCCTTTTAAACTTGCTGATCCCCCACTCCTCGCATCTTTGGAGCACTTTCTTACAAGAACATGTAAAGTTTTTCCTGCTGAAAAGATTGTCCAAAGGAAAACAGTCTAAAAATGCAAAAGCAAACCCAGAAGCTCTGGGGTTGGTTTGAGAAGTGAACCCTGAAATTCATCTCATGTGGTAATCCACCCTCTCTTTAAATTGTAGCGGACAGATCCTCACCCCATGTAAACTGTCAGCATTTCCCTGGATTCCTTGGTGTAACTGTGAGCACATCAGAATCACACTTTACCTCAAGTCATCTTGTCTCTCAGATTAAAATACAAAATGAACACAGCTCAATTAAGGGCATTTCATACCTGTAATAGTAAATAAAAATATTCATGTTTGACAGTGTTCTGTCAAGAGCAGTAAGAGATTAGTCTGTCCCCTTACATGTACACATTGCTTATCCTCTGAGCAAAAATCCAGCCATTGTTTGTGGTTACAATCTCCAGTTTAAATAGTGCCAGGTAGAAAGTGCAGACAAAGAGACTTTTCAGGGTACTTCTCTTTCTCCTTCATAAGTACACATGTACTACTTGATACTGCTCAGGACTAAGATAATCAAATACTGGTAGAGACTTTTAAATTTCAACTTACCTGTGAGGCCAATTCTTTCTCATAACAACTAAGTACTTTATGCATTGTACAACACACCTAGAGATCTACTCATGCGACAAGGACTTTTTTTGGTGTATGTGATGTCACGCATTTCACTTTCTCTCTTACGAATTTATACACTAAAATTAAGTTCAATTATACTTCTGTTGAAACTGACAATACAGGAAATACACTTCAGACAAGAAGAGAACTAAAAAAGATAAGAAAAGGAAAAGCACTGAAGAAAAGTTTAAAAAATGGAATTATTTACAATACCAGAGGAATAAAATATGATCATAATAATCATACAGCCATTCTGTAAAGGAAATATTTCCAGGTGCCTTGGCCCCATGTCAATGGCCCCATCTTGTGTCCCAGTTATTTTTAAAGCAGATTTTACACAGTAAATAAAGATTGAGGTGGAGAAGAGAAGGGGAAAAAACCCCATTAGACTCCTCATAGGAAAATAAGACTTAATTAAAAAGTCTGCCATTGCTCTGCACCTAATTAGGGCTAACACAGCTGTTAATAAGCTTCTGATTGATAGTAAACTTGATGTCTGCACAGAAAACTACTTACTTGGTTCAAAGATGTTCATAGTTTCATACAGAAAAAAGATTCTGTTTTGTAATTGTGCATAATGTTAATATTTGAAACATCCTTAAGGGTGATTGTACCGATTAAAATTTCATATGTGAAATGAGAAATAAATGAATTGGTGTTGCATTTTTAAAGGATCAGATTACTGTTGATTAAAGCTTTGTCTACACTTGAAATTTCCCAGTAGAACAGCTCTACTGGTGGTTGTAATAATAGGAGGACAAGCAGAGATAGGCTGCCAGCAACCACTATTTAAATTACAATGTCATACAGACCTGATCCTTAATGGGCTGTGGTTATGATGTGACTGTAACAGTTAATACTGCCAACCTAGCTACTGTTACTGAGGGTCTAATAGGAAAAAAAATGGAACAAAAAGCCAGTATGGTTGCAGTTGTAACATCAGTGTTTGTCAGTAAAGCAGAGATACACATTGGAGCATTGATCCAGAATGCTCCCACAAATTCTTACCCTACCTGAGACATTAAATATCAAGCAATAACAAGTGAAGAAGTTGAAGGACCGATCAAGAGAGCAAAGGATAAGTAAAATAATTTAGAAGTAGAGGAAGGAAGCGTTTAAAGATGGTAAAATTCATAGAAATAGCAGGGAAGAGAAACAGACCTCTAGAGGAAAAAGAGAAATAAGAAATTCCTGTGCAATCTACTTTTAATTTTTCAGTAGTGCTCCTCCATGTAACAAATACAGTGAAGAGACTAAAATAAGCTCTGAGGGTTGAAAGGGAAACAGAAAAAAGCCACATCAAAAAGAGAAACAAGAAAGAGATTTGTGGAAGAAAAAAATATCTTTTGACAAATGAAAAAAAAATCAACTGAGAAAATGAAGGTATTGAAAAGAGGTGAAAAAAGGCATAAAGGGAAAAAAGAGGATAAGGAAGAAAAAGGAAAAATACATAGAGCTTACTGTAAGAGCTCTATTTTGTTTAAGAAGAGGTTTAATGGTAGGAGACACTGACACAATGGAAGTTTCTCTCCAGGTCTAAGATGATGTTCTACTCTTCTGCAGTTCCTACACAAGCTCTACCATTTGGCACCTCCCAACTGCTCCCATGCACAAACAGTCTGGCAACATCACCTTTGGGACACATCCAGCCTGTGTGCTAATTCCTGTCCTCCTCCTTTCCCTGACAAAACTCAGCTTTGAGTGGGAGACAGGTTACAGCCATGGATCTGACAGGCTGCTGCCCTATCCAGCGTGAGCCCCCCAGCGCTCCACGGCACATCCTCAAAACGCACTGATGTGTCAAGGCAACACTGGACACATGGGACACATACACAGGGCAACAAGGGGCATACATCTGGTCTGTGGCAAAAAGCATGAGGAGATGTGGGAACACAAATGTAACGAGCCAAAATGGAACAACACACAAAATCCAGGAGGGCAGAGGAAAGGAGAAGTTCGAGCAGGGGAGATGAAAGTCATGTCTGTTGGGGAGCCAGCCACAAAAGGTGTGCTCTGTGGGAAATGATTTAACACCTCAGGATAGGAGAATGCACCCACGACAAGTAAATAGCTCACTCTCTAAAGGTAAATTACACTTACTGTGTTCTGTTAGTGCTGGAAAAATGACATAACCCTTTGATGTGAAGTAGTGCATTTTCAAGCTTCCTTGGTTTGAAAGAGCAGGGATGGTACAAAATGTCAGCATGTGCGCTGGGCTTGTGAAAATTTTATCTCTGTTACAAAAAAGTGGGTCTGATAACAGAACAGCAGCACCCTCAATACTGTGCCCCAAGTTTACCGCTATGCAAGTGCGGTGATCAGGTGGGACTGCCAAGAAGTTGGCTAATGATGCAGTCACTGTTTTAATAGTGAGTCCAGACATACCCTTTGAGCAACTGTCTCACTAAATGAAAAGAATGAGCAGTGCCAGTTACCAGCCAAGGAGATAGTTATTCAGGCCACAGTCTGACCTACCATTTTGGTGTCATGAGAATCAGAAAGCAGTCGGGACTTTGTAAAAGGTTTGAACCACATCAAATAAAAACAGTGTGACTATTAGAGCTGATATGTGAAGTAGACTTCGCTACCATGTGAGTGAACAACAAAAAGAGAAAGAAAGGACAACTTTCTGCTTAAAGTGAAAATCTTACTGAATTCTGTCAGAAAAAAATATAGAAATCTATGACTTTCTTACACTCTCTGCATTTTGTAGAACACACCTTTTGTGCCCAGCTCCTCAACTGACTTGACTTTGATCTGAAAAACAGAAACTAGATCAATATTCCCAAAAATGTGCCTGATCATACAGATAGCTATGTTCTTCAGTGAGAATGAGAGCAATATATTACCCTTTCAATCTTATATGATGTCAAAAATGTCTTTCTTCATTTACTGTAAATAAAATCTCGTCAAGTTTTCACATGCGTGTTTTGGCCCTGTAATAGAACTACTTCACACCTAAATAAAATCAAGTAAGAGGAATTTCAATATTATTCAGAGATCAGAAGATATTTCAAAAGGTGGTGTTTCCTTAGACTGATATTTTCAGCAAAACAGCTTGAAGAAACCATAATGTAGAAAGCACATATATTTATTAAATGTTTTAAACCAAGCAGGACTGTGTATATTTTGCTCACACCATGTGCCCCAATGCCAGTCTACTGGTAAGACCTGTCCTCAGAGAATGGCTTTTTCTTTGGCACAGTAAATCACATTGTAATTTACACATATGTATAATAAACCTAAGCCAAATGGTAGCTCATCCTTTTGAAAATGAAGATTAATTAACTTGTAAAGGCCATTATTCTAACACCTGTTTTATTTAAAGCGTTTAATCAACACACCAGAAATTCACCTGTGAGAACCATACCAATTTCAGTGTACTTTAAAATGCTTTTTGCTATTTGTCCAGCTTAAAATAAGTTCTGCTCAAAAATAAGCAATAGAAAGCAACTTAAAATAGCAGTAAAAAATTCCGTAGACTGAAGCACTTATGTTACAATGCCTCAAGCACATTTATAAGCAATTTCCTAGAATATTCTCAGAGATTAAAGCATGCAGTTATCAAGAATGCCTGTTACAGATTCTGGCCTCAACACCACCCTCCCCCTGTCCCCAGTAAAAGTAAAGAAAGTAAATGCTAGTAAAACACAGCAAAATGGATTTTTGAAAGGAAACTGCCTACCTGGCATGGTGCCTATTAGTATGGAACAAAGAAATTATATACATTTTAGACAATTCTATAATTTGTACTCTGACAAAAATACTATCAGTGGATGTCCTCTTACAGGTTAGGAGTTCACACTGCTGTTAGATTTTCTTCAAGGCTAAAGGAAAGCTAAAGCTTTCTGATTAAAGGGTTCAGGGAAGTAAAGAGGCAAAACACTTCAGGATATATTTGTTGTCCATCTTTATATAGTTTTCTCATTTTGGCACAAGTAATAGTTGTTTACTCTTAAGTTGTTCAAAGCTGATGGATGTCCTGTGATTTCTTTATGACTCTGAGTGAGACAGCAGACTTCAGTATCTTTTATCTCCCAGTTTCCGTGTGGAAGGCACCAAGAACTTGTCAAAATCTCACTTCTTTTTTTTTTTTTTTTTTGGTAATACTGATTCTGCTTTGAATTTGACACAGGATACATTTTTCTCGTATTAATTAATGATGTATAGTTACTAGGTAGTTTATATGGACTAGTAAACTGCGGCACGGGAAATACAGTTACTTTTCTGGGGTCACACAGAGGATCCAACAGAGGAAAGAGGTCACAGATGAGACAGTTTTTAGAGCTCTTTCCCCATCTTATTAGACTAGCAATTCTCATTCCAAACTGCTATTTGTTTTCTTTAACATGAGGGCTGGCATTTAGAAAGTATTTCCTTTGTTTGGAATAGACAGCAAAGTCACATGTGCACCAAATGATCAAGACATAAACACCCACAGCCATTAGTGAGGTAAGTTTGGATTGTGCAAAACAACCTCATCTGCTGCAGATGCAGATTTACATCTGCAATTATGACAACTGTGGGCATAACTGATGACACACATTTTAACTACCTCTTTTGCATGAGCAATTATGTAGTTAAATGTGTAGAGTGCATTGAATTGCACCCACAAAATCAGAGGCTGAGATTAGGCCTTTTTAAAAGATCTAGGCCTTACAGAGTGCTGGATAATTGTATACCCCATAAAAGAGAGGAGGGGGGTTTGTTCCTGGCAGTTTTTAAGAAAATGGGACCATTTAAGTTAATTATCTAGGTTGGCTTATTTGAACACCTGTTGGGTTTAATTCAGTAGCACCTGGTGCCAACTGTGGGTGACAGGCGTGGGGGTTACTAATTGACAGATTATGTTGTTTCTGTTTCTTCTGTTTTCATTTCCACTTGTTTTTTTTTCTTTCTACTCAATTTTTAGTAAGCAAACTTTAGCAGGATTTAAGACAAAAAAATTGCAGAGATAACAAACCACTAATAGAGAATGCAACAATTTCCTCCATGAACACATGTGACATGCAAAGTTTGAAGCCTGATGAACGCCTGTATTCTGGTAATCTCAGTGGCATATGCACCAATTTAGAAACACCAAGTCTAAGGGCAGGTTGAAGTGATCATTTACAAGAGCTGTTAAATGCATTAGTCAGGAGTATTTTAGATTGAGATTTTAGAGAACAATAATTTGGTTATTGTATTGGGGGGGAATTTTTAGATAACACCAAGAAGAGGAAACAGAGCTGCTAAATCCTTGATTTGGGCATTCAGAATCCAAGAAGCATTCCACTGAAACAATTAAAATGTTGTAGAGGTAAACAGAAGAACCTTCAAATTAGTTAAGATACACAGTAAATGGAAGAACAAGATGCCTGAAAATAGCAAAAATGCTTCTGTTGCCAGAGATAAGTCTTGATACATACAGAAAGGTCATAGAGTTTAGAAACATACCCAGTGTAACTACGGACAAGGAAGAAAGGGAGCAACTTGAATAAAAATAAGTCTTGATTTATCTATACAGAAGAAAGCTAGAGGCAATGCCTTCCATTTAGTTCAGGGAAATCTTGAGTACAACCATCAATAAAAAAAGACTGATCCACAGAAACATAAAATGCTCTGTATTTGTGCAGAGTGAATATATTTGTGTATGTGCTAAATGCACTTGTGTAGTAGGTATATTCTAGCCCTTATCCTTCCTGTCAAATACATGCTCTGCAGAATCAGAAAGTGACCCTCTCTCAAGCCATCCAACCCAAACGTCACCATTTTGGTCAAGGGAAGAAAAAACTGTGCTGTGTTCTAACCCAGCACCAGCCTTTGCTTTGTATGTGCAGTCTGGGTTTCCTGCATCTTCAGTAACTGGTATGCCCACTGGGCCGCCACACAAAAATGTTGTACCTCTCCAGTTACTACAAGAAACCATGATTTTTACTGTGTTCCGTCAGGAAATTGTCTGGTTTGGCCATAACTCTCCTCTGAACAGGCCAACACATCCCAAAAGATGGAGGTCTAGGTGCACAAAAAGATCCAAATCGCTGAGAAAATTTAAGATGGGAGAGGGAGAGGTCACTATTAAAGAGAGAATCATTAGGCATTTTTAGGGCATCCTAGTCCTTCACTGAATTGAATTTTTCAAGTCCTCACATACTTTTGGAAATATGCTTAAATAATTTGCAGAACAGGAATGCATGCATAAGCTTTTCGCTGAACTGGAGTTGTAAGTCAGACACAAGAAGATCCGGGTTTTAGGCATTTCATTTCCTTGTAAAAGTCAACCTGAAAAGAAACAAGAAATCTCACATGCTGTACACATCAATTTTATATTTAGGGTCTTAACTTTTTCCTCTTCAGTCAAGAATACTCATTTATCTGTAAATTTCACCAAAAATCACAGCCATAACACAGAATTATAAACCAGAGCTCACCTTCAACATGCTCAAAAGTCCTTCTGATAGAAACAAAAATTAATACAGGAGAAGAAAAATACTAAACCGCCCCACTACCTGAAAGGAAGCATCACCTCCTATTGAATCAGATGTAAGAAAGCAACAAATTCTCCCAGTGGAAAGTGAAGAAAATGAGGTAGACTATTTTTATAGTGACAATATATCTCAATCCATATGATATATAACATTAGGTAGAAAACAAATGGAATAGAGCATATTTTTAGAATGTAGTTTAAAGCAATTGGAAAGCATAATATCAAACCAAATATGTGTATTTATAAAAATCTTTATTGCAAAATTAGATTTACACTATGTTTGACAAATATTATACTCAGCATATAAATATACTCTGCAGACTATGCAGAAATAATGTTTAGTGGTGATACAGTCTTTGTGTTTCTTAGAAACTTAAAAATATTCTGCTATTATGTCATCTATTTGCTCCTACATTCGAGTGGATGAAAGAACTTTAATGTGTCTGGAAAAGTTCTAACTGGTGTAAAGATGAGAATAATCAAAACTAGTAACAGAATTGCATTAATTAGTACTTCTGGTAAATAATTAATCATCAACCCTTTGCATAGCCCCTGGCCAAAACTATATATGGTCTCAAACTGACAACACATAAACCTCCAGAGGTATCCACTAACTTGAATTGAGCTTGAGGTCATTTGTTTTGCTGTAAGAACATGGTAACTTTTGAATTAAAATTTTTATTGTTAAAGTATTGTTCTGGAATATAAAATTGCTGCACCTATGTTTGAAATGCCAGTTTTAATCATACAGAATGACTTGTGACTTCATAAATTTTTGGTACAGATGGCAGGGATTTCCTGGTGGGAGACTGTGGTGCCAAATGGATTTATTCCTATGCAGAAACTTGTGTGTCACATGGCACCAAGGGGTTAAATTTTACACGCAGAATTCTCTACATGATAATGCACTTCCATGTTCCCCATCTGGCTATTGTAAAATCACAAAGACTCTGAAGGCACAAGCATGAAGTAGAAACTGGTGTCCTGATTTTCAGTGGTACTGAGTATCTGCAACAACTCCTGCTGAAGATGGGAGCCACAGGTGCTCTGTAATTCTGGAAACCAGGCTGTTATTAGAACAACTTCATGAGTATTTGTTAAAGAACTTGGAATAGTGTCACTTCTCACTTTAAGCCCCCATTTTTCTCTTGATAATCCTCTAAAAGCCTAAGTTTTTTTCTAAAAATGGAAAAACAACTAACACTGCAATATGTAATACATATGAAAACCATAAGCAAGAAAGGAGAATACAAATAAGGTAACTTATTTGGGGGCTTCAGATGGAACATGCAGATGGAATGCAGCAAGTATGGAACAACAAGGGAGACTGTCCTTCACAATCTACCTATTGAAGCTGAGGAATTCTTTGCCATGAGTAAATTTTTATACGACTGACTGGGTGTGTGGTAATTGCCAGCTGGGGTTGAACCATGACAGTCCTTCTTGGTGCCCAATGTGAGGCACAAAGTGTTGAGCAATATAAAACACTGGCTGATCACATACAGGAAAGACTGAAGCATGAAGGCAAGATCACTGTCTGAAGCATCGTGTCATCCAGAAAATTTTCCCTCAAGGAAAACTGCTAGGAGTAGATCAGCTGGAGGTAACAAATGGATTCAGTGTATTTCAAGAGCTGGTTTCTAACCAAAGGATGCCTCCAGGCTTCTGAGGGCATTTCTTGGTATGAGGGAATTCTGTCATCAGCCTATGATGAACATCTCTCAATACTTAGAAACTACTCAAACTTGATGAAAAAATATAAAATGTAGTTCTGCATTGAAAGTAATGCTTAAAATTGTTGCACATTCACTGTGGAAGTGCAAACAGAAGACAATTAGTGTGGAGTTGCATTTGTAGGTATTTTATAGTTGAGGTAGTTAGTCTGCTACCTACTTCATAAATGAAGAAAAGTATTGTAAATTAAAATCTACTCTGTCCGAAATGTTGTATAGTATGGAGAGAAGGGATGGTTTACTATGAACTATAGGAAGGTTTTGTTAATTGCAACTGTGTCCATGTGGAATTTAGTCTCAAGCTTCATGAATATACTTGGTGAAATCTCGTAGATGGTAACTTTCCATATCTTCAGTTTCATAAGGCAAGACAGGATGATACTTTTAGTATGGCAGGGCTGGATGAAAATTGCCTCATTTTCCAGGCCATTGTAGACTTACACATTTCTTGTGGCTATTCTCCCACATAGAAGAATGCACTAAACTTTGGGAGAAAAAAGCTTCCTTTTCAGCTCCACTCAATTAGCAGGAAGGCAGAAAGCTGATAGTCCAGAATAGTTCTTTTGTAGATGAAGGTGTGAGGCAAAACCAGTGTTCCATTTTGAACAGAGACAGCTATTTATCCTCCCACATGCCAGAATACTTTTGAATGATTCGCAGCCATTTCTCTTTCTACATGGCACTGAAGCCAGCTGTGGTAGAAATTAGGGTTTGCTATCATCAGTGTTATCTTTAAGTAGCAGCTATATCCATTTCCTTTGCTTTAATTTCAACTACAGAGTAGCACAACTGTTTCATCAGACAGCTCAAAGTTCAGTATTCTCATAGTGACAAGATCTGCAGCCCAGCCAGCAAGATGGGAGATCCCAGGTTCCCTTCTCACTACATTTCACTTGCCTTCAGAATGGCCCTGTAGCTCAATCTTCTTCTTTTTTTAAATTAAAAAAAAAAATTTATTATTAAATTAATCAAACCCAACCCAAACCCATACTTCCATATTATGCCAAAACATATGGGAAATTAGGTAAAGTTTGGGGAAGGAATAGAGTGTAAAGTTTCTCTTAGTTAACAGGCTTATCCCACGGGATACGAACAAAACATGTTAATGGATTTGGGAGCTTTGGATAAGAGCCTTAACAAGTGTTCTGTGGCTTAGATTGCATTTTTTTTTTTCTTAATTTTCCACCCTACTGGGCTCCACTGAGGCAATACAGCAACTTTATGTACCATATAAGTAAGAGGTGGAATACAAGGGAAAAAAATGGCATCTCTTCAAAACTCACTGCTATCCACTGGTTATCAAATAGTTCATTAGCTGTGATTTGGTGAGCAGCATCAACTTTCAGAAGTACTTTCAGAACTTATTTCGCTGGAAGAAACCCCACAACTTAATACCTCTCTTTTCTGCTAACCACAACTAGACACATTTTCAACTGAGTGCTTTAATTCAGCAGAGACTATTTAGCCTACAATGCTACGAAATTAGTCCACAACATCATTTATCTCAATTAATTTTTAACATCAATTGGGCTTTTCAGAAAATGTGTACTACTTAAAAGCAATAAAAATACCAAAACTACTACATATATGGAACTCGTTACAATACAGTCAGCATTTATTTTGTGAGAGCATTATGTACTTACCAGCCTCACTAACTGTTTCCCTGACAAAACTTTTAAAGCACAAGTCTTCCCTTCTCATTAGGTCAAAAGTTTTTCTTCTAAGCTTCCTATAAAAGGTATAAGAAAATCAGGGTCAGTGAAGGAATACCTACTATTTTTCACTGGTGAGGCAAAAACTATCTATTATGGGATGACTCTGAAAATGAAAAGTTGGCAGGACTGAGAAAACTTCAGAGAACTCTACAAAAGTCACTCAAGTTCTAAAAATGTATCTGAGAAATTTAAAGGAATGAGGTTAAGAGGTTAAAAGGCAATTGAATCTTGGTCACTAGGTATCTACGTAAGTAAAAGATAATTTCTATTATATGGATTTTTTAAGTAACAGCCTAAGGTTTAACAAGATACAACTTGTATCTAGATACAACTTCTATCTAGCTTGATGAGCTAGAAAAAAATTAAACTGAACATATATAATATTTTGGTATTCCATAACTAACCCAACCATATCCCTTGGCTAACTGAAATAGAGCCTGCTGCCACTATTTGTGATATTTCTATACGGAAATACTGTTCACAGCACTTTATACTTAGAATTTATTTTGATTTCATGTCCAAGTAATATCTTCTGTTAAAAAATTCAACAGTTCTGTCCTAGCCATCACTGCATTTCAATTATAAGAACCATCATTAGTTCATGGACCACCACTTTTAGTCTCGTGGACTCCCTGTTTTTAGTGATTTAATAACAGTCACAAAAACTGAAACAACAGCAACATGACAAAACAGACCACTCTCAATTTACACATTGAAATCTCCATCATTTGTCCCTTTAAAAAACAGGTTTTGGTTCTAACACAGCTCATAGACTCCATATAAGAATTACTAAATACTTTTATTCTGTGGCCCTTTTTCTATAAGTCAGTTTAGTTATACATAGTAGTTGCTTGTGTCCCTAAAGTCGAGTGTACTGATATTCAAAACCCAATTCCAAATGCTTATAATCTATGAAATATGTTCAATTCTCAGTCTAAGGTCCTATTCTTAATTGAGTAACAGTAAATTAAAGCAACTGTGATTCATAGAAATTATAGAACTGTATAATATCTTATTGCTACAAAAGGAGTACTTTTCAGAACAAAAAATAAATCTGAAAATACTCACAGAAAACAAAATATCATTTTTAATTCTTAATTCTTTGGTCTGTTGTCTAATTGTATCTTCTTTACCTGCATTATGTGAATGTTGCCTTCTTTGGCCTCATCCAAACTTAGTTATCAGTAGAAACAGGATAATAAAAAAGATATAAAATGTCAGAAAAATTTTAAGGCTTACACATAAGTGTCCATATTAAGAGTATATATGTTCATAAATATATTCCTTGGCTGTATTTATTTTTTGTTATTTTGAGTAAAATGTTTGAATAAACATGGTATCTGAATGTCTGTACATGCAGTTTAGTCACTCTGTATCATCTGCTTCCTCTGCATAAGTTGTATTCTTAATAATGTGGTAACAATAAAAAATAATAAAAAAAAGTAAATATATGTTACACTAAAAACAAAAGCATTCCTAAAAAGAATTGAGTTTACTATCAGACAGTGTTTAAACTTGCTTGGTATTTGGTTTCTGTGATTATGTACCAACAGAAGTATTAAACAGATATATCACCTCTAAATGTTTATTACGGAATATTCTTTGAAAGCAAATATTGATCTGTATTTTACTAATCACACAGAATGAAAAACCATAACATGTGGTCTGTGTTTTCAATCCAAACTTATAAAGACAGATTAAATTTCCAATAGATTTTACATCACACTTTCCATACACAAGTGACTTGCAAAAATTGCTTAGCAAATAGTTTTGAGAAACTAATACACCTATTTGTGACCATTTGAAACCAAAACCAAGAAGCTAACTTTATCAAATAAATTATTTGCAATAAATAATGGTTTTAGTTCTAATCCCAAAACACAGGAGTAGCTACAGAAAAATGTAATCCTAGTGAAGGATGCCTGTCACTTAATATCAAAGTAAAATACTGTGGTGTTTCATTTACATGGTTTAATTTTTAAGGTAAAACATAAAATTAATATTTTAGTGCATTTTCTCCAAAACTTTTAATCTCAAAAAGTCTTCAACAAAAGTTGTGGTTTTCTCTTATCCTCCAATTCTCCTTCCCAATCTCTCTCAGGACTTAAATCCACATGGAACTCAATTTAAAGAACAGAAAAGGGGCAGAATGCATTCATTTCAGAACATGATACCGTAAGTATCAGCTGGTGACAATGCCCTTTATTCTGCTATGCACAGACAAGACTAAATTCTCTCCAGACTAAGGCAGTGACAGACAACAGATAACTTCAGCTGAAGAAATCAAGTTAAGTAGGTGAAACACATCACACGGCACCTCAAAAATCCGTGAAGAAGTTTTGTCTGCCTTTAGAAAGGAGCAAGAATTACCACATTTTCTTAATAGGTTTCCTATTGCTGTAATGCAGGAAGTAATTTATTAGACATCCTGGGCTTTTTCGGTTGCACAAAGGTTTTTGAGAACTATTGCGGGGCCCAGAGCCTCTGAACAGTCTAGGAAGAATGAGCAAGAAATCCGATAGCACAGACTGCAAAGGAAAAAGAAGCCCCTGACCCTTTCCTATTAGAGAGGAGCACATGGGCCATACTCTCGTCAGCAGGACTATGGCTACTCCACTCTTTCAATGTGCTGACATACTTTTGTATTTTAACGGATTTTCTTTTTGTTGGTTACTATTGTGTTTGCTTCTATTAGTGTGTGTTAGGATAGGAATGGAATGGGAAGTGTGAAGTACACCTCGGTTTAAATTACCTATAAAAATCCATCACACTGGCATTGCCCCATTATGCAGAGGCAACCCTGTGCATTAACATTCATGGGAACAGAGCTCATGAGTCACCTCGGGGCTTGTGCTCCCCATGCAGGTAGAGGCTGAGCCTGTCGTGGCAATAATACCCTTGGTACCAAGATGGAGCATCCATGTGCACTGCAGAGAGAGCCCTGGCAGCTGGGAAATTACCAGGGAGGCATTAGCTGGAGCCAGGAAGGGTCAAAGTTGCGATGGTAACAATAATGGCCCTAACAGTATCTTTAAGCCCATTAGAGGATCACCAGGAGCACAAGCTATTATTCAGGGGTGGGAAGAAAAGCAATTTGCAAAAACAGAATTAAAATCAGAAGATGATCCTATGGCTTTTGTATTGCTGTTTTCAAATTAAGCAATAAAAAGGAGTGTGAATTGCATTCTATTAATTCATACACAGTGTTTTCATTCTTGGGTAGTCAACACAACAAGAGGTGAATTAATGTTACTTTGTTCTGACACTGTTGTGATTACAAAATGCTAATTTTAAGAAGTATTTATGTTGCTAATTAAGGAAGAAGGTCAGAAGTTCTGAGCTCTGGCTGCAATCAACACAGTTCACTGCTCTGAATTTTACAGGTTCTGAGCTGTGAATTTTGCTGATTGCAGGCACTGCTCTGGATTCTTATTAGCCAGTCAAACCACCTCAGTTCTGCCAACTATTTCATGATATATTTTATTGTATTATGTTGCACAAATTCTACTACCATGATGCAAACATTAATATCATGAAGCACAAAAATAAAACTCATTCTGTATCAGCATAAATAGAACACATGAATTTTAGAAATAAAAAAAATCAAATTAAAAGAATGGCAATAAAGCTATGAACATTTCGTAATGCTGACACAAGAAGAAAAGTGAGCTAATTTTATAGAAAAGGAACTGAGGAACCAAAACAAAGCGGAAAGAAAAACCTAAAGAAAGACAGTCTAGAAAAGAGAAGGTTATGAAATTGTGTCTGTGTCCCCATGCCCACGTGCAGTCTTGAGTTATAAAAGAATGCAGGTGTCTACAACAAAAGCAAAACAGTCACAGAACAGAAATAATAATGAATGAAATGGTGGTGATAGTTTCTACAACATGGGCATTAAAGCATCATCTGGGGGCAACTGAGAGAAGAAATACACAAAGTGGAGACAAAAACCAGACAAATGCATTATGAGAGAAAAGTATCCCTGAATAAAATGTGACATTTTAGTTGCATCATATGCACAGTAATTTATGTACTTTGCAACAGTTTATTTTTAATTACTGGGGTGCCTTTTGATATTATTTCGTTAGTATACACAGGTTAAGATTTTTCAGGAAGAAATTATTATTTCGTGATTAAGACAAATGTTATAAATGATGAAGTGATTGATTAAAAATATGCATGTACTCTTACAAATGTAAAATTTCATTTCTTCCTCTAATAACAGCAAACTAATAAACTTTCAGAGGCCTCAGTTAACTTGTACAGGGAGACCTGGCAGGCTTCAAACATCTCAGTTACTGTCACCACAGGCAGGGTGGAGAGGAAACACCTTTGCCCTGATCACACAGTTTGTGCAATCCGTTTCAGGGTTTGACCAAAAATCTGTAAATCAATTACTTAGTTCTCATATATAGACCCATCCAGTACGGAAAAATGGAGGCCTAAACTCTCAGTTGGGTTTTATGGTGTTTCACTGCAGTATTCTATAATACACTGTTATTTCGGGATTATTAAATGGTCCATAAATCAAATACTCCATTTTTAATACTGAACTGTATATTTTACCTTCTTTTGCACAGAAATGTTTATTGTTTACATACAAACAATTATAAAAGTTCAGTCTTTTGTGAAGATTTAGCACATGGCTTTAATTTTTATTTCAGTGCAAAATTGTAGGTAATTGTATTATAAATGGGTCTGTACATTTTATATTACTTTTACAAGCTACTTACAGCATGTACATAATGACACCTATGCTCCAAATGTCACACTGTTGGCTGTAGTCATAGGCACTGATAACTTCAGGGGCTGCCAACCAAGCAGAAAAAATAGTATTAATAATAGAAAAAAAAAACTTTTAAATGCTTAAACACAAAGCATGAAGAATGTGCTGATGTGGTATAATTTATTCCCATATGCAAAGAGGAACCAACAGCAGATGTTTAAATGAATAATGTACAGACCTTAACAATTCATGCTGATGTGTCCTCACTTTTATCATTTAGCTGTTAAGGGGGTGGTGACACTGTGACATTAGCTGTATGATTAAACTTAGAACTCTTTTTCTCCGCAGTAAGTTATTAAAGCAGTATTCATAACATACTGCCTTTACTGCAAGACATCACACAAACTTGGTTTTCTCCCAGACATATGGGTAGTGCATAAGAACACAGAGGTTTTTGCAAAAAACAAGCCTCTGTTTGCTTGAACACATCATACGATGAACAAATCTATGCCAAAATAGTCTAAAATAAAAATTTTCTGGCCTATTTATTTATATTCTAGATTAAAAATTCAAAAATTATAACCTATTCAACTAATCATTTTATATTATTTCAGTCATATGTCATAAAGATACTACTTTCGGACTATCTTAGTGATATTTTATCTACTGTATCATGGGAGATGTGGTTGTGAGTTCACAGCAAGGTCTATGGTTTCACTTCCAGAATCAATGGAGGTGACATACTTAGTAAGGAACAAAAGATAAAACCCTTCACACAATAGAAGGGTAAATTGACAGTGAATATTTTATTTGGTGTTGTCCTACCAAATCAAAAAGCTTGTTTAACTGTGATCTCAGTTTTTTTTATGTTTTAGGTAGGCACAAGCTTCAAATATCTAGTTATTATGCCAAGAATCTTGAAACAGTTTATGGTTGGATAATATCATAACTGGTAAAATAAGACTTTACAGGAGATTCTTATTATTAATATTTCCAAACTGGTCAAACTTACTGTATGGTCTCATTTTTAATCAATCATTTTGATAACATATTAAACCAGCAGCAATTCATGCCATTAACATTCCAGGAAAACTTACAAACTTATATAAGTTGATATCCTTATATACACTTCCTCACAAAATAAAATTATTGAATCAGAAAGTTGATATTACTTTTACGATTTTTCTTATTAATAAACTAGTCTGATTAAATTTTGAGTTTCCATGAGCCTCATACAGGAGAAGGAAGGATACAAAAGATGGGAATAAGAACACAAGGAAAACATAAACATAGAGGAGCAAAATCAGAAAGGAGCAACAAGCAAGGGATGTAACTAAAAATTAAATCATCATATGAGTAGTAGGAAGACAATGAATAAAGATGCTGGTACTGTACTAAATCAGGAATGCAATTGATAGATGATGCTTAGAAGGGAAATGTATTTAATGTCTTCTTACATCAATTTTAACCAAAATGTCAAATGCAAGGAGTAGATAGCACAATCAATATCAATAACAAAGGGGCAAGACCTCAGTCTTTTACAGAGAAGCAAAAGGTTAGCAAGTACTTGAATTGGAAATTTTAAAATCAGCCATAGCCAATAAAATTCATTCTAGAGTACTTTAAAAGTGACAAGACTTTTCATAGCTATTAGTGGCTCAAGAACCATTAGCTGAAGGCAGATAAAATACTTGAAAACTGGAAAAGGCAATCATTATTGTATCTATCTGTAAGAGAGCAGAAAGGCTGCCATCAAAGAACTATAGAAGTCTCCCATTAATTCTAATTCCCAGGAAAATACTGGAATTAATACGCACTAGAGAAAACAAGGAGGTAAGTAACAGACATCATGAACCCGTCAGGAGCCCATGCAGCACAGGTTGACAGGCTTCAGTGTTAGAGGAGGAACATAAAATATCATGTATCTCTATTTTAGTAAGGCTTTTGGTGCCCTTTCTCTTCATGTTTTTGTAATCCAAAACAGTGCTTTTAGTATATTAATTTAATACATTAAAGTATCACAGGAGCAATGCCCACATGTTCATAAAAAATGCTTCTCAGGAAGTATCATAACCTGTTTGTTGTCAAAGTGGAATGTTGTGCCAAGGTAAGTTTTGTAGCTGTCTGTCCTAGGCGTGATACCATTGTCATTGATGACCTGGATGATCCAAGAGAGAGCATATTTATTAAATCTGAAGACAACATCAAGCCAGGAATGACTGTAAGTATATTGAAAGCCAAGCTCAGAATGCTGCTGGTTAGGCAGAAGCTCAAGGACTGAGCTAACAAGGAGTTAACAGTTCCAGTGTTCTAGACAATGACTCTGCAAAGCAGGATCAGTGTAAAACCACCACGCTGGCATAAATGCCTTTGTGCACACCTGCCCCTTCTGAGGAGGCCAAGGCCAACACTCTTCCCCTTGCCTGGGTTAGAAACCTATTTAAATATGCCAGATGAAAAAACAGGGCGAGGGCCAACTCTTGCTCTTTTATACGGACTTCAGAATCCTTAAATAAATTACAAAAATGCAGCCATTACCTGTGTTTTATGTGCAAGCCTAGGGTTGCAACACATACACAGCAATCCATCCACTCAGCCCAGCACTAGTAAGATACTGCACACAGTTTTGGATACTCCCATTTTGACATAATAGGTACCAAGTGGAGCATGGCGAGTCAATCACTAAAATTGGAAATGAAGGACAGGACTGAGAAAATTCATCCTCCTTAGTCTAAGAGACCAAGGGAGAAGTGTAATAACAGATCGCTGAAAGTAGGAAGGTGCCTATCTGTTCTTCATATCTGTGATGGATAGGGAGAGCAATAATAGTCTGAAAATGCGAACCACAGTTCCACCCTTTTCCTTAGCCCCACACACAGGCTCCCACCACCTCCCTTAGGTCAGCTCTGGCAATTATGTGGCTGCAGGTGAGTTAACTGAAAATTTATAATGAAAAAAGTGATTAGATCATGGCCTGCAGGTATAAGTTTAAGCTGATTGTCAAACTGAAGGTTCAGGGCAGACAGGAGGAAAAATTTCTAGGAGGATAATGAAGCATCAGAATAGAGTGCCTGGGAAGATTACGGAGTCTCCTGTACTGGAGGTCTTTAAGTACACACAAATATTCATCAGCAATGACTTCAGTAGAGCTGCTTCTTTCTTTGGACAGTGAAATAAATCAAATGATTCAAGATCCCTCACAGTGATGAGGTTCTATGTTTCTGTTGTGATTAGTAAATTGGGAAGTGATTTCATTCTATACAACCCCCTCACTTAAAGAGTATTTAATACTGTTAGTATTTAATCAATCAAACTGGTGGAAGGACTAATTATCTTCCTCCAAAAAGGATTTCTTTTTTGCTTCTGTTTTGCAAGTGAAATGAATTGCTAGTACAAACCACTGAGGAAAAGACTTCAGAGAATTTTAAAAAACAAAAAGAATACTGTATTGGACAACGGAATTAAATATACTATAATATGCAGTATAAATCAGAAAGGGCTATAAATTTTTATACTACAGAATGCAAAGCATTCATTGCCTAATAGAAGAAAAAAAAGTCCTTTGGACAGGCTACATCATAATTACTTGCTTTTGTGGGGTATTTTTGAACTTCCATTTCAACATCTGATATTAATAAATCCTATACACTGAGATAGGTACATTTTTTGGATGGAAATTGTCAAAGAAAAATATGGTTTATTATTTATTTCCCACTGTTTAGATGGAGATTCCTAAAATTTTCTGCAGAACATCAAAGTCACAAATTAGCTTTATGTCACCAGAGAGAGGTACTGTGATTCAGATAGCACTGTTGGTTTTAAGAACACCCAGCAACAGAGAAAAAGCAGACCTCTTAACGGCAGAATATGTTACTTGTACTGAACTTGACAGCAATAATATTAGGTACACCAAGGTGGTTTGAAGACAACATCAGGTAGGATGAAAATGCACAGTGAGTGTTGTCTGCCTGGAGAACACAATGAAAGCTCATGAGAAAATAAGAATAAATTAGTTCTTCATATTGTCTTAGAACTCTTAATGAGTACTAGGGAAGCAGAGAGGAAAGAAAAGAGCAGAAAGGAAGGGCGTGACAATGAACAGTACAGCATCATCAAGGAATATCAGCAGACATGAACCCAGACTTTGTTACAGAAACATCTAAGATCTGATTAATTTTTTCCCTAACTGCTACCTTCTTTTGCTGTATTAAAGAAGTAAGTCCATGTAGCCTGTAAGGTATTAATTATAAAATGACCCCTTTGCATGACACAGTATGTCACTGTTTGCTCTCTGCAGATGTACAATCACTGGGATAGCTGTTTGTCCTTATTTTGGGGACCTGCTTGCCTGTTTCCTCTAGGAATAGGACAGTGAGTGGGGTGAGCTCATCTCCTAATCAGCTGATCCAAGCATGGACTGGCAGCAGTCCTCAGCTTCTGGGCAGCAGTTGTACATCTGTTCCCATAACCGTTTGAGAAGTACGGAATTGTTGTCTCTCTTATGCAGAAGGGAGTTCAAAAATAATCTTCTATTAAAACCAGCTCTTTGAACCTCTGATTGCCTCTGACCAAAAAGGGCATGTTTGCAAAACCCACAAGCACTTGATTTCAGATTCTTTGGTCAATAATGTCTCCTGTCAGCTTTGTGTGAACCTTAAGTATACATGAACCTTCCAAGGCATTCTTAAAGGATGGTAAAGCATTACATACTATCCAAGTTCTAACCAATGAAGAACTTCAGAGGGTTTGAACTTCCAGAATGGCAACAAAAACAAGGAACGTGTATAGGCAAACATACCCTAGCGTTGATTTAAAATAAATCATTGCTTGTTTTCTTCAGAGTCTCATTTGTCTCTGACCCAGTTTACTGAAATAGTAGAGGAAGGAAATAATACCTATGACTGCTAAAAGAAGCCTTACCAAAAAGGCACTACTCCTCAACTGTCCCTAGAGAGGGGCATTCCAAAGGGTATAGAGAAATACTGATTAATATTTTCTTTTTTTAAGAGATAGGGTTTTATCCTGATAGAAAAACTTTATTCAGGGGTAATACTTGTGTGGAGAAGCCAAATTCTTCAGTATACTTTTATATTTTATACTTTCTATATCAAAGTCTGTGAGACAATACATATATCTGTAGTTGTCAGTATCTGAGTTCAGGAAGGAATGTCCTGATATGGATAGATGGCTTGAAACATAAGGTCTATGTGTAATTATTAGCAAGATTATGTCTAAACTCCTTGCCAGTATGCACCTGTGCCACGTACTACTGTACCATATGGAAAAAACTCTGTTCTTTCACCAGGAGCAAGATATGTCTGGATTTCTCCCATAATTCTGCTTGTATATCCTGCCCAAAACCAGAAAATCATAAAGATCCAGGGAGACTGTGTCTCACAGCCAAAAACAGGAGGGTGCAATCCTTAGCCTGTGGTTTAACATCAGCTGCCTCAAGCCTTAAAGCTCTGAAGCAGTTAAATGTCAGTTTTAGCTCCATTTTCAATCTCACACTCTGTGACAGACCTCTCCTTTCCTGCTTTCATTGCTTCCAGTCATACCAGCTTTTGGGTTTGGTTCTGTGTTTTCTGCTTCCTCCATTAAAGTTATTCAGGAGTTATTCTCCTCTAAAATGAGGAGAACAAGGAAAGTGAGGAAAGATCTGTCCTCATTCACAGGATAGAAGCCAAGAAAAATGTTTGCACCTTTTAGGAGAGATGAGAGAGAGTGCTAGTTGCTGTTCCAAATGGATATATAAAGCAAGGCCATGCAATAAGAACAGCTGGCTATGATGGGTCTATTGTTGGAAGTGGTGACTTGACTGCAAAGATGGAAAACCTCCTGACAAGCCAGATTTATGCCTTATGTACCTCTAGCGTTTGCAAGAAGAAAGGTACAAACTGCCCCAAACTGAAGGATACAAGAAAATTCAAAATTACGTTTCTTAAAATGAGCATGACATTATATAAAAATACATAGGTCTAAAAAACAGAAAACAGTTTTGCAGCCCAATTTCTCCCACTGTAATTAGAGTTGTCCACTCTTCAGTGTCTAAAAGACTTCTCAAACTGGAGTCTTCTACCCCAGACAGTAAATTCATGATTCAAAAATTCACCTGTACAAGGTTATTTTAGAAGATGTCAGTATTTTCACTATTGACACTATTAAAACAGCAAATTAGTGATGGATAATTAGCACATGATTTATTAAGCATCAAAGGCTATTTTCTTCAATTAAAAAAAAGGTGTAAGCATATGGAACATTGTGTTTAGGTATTGAATTTTTACTAATATCAAAAGAATCCTATAATATGGTAGTATTTCAATCAAGGTACACTCTAAATAGGCTTTTTTCTAAATTACTAACAGATTTACATTAAATTGACAATATTCCTAATTTAAATATTAATTACATCTCACAGCATATGCTGGCTTACTGCAACTAATGGCCTGGGACTATGTTAATGTAGATCTGGATGCACAAGGTATGGTTACTTCAAGGAATTTTTTTCTAATTGACCGAAAAATACGCTTCACATTAAAAAAGACTCTTTTCAACAGTGGCACTCAGCTTCCAAATGATTTTTTTTTCCCCTAATAACACCATTTAGTAACTCATTTCAAAAGCTACTAATAGGTATCAAAGTCAAGTCTCCCAGTAATACTTGGATATTAAAACCTGTTCTTGAAGCAGAACTGCTACAATTGTCGTCTTACCTTTATGTTTAATTTCACTTCATTTACTTCATCGATGTCACTGCTTTTAATGAAAATGTTTTCCCGTTTTAGATCTCTGTGAACAATATCTGCCAAGAGAGAGTAAGAAATAAAATGTTATCAGTTGCATTGAATATATTCTGACAGAAATATTTTAAACTCTTTGATTAATTCCTTTGTGCAGTTTCAGTGCATTGTACTCTAAACTAGTGGAAGCCTTACCAAAACCATTTCTCTCAGGGAGTCATATAAGAATTTCAAATTTTGAAATCTCATTTCTCACCACAATTCTGTAAGAAACGATAAAGTTCATACTGGTTCTGTCTTTAATATTGGTAGATTATCTGACATCATCTAACAAAAAAGTAGAGTGTATATTTACCAAATTTGCACATACTTTTATACCTGAAGTTCATTTTTATATCCCAAACCAGTCGAGGTTTCTGCCCTTTCAATGATACACAGAAGAAACAAGGCTTTAAAAAAGGCACCATTCCATAATCCCATACATCTGTATGGAAAAACAGGTAAATGAAGGGTTCCTAAAAGGAGTATGTTGTAATAAAGAGATTATTAATTTGTCTGCAAAAAATCTCCAGGATTATTCACAATCCTATACTATCTACAAAATCTCAACTTTTGGCTGCTGTGGACTGTGCAGAATTTTAGTGCTTCTGGGTGGTGGATGAAAATGCTGATGTTTACTGAACGCAACACATGTTTAAATGCAACACATACTGTTAGGAAGTATCAGGAACAACCCACTCCTGTATTTTTACCTCCTCTAATAGGCTACACACTTAATACCTGGGGTAAGTTAAAGTTATAATGTAAAGAAGTTGCAACCCAGGAAATAAAAATAGTTATTGTCATAGCTGGTACAAAAAGAGAAATAAAAGAAAATGGTAGCAGTTGTTGTATCTGTAAGAAAAAAAAATTCTAAGAAAGCATTCATGTAGTATATTTTACTTTTTCTTTACCAGGCTATTTTTATCCTACAAAATAAATAAGAGATAAAATATCAATCAGTAACTGTTGTTAAATGTAAGAACACTCAAAATCAATGAACATATGGGAGAAAGAGAGGAACATAATTACAGTTTTTGTGAAGACATGCTATTGCTGAGGAAAGGCTTTGAATGATGTGCCCCGTCTCATTTTCTGTAAAATGTCCTTTACTACAAAGCATTTTTTTGTTCTCCATCCTCACACAGTTCCATTACAAGATACATCTGCTAATATTAATAAAGAGATAATGTAATGATTTTTTTCTGAGTTTAGTTTCTTCTAATGTAATAACAATATATGTTTAATATCAATGTTCCAGCTGTAATGATGACCTAGTACCCTAATGCACTTACTATTTCATGAACAGAAGGCAAAGGACAATTGATCTACCAAAAAAAAAAAAAAATATTGCCAGGGTTTACTACAACAAACTCTCAAGTTTTCAAAACATCTACATTTTTAAAATTTAAGCAAATAATGTGATTTCAAAACAAGGACAAAGTATAGATTTAGCTTAAAGCCTCTTCCATTCAATGCATTGTCAATGGCTTTTAGAAAGTCTAAGAAAGTACCAGCCCTTGAAAAAGAGTAAAATGCAACTTTTCAGCAAGCCACTGACTTGTGTGGTCAGCCTGGGGTAATAAAGACTCTGCTTTCAGTGCAGACACTGAGACAGTGATGGGTAGTCACTGTGTAAATGCTACTGGTAAATAAAACAAACAAACAAAAAACAAATCAAAACCCAAACAAACCAAATAAACCACTGACCTTCCACGATGCCTATGGCTTGGGAACTGCAAAAACTGCCTGTAATTGAGAACTTGCATGTTAAAAACTGTTCTTAATGAAATGGCAGTCCCTGAATATAATACTGGGGAAAACCACACAATCCCCCAAGCATAATTCCTATGAGAAGAGTGTCATTTAATCAAACTTTCTCAAGCCTTTTCATAAAGTTCCTGGGAAATCTAAAAGTGGATACTGTTTAAATGCCAGTAAACAGATAGCTGTCTAGAGAGCTATGACATTTTCAATTGCTAGGCATGACTGTCCCACATAATTTGATACTGCTTTTGTAGTAGTGACCGACATCTATGGCTACACATCTCCAGCTTCCTTCTTGGGACTTTGTGTATTTTACTCTCAACAACAAATCACAGGCAAATAATTGGTTATATAACCAGATATTTCTAATTTAGGTTGATAGATACTTTTTAACCATGTATATAAATATAAAGAAATGTATATGTAGAATTGCTACTTGAAAGGAGACCCATATATGTTACTATCCAAAATGATGCATTTTATTCTGAAAATTCAGTTTCAGTTCTTTTTTCAATTTTCTTTTCAGATGTACATATAATACAAACTTCGAGAACAGCTTTTAGAGTTTTCAGCTGAATTTTAAAGCCTTTGATATTAAAGAAGGGATTATGATACAGGATAAATATGTACCCATCATTGTGTTAATCGCTGCAAGAATGATAAGAGACTCTGTACATCAATGAGAATTAACTACAGAGAAATTAAAGACAATCAACTTCAAATCCAACTTCAGTCTTAATTTTTTCACCTGCTATCTTTAATTTCGTATTACCATTTACAAACTATTCTACAGCTGAAGAGTTCCACATTTGAAGACATCAGGGTACCAGTGGATGGTAGGAAAATCAGAAAATTGCCCACCAGATGCAAATTCTGACTCCTAAAACAAAAGCTGTATTTCCAAAATATGATGAACAAGCAAATTTTATTAACTTCAACTGAATGTGTGCATTCCTAGCATTTCTGTCTAGTTAGTTGTACAATTCTACAGACTGTAAGCATGTGACTTCAGGGGTAATTTTCCCAGGGGCTGAGTCAACAACTAATACAAATTCAGAAAAGGCTGAAGATGTATTCACTGGCTATGGGACAGATTAATTGAGTATCACCTGATTACTGCTGATATGGATTTAATAGACTTTTATTTACTACTTTCACTTTACTGTTTTCCCTTCACAGCTATGCAGACCTAAATCCTTACACTAATTTATACCTTTAAAGCCTATAAAGATAAACTAATATATGCTTGCTACTTATAGGACTAATAAGTCCTTTAGAGCATGCGTTTCTTCATCAGTTTAGACAGTGGTGAAAAAATATATATCTACTGGGTGCAAAGACAAATCTTCTGCATGAATTGGCTCAATCTTAAGAATTAAGGCTTGATATCAAAGGTGAATATCAGTAGAAACCATGACAAGATTTCAAAACATTATGCAGTTTGTTCCATTTATTACATTACCTTG
This sequence comes from Empidonax traillii, assembly GCF_003031625.1. Classification (NCBI taxonomy): domain Eukaryota; kingdom Metazoa; phylum Chordata; class Aves; order Passeriformes; family Tyrannidae; genus Empidonax; species Empidonax traillii. Next base: position 1,364,872 of record NW_020955341.1, on the reverse strand, counting down.
AGGTGAAACAATACTGTTCAATGTCTTCAACAATAAATGGTTTTTAAATGTTCATTATTTCAAGTTAATTTGTTCAACGTGTCTTCTAATGAATGGATTCTTTTAAGCAGTGAAAAGTTTGTGCTGCAGAATTCCTGGCATGTGTAATGGGTGGAATTACCATTCTATGTTTTCAGGAATCTCTTGGAAATTTCTTGCTTTACTTCGGAGAAATGAGCACTAGTAACTGTAGAATATGAAGAAACTCTTACTCTTGAAAAAACACCTCAAAAATACACGGCAAAGAAAGATCGGTCCAATTCCAGTTTGCTTATCAGTTTGCTTATTAGATCCATGCTGGATCTTTCAAAAGGGAAAATTATTTGTTACCCCCTCTGTCACTGGCTGCTTAGCTGGATGCCTCTGCTAATGCATCTCCAAAACAATTTGTGATCTTTGTTGTAATGGGGGCAAAAAAATACAGCATTGCTTGGTTCAAATGAATATAAGCACATGGTACATTTTTCAGTCTTTCCTTCACTGCTTTCAGACACCTGTTCAGTTTTATAGAGGCTCTGCCCAAATTAAAAAAAAACACTGAGACTGGCAGGAATGTGTCCACTGCTTGAAGAAATGGAATAAAACCTGAAAGACGAGGGGGTGGGTGGAACACAAATTGTATTCTTGTATTCTAACTACAGCTGTCTGTCAAGCTAACAGTGGACTAGATTGGCATAACACAGCATGCTAGTTTGGACAGCAGAACTGCAAAAACAAAAAAACATAGTCAAAAATGATACTTCAGCTTGTCTAGCTACAAAATGCTTGTTGAATTCAGAGATGAAGAAAACCAAACACTTTTTCCACCAGACAGTACAAAACTATAATAGATTTTTCCTTCAAAGCAAATGGTATGCAACACATTTTTAGAGGATTTCAAAATACATCATTAAACCTGGGAAGTTGTTGATCTGGAGCATCCAATAAAAATGAACTTTTGCTTCTAACTGGCAACATATGAGGACATCCTTCAGCAGTGCTGCCAAGGCAGGGATAACAAAAGCAAGGATTTCTGGGCACTCTTGTAATTCCCCTGGAGAGCTGATTTGCACATGATTCCTCAAGTCTACTTTTCTCGAAGAAGAAGCTGCACAAAAAGGCTCAGAGGGAGTTAAAATACACTGAAGAAGGCAAGCTTAGCTTAACATTTTCAGGCAGGAAGGCTAGAGTTCTATTCCTCCATTGTGGGAAACAGAAGATGCCACACCTGAAAGTGTTAGAGGATTAAATAGCCTTTAACTCTTGGAAAACCATTGAGTGGAACATGCCTCGCTTCATAAAAGGGTCTTGTTCTTGTATTGCAAGATGGCTGGGTGAGCGAGGTGCTGAAAACTTCCTTCAACTGCTGATACTGGCTCAACTCGTACAGGACAGGGATCGGAGTGCCTGAACGCTGGGATCACTCCTCACCACGTACCTACTCCCCATGCTGAAGCAGCTGCTGCCTTGTGCAGCTGGGAAAGGCAACATCCCTCACCTCAGGCAACTTGGGGCTTCAGTCTCTGGAGACTACAAGTGTGTTGGCATTTTAGAGACAGAGAGAAATAAATGAGCTAAAAGAAGAATCCAAATTTCAAGAAAACGGAAAACATTGCCTTAAGCTGGCAACATACAACCTGTGTTTCTGCAGAAAACAAGGACCAGATTTTCAGCAGGCATTCTGCAAAATCTCCTCTGCTCCATTAGCTCTGATGCACCTCAGAGATAATCTCAGATGTCATTTGAACATCCTTAAGCCCTTTGGTTCCATCCTATCCCCTCACTTCCCAGATCTAGTATTTGAATGACAGATGACTTATTAGAAAACAATAGTACAAAATACTTACATGCAGACAAAAACTACTTAAGAGAATGTTCTTTTCTGATATAGCACTTTTATCATGAGATAACTTCTAATCTCACTTGTTAGCTGACATTCTGCAATTTACATGAAACATGATTAATACCCTATTTCCATATTTAAGTCTCTGACAGTATTAATACTCTTAGTCCTACCATCTAAGAAATTTTTAACTGTAATATGATGAAGTTATTACAATTCTCGAGTCTCTGAAACTCATCAGGAAAAAAAAAAAGTGATAACTAGCACAAAAAAGAAATAAGCTTAATGATACAAAGAAATACTTTTGTTCTCTTGAAAATGTTCTGAAAATACAAAAAAAGGCTGAAATCCTGAATCTCTTTTACATTTTGCTTCAGGATGAAATTTTTGCATTATAAAATTCTGACCTAAGTAAGGGACTTCTGTTGACAAATCAATCAACTGAAAAATATGTTTGCGGGTTTTTTTAATATTTTCAATACTACTATTCAAGAAAAAGGAGAGAGAACTTTTTCAGAAAACCTTTTGATCCCTTCATTTAGGCACAGGAAAATACTACTAGTTCAAAATAAATAAATAAACAAAGCAGTAAATAAGGGAGAGACCTACAGCTGTTTTAAATCAAATTACTGCCAACAGAAAAAAAAAAAAAAAAGAAAAAAGAAAAATCCAATTTTTACATTAGCTTTTGATTAAGAATTCTTATTCTTGATACTTTAGTCACCTCATGAGAGTCATGTGGCCTTTCTCGGAATCTTGAATGTGTCAGTGCAAGGGCAAGACATCTGGCTACTGTGTCTCTGTGCACCTAACAGATTATTTTGCAAGGTTTTATTAATCACTTAAACCAGAGACTATAACAACAGATTTAATTAACCAATTAAAGAATGAACAAATAGTTTGGCAGACAGCCCCATGGATAGATAAAAATGAGAGTGGCTGAGAGGAATCCAGAGAACAGCAAGAAGAAAGAGTACTCTGGAATTCACGGTACAGCTGTTACTTATCTTTTGGTAATAAACATCCAAAACCTCAGATGCTCCAGCAGTAAATTATTATTATTAACCTCTCTAGGTAACTATAATAAATGCACATTGTATACAATTAAAAGCTGTACAGGAGGAGCAGATGAATACCTGCACTTTTTTTTATTAATCAGGGATAATATCATATGCATGTGATCCAGTCAGGGAAATATCAGAGGAGGAACAGCTACATGACAGCTTTAGGCCTCTGGAAGCATTTTCCTGTTACATTTGAAGTTTGGTCTCTTTTCCATTGTGAATTGACAATGTGACCAAAGAGCAATTTGAAGGTAGTTTTCTTTCCCAAGCCAGAAGTATTTTTAGGTGCTTTTGACCAAAGTTAAAATGGTGAGGGATCCAAGGGGAATGCAAGCTCACATGGATATATTTAGCTGTTGCAGATCAAGGCAGATATGCTGGTAGACATGGTGTCCGTCCTGAATAAAAGGGGATCACACTAGGAATTTCCACTTTCAACTTTCTGGTGTTGAAAGGCAGGAGTTACATGACAAATAAATTAGAATCTAACATCCCAGATCTTCTTCTATTTCACTTCCTCTGTGACTTTTAGCATCTGCAATACCTGAACTTGATTAAAATACAAAGCAAACCAGAATGCTAGGGTTCAAGCCTTACTGATTGGTCTCTTTTACTCCTTCCTACTTTTCTCCTTCCATATCTGCTCCTAAACTGAGCCAGAAACTGAATCATCTCTGACATAGCAAAGTTCTCTCTCTTTGAGACCGGAAAAGTTGCATCAGCCCCCTCTTACAATTTTCCTTATTTGCTAAATTAAGATAATGTCACTTATCACAATGTTGTAAAATATTAATACATGTGGTAAAATATTAATACATGAATAAAAAATTTGTACAGGAAGACAAGTACTGCAAGAGCTGTGAATACACACTGAGGGCTCCTCCTCAATTTTACTTATAAAAGAGCAACACCAGGAACAGACAAAAGCAAGGCCAGGACTTCATTGCAGTTGGCAATGTGTCATACAAGAGCAAGGTGACAGTCTCTGCCTACACATGGTTTCTTACAAACTGTTCTATTAAAGCATTGAACATCTTTTCATGTTATTTACATTTTTCCAAAATCTGGCAGTGATTCTTTAAAAAGCAAGGCTCAAACTAATCCTACCTGCTTGCAAAAATTAAAGGTTCGTGACAAAGGGCCTCAAATATAAACTATATAAATAGTTGATCCTACTAGTTAATAAATTAATACATAATGATTTGTGAGAAGTATTTTTTTTACCTTCAGTTTAAATAAAAAGAATATAGTTTCCAGAAAATAAAAGGTGAGTTCCAAGAAAGCTTGTGAGAAATTCCTAGAAAGAAAAGTTTTATACTGTTTACTCTTCAAAAACATGTGGAATATTTGTACAAAACACATAGGAAATGTCTTAGAAAGTAGAGGGGAAATTCCTTGGATTTACAGGAGAAAATGTCTGGGCAGCACAGAGAAAATTTCTAGAAGAAAGAGAGGAATTCCTTGAAAGCACAAAAAAGATTTTCTATAACACACAAGGTAAATTTCTACAAAGTACAAAACAAAAATCTACAGAGGATTCCCACTTGGACAGGAGATTTCTCAGAAACCATAAAAACAATTCCCAAAAACATTGGAGAAAAAATTCCCAGAAAGCAAACAGGGAGAATTAATGGAAAACAGAGAGAAACTGCAGTAAGTAAAAGAGGGAATTTCTAGAGAGTACATAAGCAACTCCTGTAAATTGGACGTAAATTACTATGCAGCACAGGGAAAAATCCTAGGAAACAGGTGGGGAAATAATCCTGAGAAGTGACAAGGAAAATAACTAGAGAGCAGGAGGTGGAGTTTCCTAGAAAGAACAGTGCAAATGCCAGGAAAGCTGAGGAGTGAATTCCTAGAAAGCAAGCCTGGAATTCCTAGAAAGCATATGGATGCTTTCCTAGAGACTCACAGAGCCAGGTCTGTCCTGTGCAGCGCTACAGTCCAGCTTTAACAGATTTTGCCTGAACAGAGAGTCGAAGTGCTGGAATACTGTGTCACACCTACACTCAGTGACAGAATAAGAACAGTAACATGGCAGTCCAAGCAAAAATAAAGCCAGCCAAAAATAAAGGTCAGACACTTGCAGAGATGCACCACTGACCACAAAGATATGCCAAATATTTTGTTGATCTGGCTTGAAATAAGCCAGTATTTCAGGGCTTTAGAAATATTCATGGATAATTATCTCCCCAAATCCACACCTTAGTGAAATCTAGGACAGATGCTCAATTGAATCTTATTACCATGTTTCATCTAACGGGTGGGGGGTTTTTTGTATAAAAATACTGCCCATACTCACTTTTTTCATGCTCCTCTTTTCCTAGTGATTTTGTTTAACATTTCTGTGTTATACCTAAATTACACCGTGGATGCATAAAAGATAGAATGGACCAATTTATTAACAGACATAACAAACTGGTTACTATTTAGTCACCAGCTATGACTAGCAGTCAGTAATTAATACACATATCTCTGACATCTTCATCAATTAGCATCTTTTGTTTGAAATTTTAAAAGGCTGAAATGGAAGATTTTGAGAAATACAAGCAACAAAGAAGCACAGAATTCCCATTAATTTTCATTGATGAGGATGAAAAAAGCATATATAGGCTCAGCATCAAATTAACTAATCTTATTAAAAAACAATACAAAACACAACTGAAGGGTCTGCTGTGGAGAGTTAGGCTTACCATTCTGAAAAGCAAGACTCCAGAGTTAAGAAAAAGTCTCCACTAAATAGGAAACATTCACGTCTGTGCCTCTGAAGACATCTGTGCTATAAAATCTGCTGTGAACAAGCTACATTTTCTGTTCTGTGCAATCCTGATGCCTTAGTCCCTGCTATGAAGACAGATCTCCCATTGACAGCATCAGAGGGGAAAAATGACTGCAGGATTAGATCCTACATTTCAATAGTTTTTATTTATGGCCACTTACAAATACCAACCACTTACCACTTCTAGAATATGTCCAATTAGTCCCTCCAACCTCAGGCACTCGAACATACTCATATCAGTTTCAAACTGACTATAAAGTCAGTGCAAAGGCTCATGGATAAAGAGAAATTCTAGTGACAAGGCACAGGAACCTTAAAGCAATTCAAACTGTCTGTAAGACAACGGAAAGTCAACCAGCGTGTGCATTTAGCACAACGACCTTGAGTCATCAGTACAAACACACAGACAGATACATGACAGTTTTAACAACTGGTCAGTAACAAACACTATTTGAATTAAGAAAGTTGTCACAAAGAGACAGGAAAAGTCATCCATACCTTTCTTTCTTTGGTGACTTCTGAAAATCCCATAGCGAAACCATAAGGGCAATAAAATAAATGCGGATTTCAATTACACCAAGATGTCTATGGTAATTCCAGGGAAGTCAGTGAAGTCACTCTGCATTTACAATCAGGTCAGGGGGATCAGAATCAAACCCTAAGTGACTGAAATCAACAGAGCACATCATCTGCTGATACCACTGCCCAAAAAAATCGCGATAAGCCTGAAGCATGTTATTATCAGATTATGTGATTTCACTGTCAGGTTGAGGAGTTTGAAAAGCAACTAGACACTCTGGAGGATTTAATTTTCATAGGTAAAGTATCGTTTCTTTCAATTAAAAGGACAAGATCATGCCATTTCTTCAGGGTTAAAACTTTGTTTTGTTCTTCTTTTGCAAAAGATAGACAGAAACATTCTTGCCCTGTATTTTACCGGATAAAACATTTTTATGTATAGCTGGAATGTGAAAAACAGGAAAGTTTGGTTTCATTTAAAGAATGCCATACAGTCCTTGCCATGCAGCAGCACCAGAGATCATAAGACTATAGATAATTACATGTCACCATTACAATTGACATAACACCATGAAGGGATTCTGCAAACAGCAGAAACAGTGGCCACAAATTTATTTAGTCCTCAGCAATAACAAGATATAAAAACAAATTCGTCCTTCCAAAGTCAGATTGAAGCTTGTTGTCTCCATAACGACTAATGGGATGACCAAAATTTTGGCATGTGACACTTCTAAAAGGTGTAGTGAATGGATGTGTTGTGGTATATACTCAGTACTTCTAGAGATCTGACAAAGATCTTTCCTTAACTCCACAAACATTGGAAATTTTTTTTAACCCTTTCATATTTGATTGCATTTTCCTTTCCATAATCCTCCTAAACCCTTACTCTCTGTATTTCAAAATGCTGGAATGCTCAGTTAAGTAGTTTGAGTTGATATAGCAGACACAAAAACTTCACAGCTTTCTAGATGAAACAAAATAATCAGCAAATATGCAATCTTGAATAATTTCAAACAACCTTTTTTAGATTACTTGCAGTTGCTAGTTAGTAAAATGTAGCAAATCAGAGGTCAAGTTGGTAGTTTTTGGCAAAATAAAACCCAGAAGCACAGACAAAAGGGGACTTATTTTTTCACAGCTCTGATTCAAGATTTCTGGCTGCCTTTCTGCACTCACAGTTGTCCTACTCCACGCTTGGCAGAAATACAGGGTGAATGTTCACACTCACCAAGTGCCAAGGCAGCCTGGGATGCTTAAAAACCAGAACTGGAAGTCTTGTTTGCAAAAGGAATTTATTCTGACTTCATTAAGAGGGATCAGCCAGTAAGGCCCAACTTAGTAGCCACTACTAACCACTGCCTTTGAAACTATCAGAGAAGGATACCAAATACACAGTTAAGGCACTGGGTCTGGGAAACAACTAATGAAATACATGGGAAAATCTCAGTGTTTGGCAGCCTAGAACAAGAAAACAACAGTTCAGACAAGCAAAATGCAATTAATGGTTGCCTGCTGAGTTGTGTTTTACATTCCTTCCTGTGCTCAGTGACTAGAATGCTCAACCTGAAGCTGTGACTGAAAAATGTCTCAGTATTGAGACCCACATTTCAGGCTGTTCTGTTTGACATCCTAGCGTTCATATAGAATATGTTTGGTAGTTATCACCACACAGGCCTGTAAAAAGGACATTCCATTAAATAATATTTAGGGGTTTTCAGCAAAATAATGAATATCTTTAACTAAGGCAATCTATGCTAAGTTAATACAATATATTTCCCGGTCAGGGCCACTCCCCAGGCAGATGGAGCTCGTTAGCCCTGTAAGGCAATCCATCTACGTCCTGAGGACCTCGCTGCCACCGTCCAAGCTCGCTTGGCCCCGGCAGATGAAACTCAGGATTAAAGGGTGGGCTCAGTTCCGCGCACACTGTGTCTCACCTAAAAAAAATCCAATGCACAGGCTGGAAGGTGGAAAGACCTTCGCGAAGACTGGCCGTTACACATTATATTACAATATATAGTAACAATTAGTGTTGCAGACAGTTACAGAAAACCCTGCAACCTTTTTTTGTTGTAGATGAATAAAACACGAGTTTTAGACCAAAAAAAAAACCAGCATCAAAGCCTAGGGTAACCATCGAGACACCCACTTACAAACTATACAAATATACATGTGAGTATATACAGTTTCACATCCAGCCTAAGTGCTATTACAGTTCATTTACATAATGTTCCTCCTTTTTTTTTTGAAATTTTTCAGCAGTGATGTGTTTTGCATCTGTCAGACTGCACAGCTATGTGAGTGCTCAAGTATTACGCTGGAGCAGATAAAACATCAGAAGCTACTGCTAGCTTCCATTAAGTCCATTTCTAACATATTATGGAGCTTGGCATAACACGATCTGCTGATCATTTTTGTTTCCTCATATTTAACATTGCTGAAAGACAGTATCACTTTCATTAATAAGTGAACAAGATTATTCCCCAACTTTTTCCATAATATTTTCTAAAAATGATTCCTCATTATTTTCTCCACCAAGTCAGCATAGCTCTGAAATTCTATTTCATCTCCTGATATGTGATTCTACCTCTGCTTCCCAGGTAGAATTTTTTTTTAAGTACATCGCATTGTAAGGCAAAAATCCCTAAGATCAAGACACTGGAAATGGCTTTCCCTTAAAAAGTCAAATGCAAAGGAAGACCTTCACATAAGAAAATATGGTTGACTGCATGTACACATAATTTCACTGATAAATGCACCCCAAATGTGCAACTTCTATCACCTGTTTCAATGTATTATTTGATGCATATCTTTATGTTGCTATATTTTTTTTTTAAATAAAATCCTAAATTACTTTTTTATCTTTCATTTTGTTCAAATGTTTCACAACTTAAGCCTATCATATTACAAGGCTCTTCAGGAGACTTAAATAGTATTAAAATACTATCTTCAATTTGAAGGGCAAAATACCTGGAAAATTAAGGTCACATAATGTTTCAGAAACTAATGGAGTTTGGATTTCTGCTTGGAGTATTTCAACCAGAAACCTCAGTAATCCTAAATCTGTCTCTGCTAGACATAATAAGTTTTAAAAGTTTGAATGTATTTCAGAGTGTGTTTTGTGTACCCTGTAATTTCTGAGCAGAGTGCAAAGCATTAAGCACAGAACTCAGCCACCATAGGAAAGAGATATCTTTCAAAACAAAAGCGCTCTTACAGGACATAGACAGCTGCAGTAATAGATTTTGAAGAAGTAAATATGTTGGTAATTTCTTGCACCGCATTAGTGTTTAAATATACATAAGCAGCATGGCAATAACAGGTCAGGGGGTTATCAAGCAGAGCTTGGCATGCTTAAAAAATGTACACAGCCATACACAAAAAAAACCAACAAAGCAACTGCATCTGACACTTATTACCAGAGTACCTATTTGTCTTTCTGGATGATTGTAATGTCACTGATTATTTCCTAAGGGTATACAAAGCAGATAACTCCAAGCTTAACAGAGAACAACCTCAAACATCTTCAGGCTAGGAATTTTTTTTCAGTATGTTGCAGTAGATTATTTTTAATACCTGACTTCTTCTGATCAACAACATGTGATACATTCTATACGAGTACATCTCTAAGAATGCTACCAATAAGACCTCATTTGAACACTGGATATTGCAGTCTTTTCCAAGGAAATGTCTGCCTAGTCATCTTCATCAAATAGTAGAAGTGCTGTCACAAGACCCCACCTGCTGTCACAAGACTCCCACATAATGTGTTCATGTAGAACTTGATTTTTGCCTTTGTTCACTGAGATTACTAATACATCAAGCTGGGGAACTATTACTTGTTTGGCACAGGTCTGTTACTCTGTGGTCTACTGGAAATACAGAGTACTTTATTTTAAAGTTGAAAAGAATAGTAGTATATATTTTTTTTATATATCTATCTCTGAAATTTGGACAACAGAAAACCATAAAAACCAGCTACTACAGTAAAAATTCATTTACCAGTTGTATTACTGAGGTCACTGAGCCTGTGGCCAAATCAAGGGTCAAGTACTCCCTACTGTGCCACATGAAGCCCTGGTTCTTTGGTAAGTCACATCAGGAGCTGGACTGTGTCATGACTGTTTTCCAGTGAGTGCATTCACCAGGTTTTTATGGAAATGGGTGCTTTGGGAGAGGCTGGATCTTGCTCTGCACATGTTGGAGCATTTCAAGAAGCAAAGTAGAAGGAAGGAACTCCAAAGCAGCCTGCTCCACCTGGGCATTGTAACGAGGAGCTAAGTACTTGTGTGGAGGTAGATGAATGCCAGTTCTCAGTTGCACATGTAGATTATCTTTGCTATTTGCAAAAATAAACCTTTTACTCCTTATAGACCATCTTCTTCAAAAACCATAATAAAAGTGTTCCCATTAAAAGAAAATCTGAGCGCTCAGGAGTTAACAACCCTGTGGACAAGTACAAGACAGGTAATGCAAAGAGTGAAGGTAAGGGTATATCTACAAAACTTTTGGTTTTTGTTACCCAGCCAGGTTACATGACAGTATTAAAATTGTGCTTTAAGACATTATGAACAATACATTGAATTTGATGTTAAAATTATATGGTGATTAGGGGCATGAACAAAATTACATTGTGTTATTTTTAGCAGTCATTTAACGCTTAACTACAGGATGGTCCAACTGCAGTTACTTAGATACTTAATAGAAAATTCCCAAATGTAACCTCCAGAAATAATTATAAATGTTTAACAAAACATAAGCTCAAATTTTAGCAACCAATCACAAATGCATAGAATCCATTTGGTATGCAGATGAGTTTAAATAATCTGCTGCATCATTTATTTCACCCACAAGGTGGCACCTTTATTCTACCTTTACTTTCTTTAATAGCCTAGATAGGACCAACCTTTCCTTTATGAAAAATGCTGTGACCTCAGATGAAAAGTGGAGGCCATTGCACATAGACGTGTTAGAATTTATCTTCAGAAATCATCAATATTTGCTCCTTTCAGATCAAACGTTTACTGATTTTACCACTGAGATGGGAATCAATTTGCAAGTCATGGCATCCAGTTCAACACTTTTCCCATTCAATTTACTTAGTAAATATAAAAGACAAAGTGCTTTAGACACGATTGCAGAAAATCTCTTGATAATCTGTGTACTGATACTTGGTATTCTCAGTACTAAAGCTTTAAAAATGAAAACTCTGTGACATGTATAAAGCTAACCTAAACATGTAAAGCCAGTCTTACACCTGTCTGACACTAATCAAAACAGTTCAGTCATTCAATACTTACACACAAAGATCTGAATTTTAAAAGTTACCTAAGGTTTATCATTAAGAAACAAAATCAAGCATCAGCTAAATGCATGCCTGCCAAAAAAAAAGAGTATTTTGTGCTGCATGAAGTTACATACTAATACATGTATTACATAGGTAAACAGCTATATCATTATGTATTTAAGATAAATTATAAAATTACAAGTAATTAGAGATTTTACTGTGTCTGTGAAAATGCACTCGAGGTGGCACTAATTAAAAATCAATTTCCTACATAACAGTAAGGCACATTTTAATGCAAAGTCACAAATTAGGTAATTATATTAAGAAGAGGAAAAAGGTAAGCAACCACACGTGCCTTTCTCCCTAAAAGTTATGTTAACCCTGCTGTCTTGTTCTCATTGCTGTTCTTTTGACTTTGGTTTTCTGCCATAATCAAATGTAGGTATTCCTTCATTCCATACTTTGTTATCATGAGCTGGGGAGGTACCAATTTCTCTTTTATATTAAATAAAAAAGTTCCCAGGAACACACATGGTTGCATGCACACAAACACATGCTCAGCTATCTACTCTATGCAAAAAAAATTCAAAATAACCTCTATAAGCTCAAAGATTGGCTCTAAAAGTTTGGAACATGGGAAAAGGGTACAGAAAACTGTTCCTAAGATCTTCCAAATTATATTGCATTTGTGCATTTTACTTCAGATTTATCTTGAAAATGAAAACTCAGTGGTATTAAATTAAATATCATTCATTTTTACTGCCATCAACATGCAATTTGAACAGTCATAAAGCTCACGAATCTACCAAAATTTAAGAATACAAACAGGGGAGTGTGAATTATATGCACTGTTGTAAGACTGTTATTTACTGAATGAAAATGTCAGGAGTAAAAATTCTTACAGTTACTTACTTTGCCCATCCAATACAACTGTCTATATTCCTTCTTAAAGATTTCCTACCATTAAATTTAATGTACTTGTTCCAAACTTCTTCAATCTGAAGATTCCTAAAAGTTT
>NW_020955341.1:1348149-1352007 GCF_003031625.1 Empidonax traillii | reverse complement strand
TTATATGCACTGTTGTAAGACTGTTATTTACTGAATGAAAATGTCAGGAGTAAAAATTCTTACAGTTACTTACTTTGCCCATCCAATACAACTGTCTATATTCCTTCTTAAAGATTTCCTACCATTAAATTTAATGTACTTGTTCCAAACTTCTTCAATCTGAAGATTCCTAAAAGTTTTTCAGTTACAACTCAAACTATTTCAGAAATTTTGCAAAGGCTGCTGTATAAAAAATACGACACTGTTTCTGTAGTTAAAAATACTAGTATAAGTGAAATAGGATATGCAAGTAAAAAACACCCTCTTACATAAATAATTATCTTGGACATTCGGCTGTGCAATGGAATAGGCTCCAATAAACTACATGTACCTGTCATGATAGTTTATTAAAGCCTTGCTCTAATATAACTTCCCACCTTCCCTCTAAAATTTTGATTTGGCAGACAGTACATTAAAAGAGAAATCGTCTGAAAAAACCAAACCCCATAACATTGCTATACCTACACGCTAAAGACCTGTGAGAAATTAGAGAAGTTCAAATCAAGACATTTCAGCCTTGGGTAATGAAGCAGATGAAAGCATATTGTTTCGGCACAAAGCAGCCAACAAACAAGTAAACAACAACAAAAACAAAAAAACCACAAAAGAAAAGTCCATTTGATTGGTCTTCCAGTAGGTTCGAGGAGTATGAAAAAATCAGCAACCATACTCTAACCTCATAAATAATAACTATAGTCTGAGTTCACAATCAATTACTTTAAGAAAATTTAGGAAAAAAAAAAAGTCTGTCAAATGTATGAGCTGGACCAGTATGAAGACAAAAAAAAGGGGAATTTTGTTATGTGTACAACTGACCCGTGTGTCCCCAGCCGTGGTCAACAGACAGTGGGTTATTTGAAAGAAGGAACTCTATTGAGTTTGATTTTTTTTTTGTTCAGCTCCACCCTGGAGTTCAATTCCTGACTGGACTTGAAGACTTTCTGATACTATTTAAAAAGGCAAGGCTTACGATGAGATGAATCAAGCTATCACAAATAGCTATCACAAAGGGAAGACAAGCAATGAAGGCCTTTCAAACCTGACGGAAAAATCTTTTTGCTAGAGATAAACAGGTATAGTAAGAAGTCAGTCAGGGCAATGATTTGGTTTGAAAGCTGACCTATGTTAAATAGGACTCAGTGTAGCAAAATATTCCATATTTTACTGACATCAAACCAGGGTAAAGACAATAGTCCCCTCAACTCTTCATTGGAGCTTATACCTGGGGTTGTGTGAGTTATCAAGCCCAATTCCATGCAATGCAGGTATCCTCACAAAGGATGCTTACTTCAAAAAAATCCACAAATCAGACTAATCCACAGGCCAAAATATACTCTACAGGTCACATATCATTTTTCAAACCCCACAACAAATAGAGTATCTATTGTAGAAATTAACTAAATTAACCAAAACTATAATGGACCACAGGAAGAAGGAAGCAATCAACATCCAGTGCTACCGCAACAAAGAATTGTTAAACAAAACTTCCCTCCCTACCACTCTCTGTTACAACTTTTACTCCTTTCACTTTTTATATTGTGCTGCTTTTGTTTGGGATAGAGTTAATTTTCTTCATAGTAGCAGGTATGGGGCTATGTTTGGGATTTGTGCTGAAAGCAGGGTTGATAATTCAGGGATGTTTTTGTTCCTATTGTTATTATTTCACTTACACAGAGTCAGGACCTTTTCTGTCTCTCACTCCACACCACCAGCAAGGAAACTGCAGGTGCACAAGGAGGGAAGGGGATGGGTCACAGTTGGAACAGGTGACTCCAATTGACCCAAGGGATACCATCTGACATCATACCCACAAGTTTTTTGACTGTTACCCTTCTGATTCTCTCCCCCATCCCACTGCGGGGGAGTGAGTGGCTGTGTGGAGCTGAGCTGCCAGCTAGGCTTAAACCATGGCTCATATTTAAAACTACATATGAATAAATTACTCTCTATATGCTGTTTCAGTAGCATTTATGCATTTGGTATTTTGCTGAGAGCTCTGAGAGGATGATCAGTCCCCAATTTCAGTAATGGATCCAATTGTTCATGGAGCTCCTGGATGCACTTCTGAGCATTAATGCATAACAGCATCATTTGTTAGCTATTGCTAATTAGCATCTCTAATGAAAAATGCTAGACACAAAATATGTTGCTTCTCCAGGTGAAAACATTTCAATGTCTAGAGAAATTAAGTGATGTACAGAACTTACAGTTTTTCCTCCCAACTGTATGAAACATTAGGCTATCAGGAATATTTTTCCCACAACAACAACAACAACAAAAACCAAACCAAACAAACAAAAAAAACCCCACCACTAAATTGTTTCACTTCTTATGAAATTGAAAGCACATACAACTTTCCATTCCTGTTCTGTTAAAGTATTCAAAAAAAGTACTTCTTTCTGACAACTATTTCTCACCTAAGTGCAAAAAATGGAGATCAGAAGATTTTGCATACCTCACAGACCAAAACTAACGTAGGAAAAGATCAGTTTGGAAGTCCTCCAGCTTATGTGAATACGTATCATGTATGTTCAAGATAACAATTGTCATGTACTATAAAAATTACAGGATGATAAAACAGATTTCTATTTTCCCTCCTCTCAATACTGCCAAGCAACATATAAAACATATACCTCAACTGGAACTATATTCAGGAATCATAAAAACCACTAGTTTTTAATTCACCTGAGTATCTGTCAATATTGAAAGAGATCACAATTCTTAACAGCAGTTTTAATAAATTTCCATCTGATTTTTATAAAAAAAATCACTTGTTTTTAATTAAGATGGCCTTTCTAAGCAGATACAAAACGATAAATATTTCTAAAAAAATAATTACAAACAATGAAGCATTTTTTCAAGTTCAGCATACTCTTTCTACAGGTACACAATGGGAAAAACTTATAGGATAAGAAGAAAGATAACAGATAAATCATTTCATGATATTAAACCAGTTTCATAAAACAATAATGTAAGCATTTTCTGAAGGACAATGACATTTTCTATATATAGTAGGTCAAATATTTTGCTAACAACATACATGTTAAATGCTTAAGAATCTTGAGTAACAAAAATTACTATTCCACCATAAAGTTTGTACTTATGACATTTGCCAATTAAATATGTTCAAACTGTGGGGGGAAAAGCACAATAATTTCAGTAAACTGCTAATCTCAATAATACTTCCCTACATAAATAGCAGATTCTACTCTCTCCCAGACTTGCAGATGAAGCACACAATCAGTTCAGGTTTTAGAAAAAGTGATTTCTTGGTTTTAAGGCTGTTTGTTACCTCCCTGTTCATAGAGCTCCAGTGTGTCTCTGACAAACAGAGAAGGATGGGGGTGCACAGCCCAGTTCTGAGACCCAGACAGGCTGGTTTTTTTATCGCCAGGGTTGTCAATAGTTTAGTTGTGCTTTCATTTCATTTTAGATCACCTTTTCTTTCAAGGGTTTGTCTAGACATTCTCAGGAATCACTCAAAGTATTTACCAAAATGGTTATTATCTAGAGGATGAGTTTTCTCCAGAGGAGTAGCAAATGTTCTTTCAAAAACTCTTATACACACAGAGAATTTAAATTTTCTGCCATGTGGTGTTCTAATAAAGCATATCTACAGGGCCACTCCCTGGGCAGATGGAGCTCGTTAGCCCATAAGGCAATCCATCTACGTCCTGAGGACCTCACTGCCACCGTCCAAGCGTGCTTGGCCCCGGCAGATGAACCTCAGGATTAAAGGGTGGGCTCAGTTCCGCGCACACTGTGTCTCACCTAAAAAATCCAATGCGCAGGCTGGAAGGTGGAAAGACCTTCCCCGGT